>NC_092819.1:138393252-138707419 GCF_023375885.2 Dermacentor andersoni
TATGTATACATCATTATGCAAAGTGATCAATCACACGCTGTTGGAACAAAGACGGGTAAGCGATGTCAACAATGTCAGCAGGAAGGCCGTGCCAGTCTTTAGGTGTTCGAGGAATAAACGAGGCGGAACAATGAACGGTGCCGGCTCGCGGGCGTGCGACTTGCTGCGGATGACTAGTGCGGTGAGAGATGCGTGCGGCGCTAACGATGTATGGCGTACGATGACGGGTGCTGAAAAAAACTCAGTGCCCTTCCACTCTTTGAAGAAAGATGACCAGCGAAGCTGTGTGTGTGGGCCCCTTAAAGGCGAACTGAACCTCCGCCGCGGGTCGGCCCGACATCGCACTATTTTCGGGATCGGCCCACGTATGGAGAGTGCTTAACGCCGGCTTCACCTCCGCCGCGGGTGGGCCCGGCATTGAACTATCTTCGGGATGGGCCTACGTATGGGAAGTGCTTAACGCCCGCTTCAACTTCACTGCGGGTCGGCCCGGCATTGCAATATCTTCGGGATCGGCCCACGTAGGAGGAGTGCTTGACGCGTGCTTCACCTCTACCGTGGGTCAGCGCGGCATTACACTAGCTTCGGGATCGGCCCACGTAGGGGGAGTACTTCACGCTTAGTTCACCTCCGCCACGGGTCGGGTCGGTATTGCACTATCTTCGGGATGGGGAGTGCTTAACGCCTGCTTCTACTTCACCGCGGGTCGGCCCGGCATTACACTATCTTCGTTATCGGCCCACGTAGCGGGAGTGCTTGACGCCTGCGTCACCTCTGCCACGGGTCGGCCCGCCATTGCACTGTCTTCTGAATGGGCCCACGTATGGGGAGTGCTTAACGCCCACGTCATCTCCGCCGCCGGTCGGCCCGACATTGCACTATCTTCGGATTCGGCCCACGTACACTCTAAAGCAAATTTACACCCTTCTGCCACACAACAATAATCGGCATCTGTCTTGTCCGCATTTCCTTTCTTTAATGCGGCGAGCCCGGTACTTCCCCGTGACAAACGGCATGGGCGTTATCAGGATGTAATAGCATTTCCGATAGGAAAGTAGTGGGCGCGGCGTTTTCAAGAAAGGAAATGCAAGCAAGGCTGAAGACGATTATTGTTGTGTGGCAGATATACACCCCAGAGAGTGTACTTTTGTTTAAAAGTGTAGGGGGAGTACTTCACGCGTGCTTCACCTCCGCCGTGGGTCGGTGCGGCATTGCACTATCTTAGGGATCGGTCCACGTAGGGGGAGTGCTTGTCGCCTGCTTCACATCTACCACGGGTCGGGCTGGTATTGCACTATCTTCGGGATGGGCCCACGTATGGGGAGGGCTTGACGCCTGCTTCACTTCCGCCGTGGGTCGGTGCGGCATTGAACTGCCTCCGGGATTGGCCCACGTATGGGGAGTTTTTGGCTTATGACACGAAAATTTTCTTGGACGGTAGAGGCATACAGCTCCGCTGTAAAAGAACTTGTGATAGGGCTCAGGGCCAGCAATGCGTCGGCGATTAGTTATTAGTGCCAATACGGATTATACTTTAAGAGCAGAAATACTCACATCATATGAATATTGTGAGCTAACCTAGTAGCGCGGTTCTGAAGAGATTCAAGTAAGTTGATAACACATGCATGATCTGCCCTCCTGATGGCAGATGCACATTCCACTTTTGCTCGAACAAGCGATTTGTATGCAAGCAGGTTAACGTTTTGTGGAGCCTGACGGAAACTACGCTTTAAAAAGCCTTGCGTATTATTAGCAGAGCATATAATGTTGGAAATGTGTTTGTGCGAGGACAGATCATTGCACACAGTGACACCTAGGTAGTTATATGACTCGACTAGTTCGAGAGGTGTGCTTCCGCTTTGGTAAAGAAATACCATGGGATTAATGCTACGAGTGACTGACATAACTTTGCATTCTTTAGCATTAAGTGTCGTTAATCAATCGTCACACTATGTTAGTATGTTGGCGAGGTCTTCCTGCAGGGCCGTTTGATGTTAGCAACGCAAGTTGGAACACAAGACACTTCGGAGTGTTACCACCTTTACTGCCCTCGTGGGTGCCCAGGCTGCCGGCGACGCTTACGAAATTAATCACTGATAGAACTAATGATACTTAAATAACAGGACACTCTGGCTGAACACATACGTGATGATTCTACGTAGACTTAGACAATATTTCAAAATTGCCATTTCAAAATAAAAAGGCGGTTCCATCGGAGACATGTCGTCAGAAGTGGCGACCACTGGCTGAAGTGTTATGCGTGGTATTTCGTCGCTAATTACTTAGAATGCATGAACTATAATGCATTAATAAAGATTCAAAACTTTGCTCTCAGCGGACTCATTGTAATTGGGAAATTGCAACAAACTCCTCGTACAAGCCATGCGAACTTTTGGATAATCAAAAATGCGATGACCGTGGAGCTGTGGCGCCATGAACATCGGCTTCAAAGCGCGTGGCAACCGAAACTGGGAGCCGCGCTATTCGAGGCGACGTTCTGCTTACGTCACTCAGCGCCGGGTAGGCAAGGTGCTGCGTCTCCGTATGTGTGTGTGTGAAAACTTTCAGTGAAATGAGATCCGGAGGCTCGACTTCTTAAGCCGGGCCGCTGCCACGTTGGCGCTGTCAGGCCAAGAGATTCAGCGACATCATAGGCCCTCTGGACAGCCTTTAGTTGGTCTTAAAACAATGGACCTTGAATCCTTTCTTCTTATTGCGTCTATTCTGCAATGAGGCTGGCGAGACTAGCATGACACTCTGCCAGCATATGTCTGATTCCAATGATGCAAATAGAATCGTTGCAGTCCACCCTAATCTCCCTCTCTGGATATATTTTATTTATGGAGTATGGCGTGGGGGGGATATGTATCTGTTTGCAATAAGCGCAATGAGAATGCCTGAGCCCTGTTGAGTTTTGAATGTGGCAATGGGGATTGCCTGCGTCCTAAATATTAATGTTCGGTAATGTCATTATAAGTTATTAAATGATCTCTAGATTATGTGGCTTGATGCTGAACGGCTCGGTTGTGAGTGTCACGGTTAGCAAGTCCTCAGGCCAAGTAATGAGCAACCTCATTGAGGTTTACCCCAGTCTTGTCCACTTTCCCAATATTCGCAGAAAACCATAAACCATCGGATTTCAGTTCTCATAATCCGAATGTTTTCAAAAAGTAGGCAAGGTGCTGCGTCTCCGTATGTGTGTGTGTGAAAACTTTCAGTGAAATGAGATCCGGAGGCTCGACTTCTGAAGCCGGGCGGCTGCCACGTTGGCACTGTCAGGCCTTGCACTCTTGTCACTCTTGCAAGAAATAGAGCAACAGAACCAACTGGCAGCTATAGTTGCTGTAGCCTGGGTGAAAGGTAAATAAGCATATACGGCCACTGTATGAAATTCTGAACAGAAGGTGCAAGACGCTATCACTATTTTTACCAAGGACCCCACGGAATCGCGCTATTCCTGATGGCTAGAGCAATTACCGCTTGTTCTGCCACCGTGGGGTCCTTGGTAAAAATAATGATAGCGTCTTGCACTTTGCATTGAGAATTTCATACAGTGACCGTATATGCTTATTTACCTTTTACCCAGGCGTCATTAACTATAGCTGCCAGTTGGTTCTGTTGGTCTATTTCTGCAAGAGCGCTTTAACGCTTGCGTTCCTCCTTTTGATATTACATTCTGGATGCATATTTATGGGGAGAATGTTGGTCCTGATTTTATTCCTAACTTCAGCCCTTAATTCTACTTCAGCCTCTATTCGGATGCTTGATCTATACAGTTCTGCACCTATTGCCTGCAATATGTTCCTGCCAGCTCATATTTTTGTCAATCTTTCGTGTTGGGATAGCTGTTGAGCCTCCGATATTTTTCCCATTGTGTTCGCACCCCTAGACTCATGAGTTTGTCGGTTTCAGCGTTACTGAGTATCCCTAGGGCTACTTTAACAAGCTTCCTTAACATCATTTAAAAGGACGTCTTGTTGGGCGAGTTGGTCACAATTCATCTTGGGTACTAGGCGCGAAAACACACACGACACAAGGAAGGAGACGGGACAGAGCGCGGGAGGAGGCGCTCTGAGACGGGAGGCGCTCTGTCCCGTCTCCTTCCTTGTGTCGTGTGTGTTTTTCCGCCTAGTACCCAAGATTCCTTAACATCACACGAAGTTTGTTAAGTTCTGCCTGCTTCTATTTGAATAATACAGCCACATACGTGAAGTGACAGAGAGCAAAGCCGTGTATTAGCCTCAAAGCGCTGTCTTCTCCTAAGGCTCTGTGTCTATTGGTATTTCTACTTAGTAGCCTAATGACTTGATCTGTTTTATTCAAGATATGTTGTATTGTTCTTTAGTTAGCATTGTTTCCTTCTAGGTGATACCCAAGAATCTTGATTTTTTTCAACTATCCGGATAATGGCTCCTACATGAGTGTATAAGGCCACTCTTGGCTCATCTTGCGGAATGTAACCTTTTGGTTTATGACCTTTTCTGCGATGTTTAATGACCAAGAGTACTGATTTCAACCCCATATCTTTCGGGGCGTTCTCTACAACATATAAACTTTCCTGTAACCTGGTCGCTGTCTTTCCTAGATTACATTTGGGACCCCATATGGTTATGTCGTCGGCATATACCACATAATGTATGTCCTCAATTTTATCCAGACTTCTCGCAACTTTGGACATTGCTAAACTGAATAGGATGGTGAGAGCACAGCCCCTTGTGGAGTGCCCCTATTTCCCTATTTCCCAAATTCTAAGCCTCTGATTTAAGCTCGCCCAGCTATAGTTGTGCAGTTCTGCTTCTAAGAAAGTCCTTAATCATGTTAAAAAGTCTCTTACCTAACCCCATCTCCGAGGGTTGCAATGTGGGCTTGTTGGTAATGCATCTTCAAGGGGAGTATGGTAGCGCGATTCAAAGACGGGACAAGAGAAGACACAAAGGGACGCACGCAGCGCTGTGTGTGTACCTTTGTGTCTTCTCTTGTCCCGTCTTTGAATCGCGCTACCATACTCCCCTTGAAGACCCACCTCCGAACCTTATGCTTTATACGATCAAAAGCTTTTTCCACATCCGATTCCAAAAGAGTTTTGTATGCGCTGGGCTGGCCTGCATAAGTTGGTGTTTGATCAGTAGCATAACATACTCAGTTGACAGGCCTGGACGAAAGCCGATCAAGTAGTATGGAAGGATGTCGTTCTGCTCAACTTATTTCCTGAGCCGATTTAGGTGACATGTTCCATAGCTTTGCCTAGACATGACGTTAAGGAAATAGGACGGAGGCCGTCCAGTGTGAGTTGTTTGCCTGGCCTTGGGATGAGTGTAGTATTGTCCACCTTCCCTTCCTCTGAATATACCCCTTTTCTCCAACGTCAGGTCCAGCCGCTGATATACCATTAAGACTGTGAATAGCAGCCCTCACTTTACTCTCAGTGAAATCCCGCTCACGTTCTTCACTATATGCCGCCCGTATTTTCGGGGCACTCGTCTCCTTCGTTGGGTTGTTTGAGTGGGAGATATTTGGCTGCGAGCCTATCCATGATTTCCCTCTGTGTTTTATACAGCTACTTAGGTGTAGCTGTTCTCTTGCTTGTCCTTGTTTCATTCTAGTTGAGCAAGTGCTTGAGGAGGTTTCAGCTACCTCTATGTTGGAGTCTACCATCAGACGAGTTACAAATCTCATCCCACTCTTGCTTAATGAGGGTCTTCGAGTGATCATCAATTACTCTGTTTACTTGCGCTATTTTATTCACTACGCCTTCTGTTAAGTTTTTGCGTTTTCCCTCTATGTAATATAGCCTGTTTCGCCTCAATCAGATGCGCCAGCCTGCTGTCCGTAGCCTCAATATTTTCCTCTGTCCGGATTTCTTTAGTGGCCTCTTCGATGTCCTCCTTGAACCATAGCTGAAGGGCTCCTGCTAGGCATCCATAGGTACTATTTTCCATCTGTTCGCCCTGATTTTCCTGAAGTGACCCCAATCAGTGAATTTGAAAATTCTAGTTTCCTGTCAAGGTATGCGCATGATTATGCGTATGATTTAATGATCGCTGCTGAGATCCATGTTTGAATTTTCGCAATTGGCACCTTTTGAGCTGTTTACAAAAGTGAGATCTAGTGTGGAGTCCCTGCTTGTGGACTTGCCACAACAGCTGGGATATGCCGGATCAGTAATTAAGCACAACCCCAGAACCATGGTGAGACTACATAGCTCCTCTCCCTTCGTTGGGTTCCAATTGTATCCCCATGTGTTATTGGGAGCATTAAAGTCCCTTCCAATAATGAGATGAGTTTCGGCAACAAAAATCACCTTGTTGAAGAGTGCTCTGAACCTCTGTCTCATGTCGTTAGGACGGCTGTAAATCTTCGAACAGAAAATGCTTTGCGCCGTGCCTGTGTTCTTTTTAAGTATTATCTCAACTAGAATAAATTCAAACCTGAAATGTCTAAGATGAATATCAGGCTCAATGTATGGAAACATTTTGTCGTTGAGGGTCGCAAACCCCCTCTCCTTTTTTTGTCTACATATCGCTTTGTACACAGTAAGCATAATTTCGTCTGCTAAGGTTTCCTGTAGCGTAAAAGCCTTTGGCCTGGCCTAAGATGACCTGATCGTCTGTCACGGTACGGTTTTCTTGTGTTGGAACCAGCGACAATTCCATTTCCACACGTTAAATCCATGATTACTGCTCATTGTTATTATGTGAGGCTACCTTTCTATTACCCGCTATTTGCCTCTTTGTGATGTTCCCCGACAATCTAGAAATCGACTTTATACTATCCGCCTGCGATGGCAGGTACCCATCGTCGCATCTTCTCGCGCCTCAGTCATCCCAAGTCTTTTCTCCGCCGTTAGCCTCTGTTTCCACAATTTGTACACTTTAAGGTTAGTCATTTCCACTGTCTCTCTTATCGCTTTAATTGCCTCTTTTATTTCACTGAGCGCCGAGAAGACTGAGTCATCCTCGGAGCTCAGCGCTCTCTTTTTAGGGGCAGAGGAGCTGTATTTTCCTGTATCGCTGCTTTTGCTTACAGGTCTATCTATCACTACTCTAGCAGGGCTCAACTGCGCTATTTTAGGAAGTTCTACTACCTGCCTGGTCTTTTCAACATTAGCTTTTCTTAATGAAGTTACTCCTTTGCTTAATTGCTCTATTCTGACATCATGGTCACCAGCCACAGCTGCCGAGGCGCCCCCAGCAACCCCCGCCGTACCTTTCCCTTTGTCAGCCCAGGTGGTTCCTCGAGTCTTCTCAACAGGGGTCCCTGCCCCTTAGCCCCTTTGCACGAAGCGCACCTGAGCTTCCCTTGGCTTGGAGCGACTTCTCTCCTTGGATAGCGAACGATGCCTGGACCTGGTGCAACTTCTGGGGCATGAGTGCTCCGTGTCCTCGGGGCGGTGGTTAGGTGCCAGCTGTTGCGCCTCCGACTGCGCTCTTGTTGACGACCGAGTCCTGTTGCGGTCTCTTCGATGGAGTCTTATGACGTAAGGGATTTGAAATCTTAGCTTGCAAAACTTGTCACGGGTAGGATGACCACCTTCACAAGATTCACAGTTAGATACACAAATATGTTCATCTCCTGGGTTGCGAGTCACACATTCCCTGCACTGAAGAAAGTCAGGTGTGTAACGCACATCAGAACAGTGTTCGACTCTTCCGCAGGTGATGGAAACCTCGAATTGCTTCCTGTAAAGGTTGCATCTCACTAGTGTGGATCCATATCTGACACAATTGGGCACTTTAAGGCCATCGAAAAGTACAATGACCTATCCTGACGTCTTGGTGCGCTTGGCGGCCAGCGCCAGCAGGTTAAAGTCATGCACGATATTTCTTATCATAGCTTGCGACTCTCTAATGTCCACTCTTTGGATGACACCTTTGCACGTGGCATGTGGTGCTGCTTTGTATGCATTTACCTCGCTTCCATATTCTTGAGGACTTGATTCTAACGTACTTCGCCGCATGTACGGGCTTAGGTGTGCTCGCTACGATGATACTTTAGTGATGTTTCGGCAGACAACATCTTCACGGGCCTCCTCTTCCGTTAGGCCTGGAGCCTCGTGCAGAAACAATCGTGGTGGTACTCATCTTGTTCAAATTGAGTCCTCCTCGAGGTCGCATAATGATATTTTGTGCTCCTCAGATAGTTGAGGGATCCTCGAAGCTTTGATAACTTGATTTTTAACCAATCCACCGACGGCGGTTCCCTTGACGCCATGCTGTCGCTAATTACGTGGCAATATTTTCTCCTCATCCGCAGCCTTTGTGGTTGCTCATGATCTTCGGCCAGCCGCGACTTGCCAACCGAAGTTATCCTGAGCATTGTTTCCTTCATTTCCAGCAAAATCTTCATCTTCTATGTTTGCACCCACCATGCCGGCGAGCAAGTGGGCTTACCAGGCCCAACAAAGGCCCTTCTCCTGATAGCTATGGTTAACGTGGCGTGTAGGAGCCGAAAAAGTCCCGTAAAATTGTGAAAATACAAGCCCCACTTAGAATCTTGATGTCCGTCGATTCGCCATCGCTTCGCGGATCCAGTGATATGCTTCTTTTAGTTGTACTCTAAAAATTGGCGAGTGGAACACGTCGTCTGTAAGAGCTATGCGGCGCAGAAAGGAATAAGAGGACGAGGTTCACGTATCGGTCCGAACAGCACGAGAGGCGCGCGACCCGATCTGTGATCGAGAGAGAAACGACACTGAGCTGGGATTATCGACGCGGCTCTGGGCCTCTTCAAGAGGGTTGTAGCGTTAATATTGCACTGGCGACGGCAGCCATGGAGGTTCAGTCAAGTCGGTGACGCTGGCGATCCAGGGTGTGGCCGTCTACCTCGGCGACGTTCTAGCAAGGGTCCTTGGACCAGCTGCACCCTCTAACGGCAGTTCTGGGTACTCCAGGAAGGACGCCCCTTCAGAGGCAGACCAGCACGGGCGATAGTCCCCGGGGCGTCTCGTCGGCCGTCGAAGAAGCAGCGGCGGAACGAGGAGTTAGGCCTAACCAGTGAGGCCGGAGTGCCAGGTCACCGGCGCTGTTCGGAACACTGGCATGAGAGACGGACGAGTTGACGGCGTCGGCGAGAACACCGACTATGAAGATGATCCGACACGCATCGGACTCGGAAGAAACGTACGATGACAAAAGCCTGTAAGAATGTTCATTTCTGATAGCGGCATAGCATTCAATTTCAATTCAATTCAATTTTATTTCCCAGAAGCATCTGGACGGCTTCCTGGCGAAAAGCTGCTAGAGCAGCTTGACAAATGCTAGGGTCGCCTGACTTTCGCAGAGAAAACGCCTAGGACCATCGTAGATGGGGTAAGGGCATATTTCGGTTATATAAGTGTTACCATTCCTTCATTGTGTTATGTTTTGAGTCAAATAAGTTTTGAGTGTGATTAAAATGTGTTTGCTGTGCTGCCCTGCGTCTCCCGACCCCATCTCTCGTAACATCCGCACGAGATCGGTGACACACGACAGAGCATGGAAAAAAACAAAGCCAATGCTGCAACGTCTGCACTGCTCGGCGCTTCTTCTTTCCGCTGCGTCTCCATGCTCTTCGTGATAGCGTGATCTATCTATCTATCTATCTATCTATCTATCTGTCTGTCTGTCTGTCTGTCTGTCTGTCTGTCTGTCTGTCTGTCTGTCTGTCTGTCTGTCTGTCTGTTTGTCTGTCTGTCTGTCTGTCTGTCTGTCTGTCTGTCTGTCTGTCTGTCTGTCCGTCCGTCCGTCCGTCCGTCCGTCCGTCCGTCCGTCTGTCTGTCTGTCTGTCTGTCTGTCTGTCTGTCTGTCTGTCTGTCTGTCTGTCCGTCCGTCCGTCCGTCCGTCCGTCCGTCCGTCCGTCCGTCCGTCTGTCTGTCTGTCTGTCTGTCTGTCTGTCTGTCTGTCTGTCTGTCTGTCTGTCTGTCTGTCTGTCTGTCTGTCTGTCTGTCTGTCTGTCTGTCTGTCTGTCTGTCGGTCTGTCTGTCTGTCTGTCTCACTTCAACCAAGACAACGAAGTTGCTTACTATCTTGCACCATAGGCACAGGAGGCGAACAAAACGGTATTATATTTCGCATTTGTGTCCTGCGAGTTAGACTGATGGCCCAGAATGCTGGTGCTGCGTTATGTCGCACCACTGGCCTAGGGCAACAGGCTCATGAACTTGCATTTCATTCACAACGCAAAGCCCACCCACCGGGTACACAACTTGCATATTTAGGTATTTATCACAGGGAAACAACATATAAACCAGATGTCAAAATACGGGCACCCTGTTGCGAAGAATTTTAATAACATGCCGAGAGGTTTGCCGAGCAATAGGCTAGGCATGCTACGACTGGTTTAATGTAATCATGAGAAAAAATTACAAGAGAAAAGAAATTAAAAACTGCACACGCATCCACTCGCTCAAAAGCTTTGAAAAGGTCAGCATTGCATGCACAAAGTGGATAGTGGCGCTTTGCGGCACGTTCGACAAACAAAGAGTTAATTATCTCTGTACCTTTGGCGGCACCACAGAGATGGATATCATCTTCTTTATCTGCGTGAGCGTGCTGCACTTTCTACTTTGTGCATTTCATGATGCTTACTTTTGCTGTTTTCTTAGTGTTTGTGCGAGTGAATTCGTGTGCACTGTTTTTAACAGCGAAGCTGTTTAGGGCTAGTTTCCCAGGATCGTATTCGTGTGCAGACACAAACGTGGGCCGATCCCGAAGATGGCGCAATACCGTACTGACCCGCGGTGGAGGTAAAGCAGGCGTTAAGTACTCCCCTTACGTGGGCCGATCCCGAAGATAGTGCAATGTCTGGCCGACATGCAGTGGAGGTGCAGTTCGCCATTGAGGGGCCCGCATACGCTGCTTCGCTGGTCGTCCTTATTCACAGAGTGGAAAGGCACTGACTCTTTTATCTCTTTATGCATTATCTTGTTAGATCTTAAACCTGTAGTGATATGCTAAACCATTTGCTTTCTAACCTCTCCCCCTATCTATTAAAATACTCAAGGCGCCCGTATTTTAACATCTGTTTAATAGAAACGTTTGGTTCTGAAACATACTTGAAATACGAAAGTTGCGGGCACATTGGGCGATTCCCAGTTCTGGGCTTTGCTATCTCAATCGGGTAAGGTGGCACGTACTAAACGCAACAGCTTCAGAAGAAATAGTGAGATGGCCTTTGGCGGATTTTGTTTTTGTGTTGAAACTTCTATTAAACCATTTTGGGGTTCATGTGACGAACAATGGTGGGCATTACCGACTGCGAAGTATGCCTGTAGCATCTATCGTTGTAATTATAAACACCATTCAGTATGTGCCTTAGCAATGTCCAAGTCAAACAAGCGTGAAAACATACCTCTTCCGGCCTACGTCACGACAAATCGGTAATGTGATATTTCGGTGCACGTTGGAGTGTTTGGTGGGAAACGTACGCCATCGGCAAGTCGACACACGCTGGCAGCTTCGTGTACTGTTCGTGTTATTTTTCTCTTCATTTGCTTATGTCTTTTTTCCATGTCCGACGAGCCAGTTGGCCATACCTCTGGATGCATCAATTGCACGAAAAAAGACAGTAACATCGGCTTTTTCCGTTTACCAAGCGGCAAGCGGCAAGAAACGTGGGTGCTGGCAAGGCGCCGCAACAAATACAGCTGTTTGACGCCAGCAGAATCTGCATAGTGACTCACGCTTTTCTCCAAATATCTAACTCAGGGGCTGCTGTTTTGGCAATGTGCTGCTGCTTTCATGATTAATGACGCTAATCTAGAGCCCAAACACAGGAAAGAACTGCTGGAGCAAATGCAGTCACGTTGAAATTCAGGTTATGAAAGCAGCGCATGACATTTGAGGAGCTCTTGACATATCGTATTAGAATATTGCAAACTATGTGGACAGCGGTTCGCTACTGTAGCATCAACCATTTAAACTTCCTGCCGTGCCGGCTGATGCCCTTGTCACCCAGGCCCTTTTGATTCGGGCAGGGTCAGTTCTAGGTAGTGTTGCGATCGGCCATCCGCACCACGACAACCTCCGGTCACGGCTCGCCTGATTATAACGAATGGGCCCACGGCCTCGTGAAAATGGTTCTCAAAACGGATGATTTATGACCAGCGCCGGAGTACTTCGTTCAGCAGAGGTTTGAGCAATTAGCATGTATACGGCCATCACTTGTCAGTCGCACAAATTGGCATGTCCAAGCCGGAGACCCGGTCAGTGCATTGATACGGCCATCACCTGTCAGCTGCCCAAATTGGCATGTCCACGCCGGGGAGGGAGTCAGTGTGCGATCGGAGTCAGCGTACGTTCCCCTCCTGTCCCCGTTTGTGTCCAGTGATGCGCGTGCGTTTTCGACCAAGTTACTCTTTTAGGGAAAGGGCAACCAAACTCCAGGTTGGTTCGACCTGATGTCATTGGTCTCCAGACGCCGGATTGGAAGCAGTGACTGAATAGTGATCACGCAAGGCTTAAAAGAAGCAACGGACGGCGGGAGTGATCGGCTGCTACAACTTCTTCATGACATTTTTGTATTACATGGAATTTTCTTGTACATATGTAAATATAAACGTGTTTGTCAAACGTCCTGAAAATCGCACCCTGCCTCAAGTTCCCTTACTGCTCCAACACGAAAGTAGATTCGCATCTTCAAACGCCGAATCGCAACAGTAGAGTGCTGCAACATGGGCATTTCCGATCACTATTTTGCTCCATGCTAATTCATGCAATCGTTATCGAGTTCCCTTATCGGGGCCGTAGATCTCAATCTTCTGCACCCTCATTGCTGAGTGAGCTGAACCAGATGTCCGACATGTCCCTCCTTGGCAAGGCCATATGTCTTAAGCAAGAGGTACGATTCTAATGCTGCCGTAGTGCATGGTCCAGATGCGTTCACGAGGTTAACTGTCACATTTCACCAAATAGCACGTTCTGCCGACACTTCGGATCGTTTTTCTAGCTATCTATGAGGTAAGGATTTTGGTTTGAGGTAAGAATTAGGATTGCGCTCGCAAGGTTCGTGGATGCGGCAGAATACCAGGGAGACTGCGCGGCGTTCGTAGCTACCGTCATCGAGGCGTCGTCCGGCGCGACGAGGGCAGCGGCGAGCTTACGGGTCCGCGAGGCGTGTCAGGCGGAGGAGGTGGCCATTGTCCTGGCCATTGCCGACCCCGGGTGCCAGACGGCGCTGTGCGATTCGCGAAGTGCAGTGCGGAATTACGCAAAGGGCAAAGTGTGTGGTGAGGCTGTGCGCGTTTTGTGCTCGGCTGACCTGCAACGAGAGAATCGGTATGTTAGAATCAAGTGGTTCCCGGCGCACGCGGGCAACGATGCGTCCGAGAAGCACGATAACCACAACGAGACGGCACACGCAGTGGCGCGAGCGCTAACCAACCGCGCCGCTGCAACCGACCGTCCAACGTGGTGTAGTGCCAAGGACCGCATGACGACGTTCAACGAACTTACACAGTTCCACCGCCTGGCTCGAAGGACTTTCCCACCCCCGCACCCGGGGCTGAGCCGAGCGGAGGCGGTGCTGTTCAGACATTTGCAAACTGGTTCTTTACCCACCCCAGTGTTAATGACTCATCTATACCCGAAATTATATGTGAGTGATGTGTGCCGCGTGTGCCAGCGGGAGAGGGCCACCCTGACGCACATCCTATGGGATTGCACGAAGTTTCCTGATGAAGCTTCGACAAGTAGAACAATTCCGCCGCGACTCGCGGCTGCGGCGGAATGCTACGATCACGAAAGCCAAGCCTGGGCCGTCCAGCAGGTCTCGGCGGCTCTTGAAAGACAAAGGCCGAGCGAAACCGACGGAACGTTGCCCCTCAGGGCGACCGACCGCGGGAGTAACACGCGCTGGAGTTGAGTAGAGACCACCCGCTGAGAAGACGTCAGGGCCCGCGTCACGGCGCCATTTAGTCATGGTGTCGTTCTGCAGGCGACTACATGAAGTTGTTTCTCTCTCTCTCTCGCCACAGGTGAAGAGCTTCTCGACATACCACTGACGGTCAGCATCGGGCAGTGAGCTGACTTACTGAGACAAATCAATCGTGGCAGATACCATGGTAGCCATGGCGTGAGGGAAACGTTTTGTCCACGAGTTATTTGCGCACGTCTCGCATTTCACTTTGCGCATGGCCCACGATGCCACACTGTTAGAAAAGTACAGGTCAGTTGCTGTTTTTGTTTAAAGCAAACGGGCTATCCAAACACTTAGCCACGTACCTGTTTTGTACAGTATACCCAATCTCGGATTAGTCATCGGTTAACGTTTCGGCTGCTTCGTTAGATGTCAGATTTTTTGCAACAGCGCGTATCTTCCGGATGATAAGAAACGGCTGCTGCGCACCTTGTGATTCGAAGGAGCCTTATGGCACTGTTTTATGCTCTAATCATTTCAAAGTAGTAATGCTTAATTTGCCCAGCCTACTGCCTACGTCAGTTCAAATATCATTGTATGCATGAACTACGCATATAGGTAAAAGGAAAAGGCAACTGCGGGTGGTGGAACCATAAGAAAAGGAAGAAAGTCAGTAGTCGCTTGTTTTTGCCAGTCGTGAGCAAGTTGCTCTTGTTATCAGCGTTGCTCAGCTTCCAAACGGTGTTCAAAGTGCACTAAAGTGCGTCACAGTAGGGCGTTGACGTATCGAAATTAACGCCTCTGAATGAAAAATGAGATGACGGAGTGCCAATTAGATGATGAATATTTCAGAACAGAAGCGCTCCAGGGCTGCTGTGAAGGATGCCCCGAGTTTCTAGCTTGCCTGAGTTCGCTCGACGGCAGTCAGCGAATAAAGAGAGCGCGGAATGCGCCAATGCAACAGACAACAAAATGTCGAGTTAAAACCATGAATGGAAGCACGAGCACACCCTGCACATGTCACATTTTCGTTTCAAACACAGACGAATGGGGAATTTGACGCTGCAGTGCCGATTTTAGCTATCACAATAACGCAATTAAGTGACTATCCCTCTGTCTACTCCTATGGGACAATCAGCTCAAGTCACTTGCCACGCCTTTCTGGGGAACCTCCCGGACGTGTCTCATCTTTCGAACATTGCCTATCCACCGTCGAATGCGAACAGTGCAGACGTGGGGCATTCTCACGCCAACCGATTCTCTTTTTTGGAATGCGGTAAGGATTATATGTACACTCCATGCGCGTTCCTTGCGTCGGTGTCGCCATGAGGTTCTTTATAAAGTCCTAGGGTGATAAAATCATCGCCGCGCACCGTATGCTGTATGTGCGAGTGAAAGCGTGCGAGGGTGAGCCGGCCGAACGCGGTTCAATCTCGCGTGTTCAAGAGAGGAACGCGGGTTGAAGCGTACCCTCTTGTGTCATGCGCGAGGCACGGAGGTGAGACGGGGGAAATGGGCGGGGCATTCTTCTGCGGCGGCTGCTGTACAAGGGCGGCAGTGCGGGCAACTTATCTTGAAAGCGATCTACGGCCAGAACAAAGTGCGCGCCCGTGCGGGCTTCATCTTCGCAGCGATCTGCGATGTTTGCAGAGTCCGCGTAGTGCCGCCAGGTTAGTATGCGATGAATTCCGTTGTTTCCTTCGATTGAAGCCACAGGTGCGAGAAGGTCGAATCACTCGTTGCTGCTTCCGCGATTGCTCACTCCAGCGTTTTCCCAGCTAGTTTCCGCAGTCATCGAGCGTGATGTTATCTTGTTTACATGTTTATACGGCCGATAAAACTACTATGCTTACTTCGTACAGCTAACTACTAATGTGCTAATTGATGATCCGCCTTTTGGACGAAACGGCGCCTTTCTTATATAACTTACTTGCAAAGGTAATGTACAGGGTGGAACGATAAACAAATGAGGGAAAGCATGGATGGTTCGACCATGTAACTAATTTTTTTAGGCCGTCCATGAAGTAACGCCCTAGTGATGATAGCCCAACAGGGAATCTAGATAATCGAATAGCGGTGTGCCGGTGGTTGAATTGCACGCGGAAATAAAGTTGGCTCCAATCCAATCATGTCTTGACACCTTTCGCTTGTTCATTTCAGAGCGTCGCGCCAGCTCGCGGAGATACCGAACTTTGCCAAACTCGGGGCTTCCTTCACATTACCCCAGAAAAATTAAGCAAACTGAAGTTATTTTCAAATACTGTTGTCTTAATGTTTCAAATATACACAATATACAAATATAGCACAATCGGGATAGCAAGATAGTTAAATAAGAAGTTTTTGTTATTTTTGCGTATGATGACTCTAATTTGTCCCAAAACATTGTGTCCACCAAACGGACAAACCCTTTGTACAAGCAACTATTTCATAGATAACATAGAATCTTGACTAAAATTGCCATTAGTTCAAGTTTAGAGAGCCTGTAGATAGCCCCCAACATGAACAGCTGCGTGTTCGCTTCATTGAGCTGTTGAAGATCTTGACAGGTGTCCTATATCATCGAGCCAATCGTTTCAATCATGACCATGGCCTGATAACCAGAACCGTGCCGTCAGCGCCATTCACATTTTTTGCAGCGAAGCTGTATATGGCTAGCCATCCGTCCGTCCGTCCGTCCATCCGTCGGTCGCCTGTACGCCGAAAACTCCACCGGCGCAATCCCATGCGCATGCGCGAAAACAAAATGAGAGAAAGAGAAGCGCGCGAATGGCCAACCCCCGCTTGATTGCACGAGGCCTGGTTATGACGTCGTGCTACATGGCCCAAAATTTCAATCGACATGGCTTGCGTGATGAAAGCGGCGACGTCGAAATCACTGTTGCCTACACGGCAGCATCCCCATTAGATTCTATGGCAGTCGGGCCAGGTAACATGACGGCATGGGTCGGAGGGAAAAAGACTTATGCTATGCCGGTGGTGGTGGATTAAGTGCGCCAGTAGTGACGTTGTTGCTCTCCGTCGCAACCTAGCGCGAACGCAGCCGTTTTTCACCGGGCCCGAAATGTGTGGGCTATGCGTCATACTTACTTCTTTTGAGAAGGCAGCTTTCGATCAGCAAAGTCGTTAGCATAACAGAGAACGAGGTCGTCTACGCCGTGACGATGCTGCAGCCCGGGCCAAGAACAGGCTCTTGCAGCCGAGCGCAAGCAGCAACTGCACACCGAGGATCCGGCAGCCTACCAAGCCGTCGTTTATTGAACTGCCGTGGATAATCGAACGATAAAAACCGGAGCCACAAGTTTCAGCTTCGTTGGTTAACGAACTGAAGGGAGTGTTCGGGCGGGGATTTTTTAGGAGAAACTAA
Organism: Dermacentor andersoni; assembly: GCF_023375885.2. NCBI lineage: Eukaryota > Metazoa > Arthropoda > Arachnida > Ixodida > Ixodidae > Dermacentor > Dermacentor andersoni. The sequence continues at coordinate 138,410,450 of NC_092819.1, forward strand.
AGTTGGTAGACTACCTGTGAGCAATATTAGCAAGTTTAAACTTATCAGGCCATGGTTTTCATTCTCAATTCGTCAGAATTTCTATGCCTCCCAAATGAGGAAACAGGTCCATCCATCACGTAAAAGGAATCGGTAGGAAGAATTCATTGTGTAAAACGAAATAAATTTTGAAGGAAGAAAATTAACGCCGAAAATCCTCTGGAAGTTCTCTAAGTACGTGCAAGCCTTGTGCCGCTTGCTCATCTCCACGCCGTCCGGTGTCATTAACTATGTTAGGAACTTGATCCGACCAGTATAAACCCTTATCAACCCTCACCGGCTGTTCGCTTATAATGTTCCATAGAGAAAATGATATAACATTTTAACTAAGATATAGTTTATTACGGCACCCGAACCCACGAACATGGTGTTTATTAAGATAAAGTTAAGTAGGCATATTTAATTGAGATATAGTAAACTAGGGCACTCGAATCCTCAACCTTTGGTAGGAGTCCAGCCCAAGGCCTTCAGTGGTAATAAAGGTGAATTAGCATTAAATTACCGAAGTTGTGGCAAAAGCATCACTACATTTGCTGAGGGGCTATGCAACGCTTTATTGGTGGCTCGGATGCTTGTTTTCAGCTTGTTCTTTATTGAGACGTATGCTGTTTAGCGTGCGTTGTGGGGGCGATTCCATTGAATGCATGCACTATTCGCTTCCTTTTAGTGAACGCTTGTAGCCACTGCTTTACTTGAGTATGAGCCATTGCTTAATGGGGTAAGAGACATTCGTAGCCTTAGGTGACGGACAGATTTATCGCTAGGTACGTATAGAAATGCTTACGCATTACAGCGCTAGCGGTGCTGAGTTTTGCACCTACGACTCCATGCTTGGAAGGCTGGTATCTCAGCCACTTGGCTGAATACCCACGCGTGCAGAAGGTGAATATATCTGAATGTATCTGAACCATGTGCATGTGTTGTGCCGGTGGTGCAAAAAAATCTCATAGGGCAACAGCTTCTCTGGAGGCTTTGTTGAAATATTTGGTGATGTTTGAATGAAAGCGATGTCTAGGACCACATGTTGAGCCGACTTTGATCATTGCAGACATCAGGAAAATTCCGAGTTTGAGAAAATTTAATGCCCGACACGCCACATTCCCCATGTGTTTCGGGGGTCGCCGAATGCGCCGTCTGTTGGCGTGTTTTTTCATCGACCCCAATGCCACCAATCTCTGAGGGCTCATGCACTTCGCGTCACACAACACTGGCAGGTAAGCAGTTAATTAGTTGATAAGGATGATAATCGGTGATGAGGGGTTATCTTGGTTTCATTACGGTTGATTATACTTTGACGCGAGTGGATAAGGTTATAAGGAGTGATACGCGGATAAGCGCATATAATTGTCGGAAAAATATTGATAAGGTTGATAAGGACCAATAACGGTTGATATGGGTCACATCGAGTCCGATAAGGACCGATAATAGTTGATAAGGTTCTGATAACGACCGATAAGGTTGATAAAGACTGATAAGGATTGATTAGATATAGCGTAAAAGCACTTCTAAAATGATCTAATTGACGTCACATTTTATGGGGAGGATCTTGTAAAAGTAGTAATGTCTTTGAATATGAGATTAGGTTAATTGCAGTCTGGGTGCGAGACGAGCATGCTTCCTCGATGCTAAGGCGGATCCACGGCATTGCCTGACTAAAGCTGTGCGTGGTGTTTGCGTCATTAGACACGCCACGTAGCAGCCATCTGGCTGAGTAAACGCGTGACAGCGTGTGCGTCGTTGGGGCCATGACGATGCATGCTTTAGGGAGGATGCCACCTCAGTAGAGTCTGGTATGACCTCAATACTCATACAATATTTATTGAATGGTATAACAGCATTGATTGGTAGTACTTATGAGTAATTAATGTGAATTCAAATGAATTAAGGTGAATTTTGTTGTAGAACAGTGAAGTAAAGTGAATTAAACTGATAACGCTTTAAAGGGAGTGTAGTTTAGGTCGAGTAAAAGGAATTAGGGTTTATTAAGGTAAATTTAAATGACATTCACATAACGTAAAGATACCAAAGTGACTGTCAACTTTATTTATGTTAGTGCGATTTCGAAAGAACGCGTCGAGGTGTAAATACGAGGCACCGTCATACGCAGTCTCAAAAAGAAAAAGAAATTGAACCAGCGAAGAGCAACGCGGGTAGCGTTGGCATCGCTGTTAGGAAAATGCTCGTCTTCTTTACAATTCACCCTCACATTAATCCTGGTGGCTTAGGTGGAAAAGGGAAGAGGGCCATGGTTGAGCGGGTCAAGCTTGAGATGCTATACGTGAGCAAGCCCGTGGACATATAAGTGGACACATGTAGTCAAAGGGCAACGAACTTGCAGTTACTGGAATGGCCCAATAGAAGGCGCGATAAAGGCCGTCGTAGTTGGGATGAGTCCTGCGGAAAGCACAGGAATTCGACTAAGTAGTTATAGCCAGACAAGAGAGCCTGGATCTTAGCTTGAATGTGACAATGAACCAGCGTGGTTTTCCTACGGGTGCTGTCGCTCCTGCGATGGGAAGTTGCGTGCGAGCTAGTGGCACTCTTCATCTTGTTTCAGCTTCGGAAACTGGCTGGCATTTAGAAGCATCAGGCTGGTATTGAAGCAGGGAACTGATGGTGCTCGAAAGCTCGCGTTTTAACAATAGGAAGAAATGGAAACAACCCGTTGTAGCTTCGAGGGCAGACTTGTATACGAATATTCCAAATAAAATTCCAAGTTCCAAATGACATCGAATTACCATTATCGGTTGCCACGTACGTCGCCAGCTGATCGGCGAGGGTTGAGCTGAAGCATTTGGCAAGCTGGTTAGTGGGAAGATGATACGCTGTGCTCGTTCTAAGGATAATGTGGTATTCGGAAATTAAAGCTTCAGCGACTTCTGAACGGAAAGCGCGTTTTCTCTCGCTGAGAAATTCTCAAAACGCTACGATGAAAGGTGAAGTGATGCAGGACGAAAGATGCGACATCCTGCACTGTAGACGCTCAGTCAAATGCGACACAGAACAGCGCAGCTCATGCAGGAAAAACGATAAAGATATCGACGCTTGCTGTGCGACCGGACTATGTGGGGCTCACAGTATAACGGAACCCTATTTACAGAACCCGCAATTATGCGACCCATTTTGTTAGGCGGAATTTTTTCTCTAGTACAATATTGGACTGCTCAGCGCCCTCTTTTCTTTACTTTTTTTTTTCATATGAGGCGGCTGCATTTTCTGATAACACGTGAACTGTAAATACGTTTGTTTGCTGCTTGTGTGTGCATGCTCATACCCACAATTGGGAACCTTGTATTTTGTCGTTAACCGCACACGGTGCTAGTTCGGGTGTTTACTAAAATTGCTGTGAGTGTGCTTGAAATATCACCGATACCGGCGCCCGTGCATACCCTTTCCATCATTTAAATTTTTGCTTCATGCAATATATATGTCTGAGTGCGGTCACTTGAAAGTATTTAGTATTCACAGTTGTACGTGTGCTCTAAGGTGGTGGTGATGCTCTTGCTACAGGAGGGGTTAGCTTGCAAGCCCTGACTAGCAACTCCTCTGCATCCAAGCGCGAAGGAGATGTCAACGCTTCAAGCGATGACGTTCATCGTAGGACATGATACGAACATCTTGCTGCTGGCCTAATGTTCGAATACCAAGAAACAGAAAAAAGTTTCATGGCAAGGCAGCCGCGAAGAATCGGAACGAAGCTGTATCACGAGGCCCACGCTGTCACTTACAATAATATTGATCGTCTGGCTGCCTTGCTGACGTGCGCATTTCCTTGTGTTTACGTCAACTGCTCTGCGTACCTTATGTGACGTAGAGACTATTTATGTCTTCTGCTGCTTTGGATGCGTCGGTGCCTTTCAAATCCTACATGACACTTGACAAATGAGCTTGTAGGAGGGAGCTTTTTTTGGCACGAAAGCAACAGTTCATTCCTATCTACAAGGCTACATGTGCTTACACTCTCGGCTTCAGCATGGCTGCTGGGTGCATCGATCGGTATCTCGAGTCTGTATATGCTTGCGGATATGCATACAAAGTCTGCATGTACGCCCAATCCTAGTGCCAGCGAACGGGCTCTGTTACCCGCGTCTGCTGGCCGACTAATTCTAGGACGAGAATGTGCACCGCTGTCTTGTGCTATAGAAAAATACCTTCCTGCATAACCCCTGAACACACAACATTGGCTAATAGAGCACACCTAACTTTTAATTGAATACTACATTATATTTCACAGATTGTTTGATTTATTTGATACTTGTTTTAATCATTCGGTGCGCCCGCCCATGGCCCATTCTTGTTTAATCATCCAGTTTAGGTAAGTCGTATACTGTGAAAGGAGTGGTACATAATTCTCAAGTTTAGGACGAGCTGCGTTGTATTTGGTGGACCAACCTGATCATTTCATTAGCTTGCACGCTGAGCAGAACAAAACCAAACACAATTTTACCCAATTCCACTATTTGGAAAGTATACAAATTACCGCTTCACTAAAGGCTCGTTGCATGTATATTGCAACTTGTGTTTTCAATATGCCTAATTTCTTTTCATATTTTCCGCAAGCAATGAACAGAAAGGCTTTATCAAAGACTGTCTCTAAATGTGTGCAATGCGGCTACTTATCTCCGAGTGCGCGACCTCGAATGTCCTCTAAAGTGTTGAAAGGAAAAGGCTATACTTGTACGGAACATTCGGCATGAAAAAAATAATTATCTGCTCCATGCGTATCATTACACATACACTAGCTATAGTATAGATACGAGCATGTACGAAACAGCGGTTGGTCTCGTTCCATCTGAAAAACCTATTTTAGGCTTATCTTTGTGCAAAAAAATTGGGAGGGCTCTTAGGCTTCGTCTTTAGGAGTGAAACGTGATAGCACTCAAAGATCTCTGACTGCTTATCACACTTTCCGGCAACCGCAGCTTTCGTGCGCATGCGTGGAGGTGAGCACCATCGGCGAGCACCACCATAGTGTGGTTGCAAAGAATCGAGTGGTATACGCTTCTCTACATGGTAGAAATGCTCAATGAGGTTCGCGTTTCTGTTTCTGCGTGAGAAAATTATGTCTTCTGGTATATTCAAATTAAAATCCGACGCTATCCTCTCTGTAGGTTGTGCTTAGGTGTTGCTTTGCGATATTCCTGACGCATTTTACTAAGAACATTCAGTAAGTTCAGCAACGTACGCCTCTGTGCAACGCTGTGGGCCTGCGTCGTTGTGGGTCGGAATGATTTTTCGCGTAACGAAGTCCGACGCCAAAACCACATTTTCGGGCGCATGGGATCTTAGTGCTGTCTCGTTAAGAACACAGTCATCCCTTGTGTATGTGCCTGTGTGCTGGTTACCTGTCCACTCTGACTCCAAACACTTCTTTACTAAAACCAAAAATTATTACCATGAATTCAGGTTGTCGTAACATTTACCTTGTTCTGTATTACTACTGACGTGAAAAAAGACGCTGATTACGTGACCGATACCGATGCTCTTTGATACCATTGCTTTATCACGCCGGATTTTCTGCCTCATGAGACATACCCGGTGTTTGAGCTACCATATTTAAAATTTTAAAGCTTGCCTGTGGCTGATAGCGCAGTTCTAGCTCTTACTTGCACAAGAAATTTAAATACATATTCAAATAATTTACAAACATTCACTCACTTACTTTCTAACTAATTACGTATGTCAGGTATTGCAATTTACAAATTCTAGCCGTAGAGTTCGCAAAGCGGATCCACTTGGAACTTATTTTCAAGATGTCACAATTTTCGAGATATTATTTCCCGAACATTGCGGAAATATGCAGTGTCGTTCCAGGTACTTTCTTAACAAAACTTCGTTAAATACATTCAAGCATCAAAGTAAATGGTACGCCAATGCATTTATCCGCAAAGTCCGGGAATAATTCTCTGGAAACTGGTGTCTTAGTGAGAATTAGTTATAAGTGGATCCACCTTGCGAACTCCAGAGCTGCAATCTGTAATTTTCAATAAGGACGAATGAGTAATTATTTGGACACTTGATTAGCGAAATTTTCGTTAATTATTAGATAATATATTTCAATTTTTTCATGCAAGTAATGTCCGCCGCTTCGAGTAGACCCCCTCATCGACGAGGGTTGTGATATCTGCCATAGGGAACCTTTATGAATTTTTGAAAGTGTTCGCTGAAGCACCCTGTATAATACTTTGGCATAAAAGAATATACAGATCTACAAAATACCCTTGATTATATTTCTTAAATTGCAACTTTATGTAGTTAAGGTAGTGCAATACTTTTCTATATGTTTTGCAATAGTTCGCACATGTTACTTCGCTATTGCTTAACGTTGATTCAGAAGAATTAACCTTAGATTACAGCCTAGCCTAATCACAGTAACTCCCCCAATTGATGCATTAATTCCCCCCAATATTTATTCCCTTGTGAGCTTGAAATATGTTTTACCTACATCTCATTCTCTTTTCTGTCGAAACATTCAGACATTTTATTGAAATTAAATCTACAACTCACAAAATGCCTTGACAATGTATCGCTAGAACGCTTGATCACAACAAAGTGCAACAACATGCGCGAGATATAAACTCAGCGTCCGGTTGCACTTTAGCTGCACTCGCTCCTCTTCCCCTTTCAGTACTCGATGCTCGTGATTTGTTGTGAATTCGTACGCACATTAGGGCCACTTCCCTAGGAAATGTGTCCTTGTGTCCCCAACGCGGCAGACGACTGGCTCTATAAGCATACATTGGGTCCTGTGGGGGCATATATGAGAATGCCGTATGACTAAGTATGACTAATGAATTTTATGGTCAGTACTGAAGATCTGTTTAGAGCAATTAGGATTAAAAAAAGGCTAATAAGATTAATCATGAAGAAATCAATTAAGCCTTCGAAAGACATTAAGAGTAACGAAGGATAAGAAGACCAAACGGAAATTAATTAGGTAAATAATTATTTGTTGAAGTGCAATTCCATTAGCTAATTATTTACCCCAATCAAGGTTATAACTAAGGCGAGGCAAAATTATGTGAGCCTAATGTCGTTTTATTAATATAAAGTGGTTAAGGCTATTCAGGATTAATTAAGCGTAACTAAGCTGATTAAAGCATAATTTTAACTGAATAACAATAAATTAATTTAGGTTGGTCAAGAATAATTATCGGCAACTAGGATGACCTACGCCGAATCACGGTTACTCCGATTACCCAAATTAAGCCTTATCAGAAGAATAAGGGTTATGAAAGATATTTCATATGACATCACCTCATTTAATTCACAATATTTACGTTTAGAGCAATTTAGCCCAAGGAGGATAATTTCGACTAGTCACGCTTACCAATTAGGTAACTGCAACAAGTCCTTGCAATACTTGCAGTACATTCAGTCATTTTTGACAACATGAGCCGCGGTGCGCCTAGTTCGGCCGCCCAATCAGCCATTCGTTGCAAGTGCACGATGAGCGACATTACATAATCCTGACGCATTGTCAGACAAGCCCTACTAGGGAACTTTTGCAGTAATTTTATCTCCATGCGCTGCAACGCCAGGAGAAAACGGGGACAGGGCATGATACCGGCGGTGACTTGACGGGCGCCAGGGTAGTAGCTATGAATGGAGTAGAAAGGGGGACGGGAGCTGGTGGCGGTGGTGACGGCAGTAGCTGTGAAGGTAGCAGAAGAGGGGAATAGAGAATCGTGCAATACGGTGACGAGTGTTATTGGCGCCATTTCTGACACTGGTGCATGTATGCGGTTTTTCTGGAAAGAACCCTTGCGTAAGTCCAAGCGGGCCAATTAAGATTCAGTCACGGTCACCGCCGGTATCGAGGGGTTCCTCCGTCAAAGTTAAGAAGTGCAGGTTATATGCAGGATTTTATACACGACTTGACTGAGTGTGTAGTGGCTGGTAATTCAGTTGGTTCGGCGTAGCGTGTCACGTGTTCGAGAGCGACTATTATCCGCCGGTTTCCGTTCAGTGAAATGGGAAGCGGGTCGCAGAAGTTAACGCGGACACGGTCAAATGGTTTCGCACTGCAGGGAAGCGGTTGTAAGCTACCGAGTGCGCATAGAGGTGGTGATTTACGGCGGTAGCAGTCAGAGTAGCAGAAAACAATCATCCGAATAAATTTGCACGTATTGTACGAGTTTAGTAGCAATGGCCAATTCGTTCGTATGTCTCAGAAACTCTGGCCCGGACACATAGCGGATCGTTGTGAAAAGAGGCACATATATGTGATAGTAAGATGCTGGGAATTTCTAGCAACCATCAGCAATGTCGGGATTATAGTGGAGCAGGGGAGGAATGTGATCGTGAATGGTCAAATGAGGAGCTTGGCGCTGAAGTGAACGACAGAAAGGAGGAATAGGTGAGCGAGGGAGGAAATCTAAATGATACGGGATGTAAGGTAATCGCACTGTACATGTCAAGAGGTGACAGCGGTTGGGTTTACAAATGGTTGCGTATGCACTAGGATGGTAAAGGCAATCGGGACAAGTCGTTTGCGTCAATGTACTTAAGCACGTAGCGGTAGACGACGCAAATGCAATCCTGTATGGTGGAGGGTACAGGGTGACTAGGTCGAAAGGGCAGCTATACAAGTACAGGCGGAACGTTCCAAGCTCCCAGACGAGCACCAAACGCTCTTTTTCGATCAAACTGTAATTGGTTTCAGCGGTCGTTAGCGAACAACTCAGATAAGCAAAGACGTATTCAGAGTAGCCGGGCTTCCATTGTACTAGCACAAAACTACGGCCAACACCGCCGGTGTCTGCATGCTCTTCAGTACCGGCTGCCGCGTCAAACTGCTGAATAAGGACTCCAAAGTGGGAAGACTACGCAGTGTTGTAAACATGTCGCCGCATGCAGGAGAACGGGTGGAGTTGTCCACGCCGAAGAAGCTGTGTCAGTGACGACATGATCGATGTGAAATTGCGAACGAATAGTCGAAAATATGAGCGTAGTACAACGAGACTGCGAAATTCCTTCATTGTAGCAGGCTTGTTTAATTCCGCGACCGCACGAAGTTTGCCAGGGTAGGGAAGGCCGCCGTGCTTGGACACGATGTGACCTAAGATGTCCAGCTCCCGTGCGGAGAAGAGAGGCTTTTTGAGGTTGGCTAAAGGAGAGTGTTGGTTAGACATGTCAAGACATAGTTAGATGAGTCCGTCACGTGGCCGGAACTTCTATTCTACGACTAGGCAAAGGTAGGACGATTTAGAACCTACAGCATAAAACCGTCAAAGGACCGAAAATCCGTCACAGTTCGGCAGCAGTTTATTGCGTAGTCATTATGCATTGCCCGCCGTTAGGAAACAAACTGATCACAACCGCTTCTAAATTTCCTGAAATATTCTACTAGCTTTTTATTGTATATGGTGGCGGAAAAATAAATCTGTGCACTGCTGCTGAATGTATCAGATTTCTTGTGTAGGCACAACGTAAAATTAGCCAGCGCAAGCCAGGGGTAATTAGAGGTCGGTGAGAGAGGCGTTCGAACCGCAGTGGAGATAAAAATAAGCTGATGACGTTAGACAGTATGCAAAATGTTTTCCAGGATTTGAACTCTCGCTTACTCTCGCGCAGCAGTCGGCTTCGTACTGCCAGGCCGCATTCGCATGTATGCAAAACGGCAACTGTTGCCGTTTGAATGCCACCAATATGTGTGCAGTGACGGTTCCGAATAAAGTGCGGCAGTGTAGCAGGAAATATAACTTGAACCAACTTGATCCGAAACCAGCTGGAATGTTGAGCGTTGATGTGTTTCGTGTGCAGTGCCGCCACGGAGTATTCTCCATGACGTATATTTGATTCTGATGACGCTGGTGAAGATATGACAGCGTTCGCGCTGACAGATATAATGATGTATGATTGTATGATTTCTATGACGTTCCACGCCTGCTATGAGAAACATGGTAGCAAGTGATTCCAAGCATTGACGTTACCGACCTATGATATATTTCTGGGCTCCAAATATCTATGGGCTGTTCATCGGGCCCGGGATGCACTAGACAGGCTCGGCATTTCACTACCGACGTAGGAGCAGCCCGCTACGTACTGACGGACGGTCCGAAGGACCAGAATAAAGTTTTACCACGCCATACTTAAACTGAACTCTACGTGTTCTTGCCCACTTTGACTATGATGGGATGCGGCCACCTGTACCTGAAAAAAGGAACTCTTGACTTGGTGCGAGGCACCATCACGTTTCAACAGCTGAAGAGAAATCGTGAAAAAGTGATGAACGCTGATACCGTATCTGTGCAGCTATACCGTTCAGCTGGCGCCGCTGGCACGGGCCACTCCGCCAAGTCGCGGTACAGGCTGCTGTGTGGGTGGCGCTGCTAATTCGTAGTGCTCTAGTGTTGCTCTGCGATTGAGGTCTGCCGGCGTCCCAGGAGAACTGAGACCATACTGGTCTTTCTGCAGTTGTCTTGGTGTCGGAGCGCGGTCTACTGCCGGCAGCTCTTTTGGTGGCGTTTGTTTCACACCCACTCCCGCGTACGGGGGTGTCTCGCCGGGGTCAGCATATCCAGGACGCAGGTGATCGCCGTGTGTGAACCGGAGTTGATCGCGCGCTTTCACCATATGTGTTACAGCACTGACAACTTGGATCACAACACCTTACCACAAAACGCGTTTACCACGCACAGTTTTCACCAACACCTGGTCCCCCACCACAAAGCTGCACTCCCTGCCCAGGAATCATATCGCGGAATCATGTTGCAGTTTTTCCTGTTTGTCTTGCATGGTTTTTTTCAAAATCAGGTTTGAGCAGTGGAAGCTTTATGCGTGGCTGGCGCCTCAAAAATAGTTCAGCTGTTGATTTGCTCGTCACACTGCTCGGTGTGTTCCGGTTGGCCATGAGAAAACAATCAATACTTTGTTGTACTGTCGGCTGCTTACCCGAGGCGTCACTCTCGAGCACCTGTTTCAGCAAGGCACTTTTCACGGTTTGTACTATTCGTTCTGCAGCACCACTGAATGCTGCGTGATAAAAAGGAATACGAACGTGTTTTACACCGTTGGTGTAAAGCCCGTTCTGTGTTCTGTAAATACTGTGGCCCGTTGTCACTCACCAATACTTCGGGCAAGCCATAAGCGTCAAAAGCACCCTCAAATTCTGGAATGTTTTTTTGTGCTGAGGTTGATGAGACTGGCCATACTTCGACCCATTTTGAGAATGAGTCGACCAATACCAGAAATACGTTCGTATCCTTCTGTGAAAAATCTACATGGACGCGTGACCAACACTGCGCGGGGTATTGCCAAGGGTGAAGAGGAACCGACCGAGAAGCTGGCTGAACTGCTTGGCAAATTTTGCACCATTGAACGTACTGTTCAATGGTCAAATTGATTCCTGGCCACCATACAAAACTCCTCGCTAGCATTTTCCTGCGGCTGGTGCCAGGGTGCTCCTCGTGCAGCATGTTTAGCGCGCGGTCCCTCAGCACCTCCGGAATTACCCCTCTTACGACCCACATCACGCAGCCCTGCTCTAGTGACAGCTCATCGCGGCGAACATAGTAAGATTTCAATTCGTCTGCCTGCTGTCTAGGCCACCATTTTAGCGTATATTGTGCCACGCGGCATAGAGTTAAGCTTCGCTTCGAGGCACTTGCAATCTCCTCTGCTGTCAGCGGGAGGCACTGAAAGATTGACATGCAATCTGATGGCTCGTCGTTCACCGGTCCTGGTTGGGGCAGCCTAGACAAGGCGTCTGTCACTTCAACATTTTTTCCTTTCCTAAATTTCAGCCGGTACCTGTAAAGTGCGAGGGTTAAAGCCCAGCGTTGCATAGACGCGGCAGCGATAGTCGCGATACGCTTATCGTGCCTTAGTACCCCGAGTAGTGGCTGGTGGTCTGTATGTATGGTGAATTCTCGGCCGTGCAGGTACCGGTGAAATTTATTTAGGCCAAAGATTAACGCCAGGGCCTCACATTCACACTGCGCGTACGTTTTCTGCTTCCGACAGTGTACGCGAAGCAAAAGCAATTGGCTTTTCTTCACCGTCAGCCGTCTCGTGAAAGATAACGGCTCCTAAGCCATATGACGATGCATCGCAAAACATTGCGAGCGGTTTCTTGACGTCATAGAATGTGAGCACCTTGCTGCTTGTTACCAAGTGCTTTGCATCTTTAAACGCGGTGCTGCACTCCTTTGTCCACGACCATTTTTAATATTTTCTAAGTAGCCGGTAAAGCGGCTCTGCTACAGTCAAAGCGTTCTTCAAAAACTTTGAGTAAAAATTCCACATTCCCAAATACACCTTAAGCTCAGTAACTGTAGTGGGTTCAGGGGCTTGTAAGATTGCGCTCTTTGTGTCGGTAGGGTAAATGCCTTGCTCAGTCACTGCGTGACCCAAGTACGTAACCGATTTTTGGAAAAAACGGCATTTATCCAGGTTAAGCATAATGTTGTATTCACTGAGGCGTTGTAAGACGCGTTCTAGTCTCTACTGGCAGTCGCCGATATCTGTCCCTGTGACGATAACGTCTTCATATAACACCCTACGTGTGGGATGCCATGAAGTACCTCGTCCATCATCGCCCGAAAGACAGCGGGTGCGCTTGCCACCCGGTAAGGAAGGCGCTGAAATTCGAACTACCCAAGACTAGTGTTCACTGTCAAAAATGGTCGTGACTCCATAGTGAGTGGCAGCTGCTGGTACGCCGAAGAAAGGTCTAATACAGTAAACGCCTTTCCTCCTGCTAAGGCAGTGTACAAGTCCTCCGGCCTGGGTGGGGGGTAATGATATCTTTTGAGAGAGGGCTTTACTGTAGTCTTAGAATCCCCACATAACCGGACATTGCCGTTTTCCTTCACAACCGTAACAACTGGCATAGCCCAGTCACTTCGCATTACAGGACGCAGCACGCCCGTTTCCACATGTTCTCGCAGCTGCCGCCCGACTCCTTCCTGCAACGCAAACGGAACTGGTCTAGCACGGCAAAATACGCGAACTGTACCTGGTTCCATAACAATCTTTGCTACAAAGTTTTTTATTGAACCCAGCTTTTTAGTAAACACGGAAGGGCACTTCTGTTTTAGCACCGCAACTCTGTCTTCAACTGCAGTCTGGCCACTTTCTAGCCAGTCAAGCTTCAAACGTCCCAACCAATTTCGTCCCAGTAGTACAGGCGACTTCCTCCCGTTGCCTTTTACAACAATCACTGGTCGAGTCGTGAATTGATTGTCGTACTTAACAACCACGTCACACTGCCATTTTAGCTGTATTTGCTCCCCAGTATACGTGCGAAACGACATTTTGCATGGTTCACATTTTACGTGTGGAAATTGAGACAGGTATACTTGCTCCGGGACAATTGTGACAGACACTCCCGTGTCAATTTGCATATTCAGTGAACGCCCTTCAATTTCCACACTCACTTCATAAGATGATTGGTTGGTGTTAATTACATGGTACAGTCCCTGCTCCGAGTCCACATCAGAACACTAGAGCGCATGCATGTTTTTTTTCTTCGCTTTAGAAACTGGGCACATGCTTTTGAAATGACTTACAGCCGAACACTTGCGACAAATAAAGTTTTTGTACCAACCTTCTTCCGACGAGTGTCCCCTGCGGCATCTTGCGCATTTTTCGCTCTTGTGGGCTTCAACATGCTTGGGATAGGCTGGTCTCTGATACTGGCGTGGTCGGCTTTTCACGACCAGCAAGGGTGCCTCTCGTTCTCTTGACCACACTTTCTTAGTGTCTCGCGCCGCTAGTTCTCTATCCAGGGTGATTTTGCAAGCGCCATCAAATGTCAGCTCTCGTTCAGCAAACAGAGCACGCTGTGTCTCTTCGTTCCGTATGCCAGCAACCAGCGTATCTCAGAGGGCGCCTTGAAATAAGTAATCGTAGTTACACTTTCTGGCTAAATGCTTAAGTTCCACGATGAAACCTTCCACGCTTTCACCCTCCTGTTGTACGCGCCGGATGAACTTGCATCGTTCTGCTATTACGCAACTCCTGGGTCTGTAGTGCTCCTTCAGGAGGCGTTTAACTTCTGTGCACGACTTTTCTCCCGGGGCTGTCGGCACAACAAGACTTCTCCGTACTTCGTAAGCCTCTGGTCCTATGACTCTCAAAAAGACGGGAAGGCGCTTTGCGTCGACGGTATCATTACCCGTTAAGAAATGTTCAAAACGCTCCAAGTACGACTCGAAGTTTTGCGTTTTCGGGTCGAACTCGGCCATCTTTCCCAGGGGCGGCATTTCGGCAGAAGTACATATATCCTTTACTCATCGGTTTGGCGTTTGCTTGCTTGGACGTGCTGCCAGCTCCAAGTCCCGTTGTCATTCCTTGTGGCCGAGTACTTTCTCTGGTAGTGCTCGGTATACAGCGGCTTTTGCGTCTCGCTGTCGTTCCTCGTCGCCAAGCGCCTCAGCAGGGGGTGTTCGGTGGGCGGTGCCGTACTCCGGGAGCACGTACAGCGCCTTGAAGCTGGACGAAAGCTTTGCTCCCTTGCTTCCGTTAGTGCCTGTCCACCCGTCCCGCCCCAAGGCCATCGCTTGCGTGGCTATGTAAGACCCTCGTCGCCAGTTGTTATAACGTCATCACGCAGCCAAACAGGGAATGGAATCAGTTTATTCAGTACCGGCGTACATATATACATCGCTATGTGGCGTCATATGAACCATGGCAGTTGGCCCGCCCAGTACAAATGCGGCATGACGTGCTGCGCTATCGCAGTTACGAAATGTTTTTTGCATAATTACGGGTGTGTTGGTACCACGACTTCACTCTGCACTTGTCTTTCAGGACTGTTTTCATAGTTCTCTGTGCCCAAGAGAGGAATCCTATGCGAAGTTAGCATACGTTTCTTCGTCGGTTGGCGCTGACGACGTTGTCGACACTACCTTAGAGAGTACCGGTCACCGAGGGAGCTGCTATTGAGCCTGTTTGCGGCATTAGAATCTCACTTCGAGCAACCTGCAGTGCTATCACATACAATCCCGATGAACCTGAGAGTGATGCTGGCCTGGACTTGAGGTTGTATGGGCTATTTAATATGCATTTATTTTTCCTTCACCTAACTAGAATGGAAGTAAAGATATTTGGTCAGTTTGCAATATCTTCAACAGTGGCAGTGGTGGCGTTCGGGGTAATGTTGCTTCAGGCGGGACATTAAAACAGGCCACAAGATTAAAAAAATATAACTGAAGACATAAGAGTTCCTAAAGGACAACAACGCGACGCGTTGTTGTGCTATGCCGCAAGTACATCGACAATATGCCGCTTTTCAATCACCACCCGCGCGTTCCACTGGACCTGGCAATTAATAATAATAATATTTCACTGTATTATTGAAACGAGAACTGAAGGAAAGTGTGCTTGGGCCCGATTTCAAAAAGCCAGCCATAAAGAGGCCTACCTAGACGTTATGTAGCATTAGAAGGAGCGAAGCCTTCGCCAGCTCTTGTTGCTTTCGGGCTGTAACTTGTTCATTAGGGAGAGTCAGTAAGAATACTGAAGAATATTTAAGGAAGAGGCATAATAATAATAATGGAATTTTCGATACAACTACTGCTTAAAAATAACAAAAAGCCTTCGTGTAAGACAATGAGAAAAAATGGAAAGTCAATGTCCGAAAACTAAAGGAACAATTCATAAGTGGAAACGTTCTAGTGTATTTAATGTCCTTGAATGCCAATGTAGAACAGAAAAAAAAACATTTGACTGGGCGAGACCAACTTCACACAGTGGACGCCATCGTCTGCTCAAAAAACCTTTCTTGAATAAACAGAATAGGTTCGGTTGAGTCAAGCGACATCAAAAAAAAACAAAAAGTAAAATGAAGTAGAACTTTATCTGAAGAGGGCAATAAGACAACACAAGAACAAAAAAGATGCTTGGTTGGTCATGCACATTGTGTCGCGATATTGCGCAGAATATGAGTAGGTAACAAGTAAAACATGTCCAGGTGTTGTGAACCGCATAAATTATGCAGAGAAGAAATTCGACAAAGAAATTAAAAAAAGAGAGATGACGGAGGAGCAAACTATGATGGGTGAAAAAGCGAAAAACGAACGAATAGCAACTATGATTTTCTATTGTTAAAGAAAAGACCCTTTATACGTAGCCAGGAGTTCTAGAAGGCGGGAAGACAGGAAACAGTTTGTGGCTCAAATATACGTGGTGTATACACGTATTGACATAGAAGTATCGGAATTGAAATATATTGAAGGGTTGTGTCTTCCGTGCTATACCGTTCAGCAAGTTGGCCCTAATTTAGGCTATAGCGCTAGTCTTTAAGAAACATCCTCTTGAATATCAACGGCCATAGAATTCACAATCCCTAAGCCTGCCTACTGTGACGAGCATGACGAGCATGATTATGCAATGAGACAAAGCCTAATGATACTTCTAGATATTAGATAAGCTAGAAGCCTGGATTACTAATATAACTTAATTTTATATGAGGAGAGTCGGCCAAAATGAGCATTTACGAATACGAATCGAGTTCGAAGGGTAAGTATGAAATATTGTATTGGGTTTCGAATCAAACTCCAACGCATATATTAACAGCAGGAATGTTTATTTGGGTGGCTTTAGGTCGCAGGCTTGTACTGACAAGCTAAGAAAATCTAGCTAGCTATCACGGGAACCAGGAAAATTTTAAACACAACATCACTAATTGTAAATAAAATAAGCGCATAAGTAGCCCCTCCACATCTTTACTGCCTAGTTCCAAGCAATCTTTCCAAGAATGAATACATGTACATTTAAATTGGATGCGTGAGATGTTTCCTTTGTGAGGCAGACTTTCGCATAAAAAAAGACAGGATAAAGGGTTACTCTATGCCTAGCTTGTCCTAAAGCGCTAAATAAATGGGTTTTGAAAAGATCTTCCAAGTTCCAGAAAATGAAAAAGTAACAGCTACTGAAGGACATCTGGAGTATAGGCATGTTCAAGCACCCACTGCAAGGATAGCATCGCTAGTTCTAGCGTAAAAATTAAAAAAAAAATGCTACGTCATTAAACTGCAAGAAACTCTAAATTGCGGACTACAGGGAAAAATCACACATCGCCGTGCAGGCTTTTGCCGCAAAACTGCAAACAAGCTCGTGTTACTAATTTTGTTTCTGCATTGTTTCAAAATCCTTTTGTTGCTGTTGAACTTCTGGGAAGTTGGAATACATTGCTTAAAGATCGACCACAGTAACTCGACTTCAACAGTTGGTTCTTGCAAAATATTCGTTTAGTTTTGATATTCAAATGTACCGGATAGTTCATTTTCCCATACGAATACAATACTGATTCTTTAAAATTTGATTTGCATTCGAAATCTTCAATATTCACCTACCCTTAATTATCACGATTAAGTGAAAGAGAGATAACAAAGCATCTAATCCCACACCCACACAAACGCCTAAATTTAGGTGCCAGTTAAACCGACCGAATTGTGAAACTGGAAATTATATTTGTGCCTATAACAGCGTTAATACACAAAATCTTTTCAGTTCTTTTTTGGCTTCTGTGAAAAAAGCTACTAGTGGGTTATACGTTTTGCGTTACTAGGAGATAATGAAAATAGTATATTAGTTTCGCTTACTGGTACGTATAAGTAATATAGTTGGGTAGCTATGCTATATGAGAGCGAGTTCTATATTGTTTCATAGAACCAACTCCAGGTTTAATATTTCTTACTCCAAAAGATAATTATAACTATGCGTGATCAAAAAAAGATTTCAGAAATGCGCGGAGGAATATATTGCATGGACTATGGCAAATCGTAAAAAGAGAGATATTCCAGCTCATCATTATCTCTTTGAATGTTTAGGAAGACTGAATTCAGAAACCCTTGAATAGCGTAAGATCTGCATTATAAAATATTTGCTTTATTTATCGCGTATGTCAGGCAGGTTAGCAAAAAGTAATGAGTTGCTGGTGCGTTTATGTTCAAAGATGTTGGGCCGTGAAATCTAGTTAACCAACCGAAAGATATTACTTTTTTTTTATAGGCGTGGATCTCCAATGTCTTTAGAAAGTGTCGTCATTATAAAAAAAAGGAGTACTGTACAGCGCAATGTAAAGCTGAGGAGGAAGATCAGTTTGTAGAGGAGGACCATTAGTTTTGTAGGGGAGCGAACGAGAAACTGTAGGCCAAAGCATCAATGCGCTACAGCTATTTACCGAGACCCGCCATGGTTGCTTAGTGGCTGTGGTGTTGGGCAGCAAATCACGAGGTCGCGCGATCGAATCGCGCTCACGGTGGCCGCGTTTCCACGGGGGCGAATACACCCGTGTATTCAGGGTCATGTTAAAGTACATCAGCTTGTCTGAATTTCCGCAGTCCCCCACTACGGCGTGCCCCATAACCAGAATGTGGTTTTGTCACGTAAAACCCCATAATTTTTTTCTGTTTATCAAGTTTACTGTGCGTGCAAACAAAATATACTTGCAGAGGAACATATTCTTTGTGTGCGATTTCGAAACCACAGGGTAATATGGCCACTAGTCTGGCTACCGTATAGCTTCTTGACTTGCAAAATGTGCAAGCGACCACACATATTCTGGAGCGGTAGCTTCAGTAATCGTTAAAATAGGTAACAGAAAAAACAGAAATATATTGATTGTGACTTGCCTGTGAAAGGGTAAGTCTCTTAAAGCTTCTTGTGTGTGGGGCTAGAGCAGTCCTGACGATGGCTTCTGCATGAGTGAATGTCGCGGGCATATATATAGTGCTGGTGAGTTGTCACGTCACTGATTTAAGTAGGAACAGACGAGAGCTGCGCACAGTATGAGTCAAAGCATGAGCCTTTTGTACGTCACAAGAAGTCTGTCACATACCTTCAGATGCCTTTTAAAGCAAAGCTTCCTTCACTTTTACCTTTGACTTACTCGCTACTTCTGGTCTTGTGACTGCCGTCGGCCACAACGCGTCGAATGGTGCTTTGGAACATGTGTTCATGACAGAAGCCAGGCTGAGAGGGAAGACGACGCGATAAACCCGTTCTGACCTTTGTACCGCAATACATATGCGCAAGGACTTCTGCAGCTCCCTGCTGGTCGTCATATTAGTCTCTTCACAGCTGTGTGTATTCAGGACTCCCCGTATTAACATTCCAGAAATGACAGCGCTTACCATTCTAATAACGTGCAAGTGCAGAGGGAAGCTAAGTAGAGTGGCAGAGAGCAGGGGGAAAGGAGGCAGAACATAGGCAGAACCGAAGCAGTCGCGAAACAAGTGAATAAAAGCCTTGCCAGTTTTCATACGCAGTTCCCATAAAAGGGGGGGGGAAGTATGGGAGGTGATGACTTGAGAAAAGCAGAGAGAGATATATACAGATAATATTTAATGGCAGAAAGGGGGAGAGGTCGGCTTGAGTGAAGTGCCTCTAGCCTGCTATACCACGCTGGGGAAGGTGTTTGGGGAATAAGAGAGATAGGATGTGAAGAGGAAGAAGGGTGGTAGTACGGTGTACATGATGAGGGCTGCACAGCATACTGTTTCTGTGCAATGCGAATGTGTACACTTCATAGCACAGCACCGTCATCTTTGCGGGCTGAGGTAGAAGTCACTGCAGTTTAGCTAGGAGACTGTCCATAGCGTTCATAATTTTTCCTGCTGTTGGAGCCACTGGTGTATTAAACCGTACAGTAGCAGCTGCAGGGCTTCCGTTATTTGTCACAGCATGGATTTGATGACCGAGTCCGATAGTGATATCTTAGTGCACTGTCCTTGCTAGTGGTGACAGTCTGAGGCCCGTGTGCGCGGCGGCAAACGTGGCCATGCATTCGATTCCGGGCTTGCGCGGCTCGCATGAAGCAAATGTTTGGGGACATCTATCGATGCCGATTTTTCGATGCTGGAGTTTCTATAGAAGCAGCATTTCCTTGAGAAGGAAAGAAAACGCTACTACTATACACAGGACTGGAGTTTCCGACAAACAGGACAAATTTAAGTTCAAGGTACGGTACGTTACTGTATTTTTAAGATGAACACCATACCAATTTGTCAAGCGGATAATAATTACACAGGGCGTGTGTAAAGAGAGCCGCTTTAGAACACACCGTAGGCTATAGCCGGCGCTACGGAAGTGGTCACACGTGAAATCAAAACTTCTCTGTCCGCCGCGGTGGCTTTTCCACATGTCATTGCTCGAGGTCGCGGGTGTCATCCGATCGCGGCTGCCTCACTTCGACGGCCATGAAAAAAAAAAACGGTCGTGCACGTAGATTTAGGGACAAGTTAAAGAACACCATGGCGTCAAAATTAATCCGGAGTCCGCCACTACAGCGTGCATCGTAGTACGATTGTGGTTTTGGCACGTACAGGCCCATAATTCAATTCACGTGTAATAGATTTTCACAATGCGAGGTTCCATGTGAAGGACTGAATATCCTCAACCATCTGAAATGGTATGAAGTACGGCGCACAACACTTCAAACAAACACTTTCCCGGTGTGTTCTGTATACTACGCAGACAAGTAGCAGTGGTAAACGCAAATCAACGTTTAACATAAACTCACCGCTCTCGTATTGGCTAAACGTTGATCGCCGCTAATTATCGTCAATCAAACTAGACAGCACAGAAGATTCTCTTACATGCATTCCCACAGTGCATGGGATATACATTACTTTTTGATGTACGACTTATTGTATTTACTTGATAGTTGTAACAAATGGTAGAAAAGCGTGTGATAGCACGAACAAAAAAATTTGCCGGCAGCTTGACGTAGAAAATGGAGAGAAAGAAATGATGAGCTTCGCGGTTCTGAATAAAACGGCACTGGTGTTCCCCCCAGACAGGAGGCCGGCCATATGGGCTTCAGTTTCTACCTTCTGAAAGAAAATGCAGACATTAAAAACATAGCTCCCGCACTTGGGTTTAGTTACCTTAATTTTGGTGCGATTAGCGTTTGCTGACTTCAGGCGTCCCGCGCCTGCCTGCCTGCCTGCCTGCCTGCCTGCCTGCCTGCCTGCCTGCCTGCCTGCCTGCCTGCCTGCCTGCCTGCCTGCCTGCCTGCCTGCCTGCCTGCCTGCCTGCCTGCCTGCCTGCCTGCCTGCCTGCCTGCCTGCCTGCCTGCCTGCCTGCCTGCCTGCCTGCCTGCCTGCCTGCCTGCCTGCCTGCCTGCCTGCCTGCCTGCCTGCCTGCCTGCCTGCCTGCCTGCCTGCCTGCCTGCCTGCCTGCCTGCCTGCCTGCCTGCCTGCCTGCCTGCCTGCCTGCCTGCCTGCCTGCCTGCCTGCCTGCCTGCCTGCCTGCCTGCCTGCCTGCCTGCCTGCCTGCCTGCCTGCCTGCCTGCCTGCCTGCCTGCCTGCCTGCCTGCCTGCCTGCCTGCCTGCCTGCCTGCCTGCCTGCCTGCCTGCCTGCCTGCCTGCCTGCCTGCCTGCCTGCCTGCCTGCCTGCCTGCCTGCCTGCCTGCCTGCCTGCCTGCCTGCCTGCCTGCCTGCCTGCCTGCCTGCCTGCCTGCCTGCCTGCCTGCCTGCCTGCCTGCCTGCCTGCCTGCCTGCCTGCCTGCCTGCCTGCCTGCCTGCCTGCCTGCCTGCCTGCCTGCCTGCCTGCCTGCCTGCCTGCCTGCCTGCCTGCCTGCCTGCCTGCCTGCCTGCCTGCCTGCCTGCCTGCCTGCCTGCCTGCCTGCCTGCCTGCCTGCCTGCCTGCCTGCCTGCCTGCCTGCCTGCCTGCCTGCCTGCCTGCCTGCCTGCCTGCCTGCCTGCCTGCCTGCCTGCCTGCCTGCCTGCCTGCCTGCCTGCCTGCCTGCCTGCCTGCCTGCCTGCCTGCCTGCCTGCCTGCCTGCCTGCCTGCCTGCCTGCCTGCCTGCCTGCCTGCCTGCCTGCCTGCCTGCCTGCCTGCCTGCCTGCCTGCCTGCCTGCCTGCCTGCCTGCCTGCCTGCCTGCCTGCCTGCCTGCCTGCCTGCCTGCCTGCCTGCCTGCCTGCCTGCCTGCCTGCCTGCCTGCCTGCCTGCCTGCCTGCCTGCCTGCCTGCCTGCCTGCCTGCCTGCCTGCCTGCCTGCCTGCCTGCCTGCCTGCCTGCCTGCCTGCCTGCCTGCCTGCCTGCCTGCCTGCCTGCCTGCCTGCCTGCCTGCCTGCCTGCCTGCCTGCCTGCCTGCCTGCCTGCCTGCCTGCCTGCCTGCCTGCCTGCCTGCCTGCCTGCCTGCCTGCCTGCCTGCCTGCCTGCCTGCCTGCCTGCCTGCCTGCCTGCCTGCCTGCCTGCCTGCCTGCCTGCCTGCCTGCCTGCCTGCCTGCCTGCCTGCCTGCCTGCCTGCCTGCCTGCCTGCCTGCCTGCCTGCCTGCCTGCCTGCCTGCCTGCCTGCCTGCCTGCCTGCCTGCCTGCCTGCCTGCCTGCCTGCCTGCCTGCCTGCCTGCCTGCCTGCCTGCCTGCCTGCCTGCCTGCCTGCCTGCCTGCCTGCCTGCCTGCCTGCCTGCCTGCCTGCCTGCCTGCCTGCCTGCCTGCCTGCCTGCCTGCCTGCCTGCCTGCCTGCCTGCCTGCCTGCCTGCCTGCCTGCCTGCCTGCCTGCCTGCCTGCCTGCCTGCCTGCCTGCCTGCCTGCCTGCCTGCCTGCCTGCCTGCCTGCCTGCCTGCCTGCCTGCCTGCCTGCCTGCCTGCCTGCCTGCCTGCCTGCCTGCCTGCCTGCCTGCCTGCCTGCCTGCCTGCCTGCCTGCCTGCCTGCCTGCCTGCCTGCCTGCCTGCCTGCCTGCCTGCCTGCCTGCCTGCCTGCCTGCCTGCCTGCCTGCCTGCCTGCCTGCCTGCCTGCCTGCCTGCCTGCCTGCCTGCCTGCCTGCCTGCCTGCCTGCCTGCCTGCCTGCCTGCCTGCCTGCCTGCCTGCCTGCCTGCCTGCCTGCCTGCCTGCCTGCCTGCCTGCCTGCCTGCCTGCCTGCCTGCCTGCCTGCCTGCCTGCCTGCCTGCCTGCCTGCCTGCCTGCCTGCCTGCCTGCCTGCCTGCCTGCCTGCCTGCCTGCCTGCCTGCCTGCCTGCCTGCCTGCCTGCCTGCCTGCCTGCCTGCCTGCCTGCCTGCCTGCCTGCCTGCCTGCCTGCCTGCCTGCCTGCCTGCCTGCCTGCCTGCCTGCCTGCCTGCCTGCCTGCCTGCCTGCCTGCCTGCCTGCCTGCCTGCCTGCCTGCCTGCCTGCCTGCCTGCCTGCCTGCCTGCCTGCCTGCCTGCCTGCCTGCCTGCCTGCCTGCCTGCCTGCCTGCCTGCCTGCCTGCCTGCCTGCCTGCCTGCCTGCCTGCCTGCCTGCCTGCCTGCCTGCCTGCCTGCCTGCCTGCCTGCCTGCCTGCCTGCCTGCCTGCCTGCCTGCCTGCCTGCCTGCCTGCCTGCCTGCCTGCCTGCCTGCCTGCCTGCCTGCCTGCCTGCCTGCCTGCCTGCCTGCCTGCCTGCCTGCCTGCCTGCCTGCCTGCCTGCCTGCCTGCCTGCCTGCCTGCCTGCCTGCCTGCCTGCCTGCCTGCCTGCCTGCCTGCCTGCCTGCCTGCCTGCCTGCCTGCCTGCCTGCCTGCCTGCCTGCCTGCCTGCCTGCCTGCCTGCCTGCCTGCCTGCCTGCCTGCCTGCCTGCCTGCCTGCCTGCCTGCCTGCCTGCCTGCCTGCCTGCCTGCCTGCCTGCCTGCCTGCCTGCCTGCCTGCCTGCCTGCCTGCCTGCCTGCCTGCCTGCCTGCCTGCCTGCCTGCCTGCCTGCCTGCCTGCCTGCCTGCCTGCCTGCCTGCCTGCCTGCCTGCCTGCCTGCCTGCCTGCCTGCCTGCCTGCCTGCCTGCCTGCCTGCCTGCCTGCCTGCCTGCCTGCCTGCCTGCCTGCCTGCCTGCCTGCCTGCCTGCCTGCCTGCCTGCCTGCCTGCCTGCCTGCCTGCCTGCCTGCCTGCCTGCCTGCCTGCCTGCCTGCCTGCCTGCCTGCCTGCCTGCCTGCCTGCCTGCCTGCCTGCCTGCCTGCCTGCCTGCCTGCCTGCCTGCCTGCCTGCCTGCCTGCCTGCCTGCCTGCCTGCCTGCCTGCCTGCCTGCCTGCCTGCCTGCCTGCCTGCCTGCCTGCCTGCCTGCCTGCCTGCCTGCCTGCCTGCCTGCCTGCCTGCCTGCCTGCCTGCCTGCCTGCCTGCCTGCCTGCCTGCCTGCCTGCCTGCCTGCCTGCCTGCCTGCCTGCCTGCCTGCCTGCCTGCCTGCCTGCCTGCCTGCCTGCCTGCCTGCCTGCCTGCCTGCCTGCCTGCCTGCCTGCCTGCCTGCCTGCCTGCCTGCCTGCCTGCCTGCCTGCCTGCCTGCCTGCCTGCCTGCCTGCCTGCCTGCCTGCCTGCCTGCCTGCCTGCCTGCCTGCCTGCCTGCCTGCCTGCCTGCCTGCCTGCCTGCCTGCCTGCCTGCCTGCCTGCCTGCCTGCCTGCCTGCCTGCCTGCCTGCCTGCCTGCCTGCCTGCCTGCCTGCCTGCCTGCCTGCCTGCCTGCCTGCCTGCCTGCCTGCCTGCCTGCCTGCCTGCCTGCCTGCCTGCCTGCCTGCCTGCCTGCCTGCCTGCCTGCCTGCCTGCCTGCCTGCCTGCCTGCCTGCCTGCCTGCCTGCCTGCCTGCCTGCCTGCCTGCCTGCCTGCCTGCCTGCCTGCCTGCCTGCCTGCCTGCCTGCCTGCCTGCCTGCCTGCCTGCCTGCCTGCCTGCCTGCCTGCCTGCCTGCCTGCCTGCCTGCCTGCCTGCCTGCCTGCCTGCCTGCCTGCCTGCCTGCCTGCCTGCCTGCCTGCCTGCCTGCCTGCCTGCCTGCCTGCCTGCCTGCCTGCCTGCCTGCCTGCCTGCCTGCCTGCCTGCCTGCCTGCCTGCCTGCCTGCCTGCCTGCCTGCCTGCCTGCCTGCCTGCCTGCCTGCCTGCCTGCCTGCCTGCCTGCCTGCCTGCCTGCCTGCCTGCCTGCCTGCCTGCCTGCCTGCCTGCCTGCCTGCCTGCCTGCCTGCCTGCCTGCCTGCCTGCCTGCCTGCCTGCCTGCCTGCCTGCCTGCCTGCCTGCCTGCCTGCCTGCCTGCCTGCCTGCCTGCCTGCCTGCCTGCCTGCCTGCCTGCCTGCCTGCCTGCCTGCCTGCCTGCCTGCCTGCCTGCCTGCCTGCCTGCCTGCCTGCCTGCCTGCCTGCCTGCCTGCCTGCCTGCCTGCCTGCCTGCCTGCCTGCCTGCCTGCCTGCCTGCCTGCCTGCCTGCCTGCCTGCCTGCCTGCCTGCCTGCCTGCCTGCCTGCCTGCCTGCCTGCCTGCCTGCCTGCCTGCCTGCCTGCCTGCCTGCCTGCCTGCCTGCCTGCCTGCCTGCCTGCCTGCCTGCCTGCCTGCCTGCCTGCCTGCCTGCCTGCCTGCCTGCCTGCCTGCCTGCCTGCCTGCCTGCCTGCCTGCCTGCCTGCCTGCCTGCCTGCCTGCCTGCCTGCCTGCCTGCCTGCCTGCCTGCCTGCCTGCCTGCCTGCCTGCCTGCCTGCCTGCCTGCCTGCCTGCCTGCCTGCCTGCCTGCCTGCCTGCCTGCCTGCCTGCCTGCCTGCCTGCCTGCCTGCCTGCCTGCCTGCCTGCCTGTCGATCTATCTATCTATCTATCTATCTTCCCATTATACCGCACTCAGCACGTTTAGCCTTGTACTATTACAGACATACCAGGATAATCATTATACCAGAGCTGTTATTTCCCAGGGACGAAGGGAAGTGTAGAATGAAGAGGCGCTCAGTCTGTTTATCTTTAGTGCTCGCTACCATAGCTCTGGGCTTGTCGCCAACTTACGCGCCATAAATCAGCAGTATACCTGCATGGGCGGCGTCGGTAAAACATTCCAGTGGAAAATGGTAAAAGAGATACGTTTAAGTGAAGCATATAAAGTGAGCCATAGAACTGGTACTGTGGAGGAATAAGAATGCGCGTTAACCAAGCCTGGAGAAACTGCACTGCACGCGTACTACGGGAGAACGGACAAGTCATTTCGGTGATACCCACTTTCAAAAACATCTCTTTAATAAATTCTGTTCGTGGAGGAGCGTCTGACAACTGTTGGTTCAGGTCAGACCTCTGATTGCCCAGTAGAGAACACTTATCAACACATACCGTTGCTCAATGATGATCAAAAAGTTTTTTTATTGCTTGCCTTTACTGACATAGCACAGCCCCGCTTATGATCGCAGAAGTCATTTGCTGTGGAGCAGGGAAAAACGCGGTCACTTCTTTTTTCTCTCTCGTGTATTGGACTCTCACTCCCTGTCCACTTCTCGCTATGAATTAGGGTTCACAGAAACGCACCGCTACACAAAAAATGGCATGTAGCAGACCGCTGTGCAACTTGTAAATATTTTATTACCGGGCGGAAAATAGTCGTGAACACTAGTGAACGATCACGCACTTCGGAGGCTCATACTCAACAAAAACTCAATGCGTCCGCCCGTATGTCGCTCCAAAGGTCCATAATAACGCTAGAACAACTCGCCTCTTCCGTGATGCTGTCCTCCATGCGTGGTAGCTGCTCGGACAAGAAGCGCTCCTTCCACTCTCCCCCCTTGGCGTTCTCGACCAAATTATGGCACCTGGTGTCTCTTCCGCTGGGCACTCTCGACGAGGCATCCAGGCTCTTCAACTGCTTGTCAAGCTCCGGGTCGTGATGCTCGCCGAGGTTGAACGCCATGACTTTTCTCATGCTTTCAGCGCTACTCCTTCGCACGATAGCGTCCAATACGCATCCCGTTCTATGCCACATTCTTTTAGCAGGTGTCCGTAGTGTCTGCCGGTAAAGTTAGCTAAGCGAAGTGCCTGGTCTCGTATGTTTCTCTGCAATTCTTCGAGCGGGAGATAGAGAACGTTTGGTTTGCCCTTGATCAAGTAAGCGGCCTCCAGGTGCTCGAAGTAGCAGCCGCAAGGAAGAGAGCCCATCAAGAAGGCCTCCAGAAAGTCATCGAACTTAGAAGTGATAAAAGCTGACGAAGTCATCTGCAATTTAAGAATTCAAAACAAGAACGTTTGGTTAGCTGCTTCACTGCACTTATGGTCTAGTGTGCACATTTTATGTGCAGAACGCTACCGATTTACGCAATAATACGATTAGCATTCTGAGGATACTTCACGCACTTTCTTGGTACCCATGGTTCCCAATACGGACCTCATTCACGGCGACTAGGGTCACGGCGTATGTGCAATTGGACATGTACTGCTCTTCAATGCAAAGAAAGAAAAGCTACACAAAATACATGCTAAGAGGAACTTGCTCCTTCAGAGCCTTTGAAGCGCAACTAAACTGCTGTCGCTTGTTAACACCGACTGAGTTCGACCTTGGGGCTTTCAAGCAATACATTCTTTACTGCCCTTTTTTGTGCCGTGGATTCTTGCTATGTTGTCTACAAAATTACTCAGTTACAAAACTATTGGTAGAAAAGTGGCCTCATTGCAGCAAACATGCGTCATCAAGAGCACAGTACCTTTATCAAGGCCAACTTTTCTAACCTTTCCAGCGACCCGGTAGCGAAGCTTGCATAGAAGTCCATACGTTGGGAACGTGATGGCTCATCGACGGTTCATTGGGTACAGCGCCATGTGTGTGACGAGGGAATACTTAAGGTAAAAAAAAAAATTGGTGTAACGCCGTATACGTTAGAAACAGAAGTGACGGCATTAGGGTTGTCAAAGTCACAAAATTTATTTTCGTGGCCTGCTATTGGAACTCTATATTCAAATGAGCCGCTATTCGACTGGATGAGCATTCGGAGCTTTTCACGTGGAAAGCACTGCAGCAATATGTAAGCAGCGCGGGTGTCAGAATCGCACCTATGCATCGAACATAATTTCTTGACAAGCAGAAGGTTTTGGGCGCTGAGGGATGGTGTTGTCGTCGTACACGAAACTTGTCGACCACAAGAGGCACACGAAGGTAGTTAAACAATTACACGGTGGTAGTGAGTCATTACTTTTGACTGAACACGTTTAACAACGAGGAAACACACCACGCCAACAACGCGCCACCAGAATTCGGACAAACGGGGACAAGCAAAGCAGCACATGCGAGAAGGGCATTTTGTGGCAGGTTAACTGTACATGCGCGCCTCCAGGAACAGCATTGCACTGTATTTGGTAGCGGCGTGAAGTACGCCTTTATTAACCGGTGACGAAACATATGCATTTATTTTAAAGATAAATTATAATTGAGTTGTATTTTCTATCCTGGCGACATGTATATAACATTATGAATGAATGTTTGGTGTTTAATGGCGCAAGGGCCATATATGGCCAAAGATCGCCACGCCGTTGGTAATGAGTTCGCAGTGTAGTTATGAGTTCTATGAAATTGGTGTGTCGTGGCTGGAAAGGGGCCTTAAAAATTGTTGCTCTGAATTCCGTAAAATCTGTATAATAAGATTATGGCCGGGACATGTGGCGTGTACTATGAAGATTAGGATATATTTGAAAAGAATTATACGATGTATAGAATATATCTGGTTCTAAAATTTGCTAGAGCACTACTGCCTCCTTAGAGCCCTTGAAACACAAGGGCCTGGAGGCATGTGCTATGCAAAACAGTTATCGCAGCGGCATACTCTGGAACGAGGATGCTCTACGAATTTAATGGACTTGTGACATGTAAGATAACATCACTTGAGAAACCAAGGACTGCTTTCCTGGTAAATAGCGGTTCCTGTCCAAGAAACATTGTCGGGTGAACAGGGATGTAATACCGGTATGCCAGAGAAAAATATTTCTTTCTTTCAGCTTCGGCCTCCCGACACAAGGACATGAAGCACAGTCAGCCTCTCACCACATCTACCACAGGTTGGAGGTTCATTTCCAGTGAGTAGAAATTGATGGGTCCCAAATGTGTGTCGTATTCTGAGTCGACAGAATAGGACATCTGTTTGTCGTGATTTTGTTGCGGAGAGCCAAGAACCGAACTGTGGCTTTATCACATGCAATTAGTTATTTATTTTTGCGTCCCACATGCGTTGCCAGTGTTGTCGCAGTTTCTTTCTTAAGAAAGGCTTCAGATCAGTGACAGGGACAGCAGCCGTAGCAAAAGTGGTTAGTGGTGTGAGTGATGTGGCCATTTTGTCAGCAAGTACATTACCCTCGATGCCTCTATGGCCAGGTACCCAACATATTATTACATGTCTATATGATAAAGAAATGCTGTATAAGAGTGAGTAAAGTTCAATAAAAACAGAATTTGTAAACCTTTGTAAAGAGTTCAGCGCTTTTACAAGGCTTAACGAGTCTGTGAATACTATTGCTCTGTGGAGCTTTAATTTATTTATATATTTTACTGCAGACAGTACAGCATATACTTCTGCAGTGAAGATACACGTTAAGGGGTTCAATACATCCGACTTGGAAAAAGAGGGACCAACAGCAGCATAAGATACACCAAAATGTGATTTGGACGCATCTGTGTAGAATTCGGAACTGCAGTATTTCGATTGAAGTTCACAGAAATGCATAGCAATTTTGAGGTCAGGAGCGTGATTTGTGACCTCCACAAAGGATACATCACAGTCTATCACGTGCCATTCCCAGGACGGTACTAGCTTAGCTGGAGGCATTAAGCGATGTTCGATAACTGGCACATCCATTTCCGTGCTAAGTTCTCTTGCACGCAGTGAGAAAGAAAGTCTATTCCGGAAAAGTGTTTTACATGTCAAGTCGTTAACGGTTGTGAAACACGGATGTTCCTTATTAGAGCAAACCTTGAGAAAATACGTTAAGCTGACGTATGTTCTCTGAAGATGGAGTGGCCACTCATCTGACTCTACATATAGACTTTCGACAGGGCTTGTCCTAAATGCGCCAGTGGCCAGACAGATACCCAGATGATGCGCGGGGTCTAACATCTTAAGCGCGCTCGGTGCGGCAGAGTGATATACTACGGCACCATAATCTAACCTTGACGAACTAGGCTTTTGTAAATATTCCATAAACACTGCCTGTCGCTACCCCACGTTGTGTGGGATAGGATTTTAAGTAGGTTCATTGTTCTAAGACATTTTTCTTTAAGATATTTTATGTAAGAAATTAAATTAAGCCTGGAATCAAATATAACACCAAGAAGTTTGTGCTCTTTGTTTACAAGAATTTGTTGTCCACCCAGTTCTACGCAAGGATCTGGGACCAGGCCTCTCTTTCTTATGAAGAGAACACAAGAAATTTTGAGGGGGTTTACTTTATATCCATTTTGGTCGGCCCATTTGGACACCTTGTTTAAGCCCTGCTGTAGCTGTCTTTCGCATACTGTGAGGTTACAGGATTTGAAACCTATTTGTATATCGTCTACGTAGACGGAATAAAAAATGGCAGGTGGTAGTGAAGCACGGATTGTGTTCATCGTAACGATAAAGAGAGTGCAGCTGAGCACGCCTCCCTGGGGTACACCAGTTTCCTGCGTAAAAGGACGTGACAGTGCATTGCCGACTTTTACACGGAAGGTACGATTGGACAAATTTCAATTATCTCAACATATTTCCACAGATGCCCATTCCCGACAAGTCTCGCAAGATTCCGTAATGCCATGTTGTATCATATGCATTTTCCATATCGAGGAATATCGAGAAGAAATACTGTTTGTGTACAAAGGCATCGCGGATATATCCTTCAATGCGCACAAGATGGTCGGTTGTCGACCGCCCTTGTCTGAAGCCACACTGATAGGGATCGAGCATATTGTTGAGTTCAAGGAAATGTATGAGTCTGTGATTAATCAATTTTCAAAAAGCTTGCACAGACAATTTGCAAGAGCTATCGGACGATAACTTGCTGCCAAGGAGGGGTCTTTTCCCTGATGCAGGACAGGAACCACCGTCGCTTCTTTCCATGTAGATGGGAGAAATCCCGCAGCCCAAATAGTGTTGAAAAGAGTGAGTAGTGTAACTTGTGTGTCAGTATGTAGGTTTCTGATCATGTCATACATGACTCTGTCGGGGCCCGGTGCAGTGCTTTTGCATGTGTTCAAGGCAGCTCTCAACTCGGCAATACTGAAAGACCGGTTATAGGCTTCATTCTGTCTGGATGTTCTGATGAATGACTTAAATTCTTCGATTTGTTTGTATTTGAGAAATGGATGTGAATAAGTTGTTGAACTTGACACGCTCTAAAAATGCTCCACAAGTGAGTCTGCCTGGTCTTGCAGTGCATGCATATGCACGCGAAAATTTCCTTAATAAATTTAGAGACTTGAGAAAATGTTTCGTTAACATCCGATAACCTGGCAATCAGCACTCGAATACGACAAGAGGAATTATTGAGACATGGAAAATATCCTTGAACTAAGTCTGGTTTGCGAGAGAAATGCTTCTAAGTATGGAACATTTTAAAATATGAGGGAATTTAAGATATTCTCCGCGGTCAGCGAGAGGATGATGTCCGCACGAGACTACACCAGGCACCTTACTGAGGCATGGAGCTTTGTGGCCGGAACAAAGCCCCTTTTTCAGCCAGCCAGGCGCAGATCACGTGCGTTCCGATCGCCCAAGAATGCGCGGACATTGTGTAGCTTGAATCGAGTGGAGTCGAACGGCTCTGGAGACTAGGAAAAGTTTAAGCAGGCACGTGGCGAGTGCGGCACGCTTAGCGTGGGAAGCTAGCCCGAGTAACAATCACAAGGATTGCTGCTCACGAGAGCGAAATACCTGTACGTAATTATAAGAACTCTAATATGACTACTTTCGAAAGAGAATGGCGCAGGGGGCTGTACTAAGGGTGCTATGACTGATAATTTCTGTATATATATATATATATATTCCCACAAATCGCACTGCAATAAATATTTGCACGTAACCTGCACTCTGTCCTTAATAAGATTCTTTTGTGTGAGTTATGCAGACATAAAGTGCAATCACAAGTATCCCGTGTTCCAGCTTTCCCAGAAGAGCTCTCTCACAGCAGTGTTGAGCTAGCACTGGTCACACTTCCTATGCAGTCTGTAGACTGCCCTAATCGATTGTACACATATGTCCTTGCCCTAGCCTGCCTCAACCACGTTTAGCTCCAGCTGTGCTGGCTGTGGCTAACTGCCGCTAAGAAATTCCAGAGGACAAAGGGTGACAGTGATAGGACTGTGTAAATAGCAGTCACTTGGCAGAGTGAGCACTGTAGTCAGAGCCAGGTGAAGCACCACGTCGGTCTGCATCCACCAGGAGCTTGTCAGCTGGCCCCAGTTGCTGCTGCAGGGGTGGTATGCTGCGGCCAGGGTGCAAACCCTGCTAAGGTGATGAACTGGCTGCCTCCTTGGTTGATTTCACCTGAGCCGTACTTTGTGCCGGTTTTTTCACGTGTATTCCAACTTATGTTTCGAATATGCCTAATTTTCTTTTTATATTTTCCGCAAGAAATGAGCAGAAATGCTATATCAAAGATTGTCTCTAAATGTGTGCAATGGGGCTACTTATCTCCGAGTGCGCGACCTGGAAGGTTCTGTAAAGCGTTGAAAGGAAAAGGCTATACTCGTATGAAACATTCGGAGGGAAGAAAAGTATGTGCTCCATGTGTATCCTTACACATACACTAGCTATAGTATAGATATGAGGATGTACGAAACAGCGGTTGGTTTCGTTCGATCGGAAAAACCTATTTTAGGCTTATACTTGTGCAAACAAATTTCGAGGGCGCTTAGGCTTCGTCTTTAGGAGTGAAACGGGATAGCACTCAAAGCTCTCTGACTGCTTGTCACACTTTCCGGCAACCGCAGCTTTCGTGCGCACGCGCGGAGGCGAGCACCATCGCCGAGCACCACCATAGTGCGGTTGCGAAGAACCGAGGCGTCTACGCTCCTCTACGAATGGTAGAAATGGTGAATGAGGTTTGCGTTTCTGTTTCTGCGTGGGAAAATTGTCTTCTGGTATATTCAAATTAGAATCCGACACTATGCAGTGAGTGGGTTGTGCTTAGGTTTTGCTTTGCGATTTTATTGACGCATTTTACTTAGAAAATTCAGTAAGTTCAGCAACGCCTTTGCGCAACGCGGAGGGCCTGCGTTGTTGTGGTTCGGAATAATTTTTCGCGTAACATAGTCCTACGCCAAAACCAGATTTTAGGGCGCATGGAACCTTAGCGCGGTCGCGTTAACAACACACTCATCCCCTGTGTGTGTGCGTGTGTGCTGGTTACCTCTCCACTCTGACTTCAAACACTTCTTTACTAAAACAAAAAAATAAATACTACAGTCGCTTCAGTGTCCTCACGTGATTTGAATTCTAAAACATTATGAGTTCTTTAATATGATTGGTTACGTATATGATACGTGACTTCATTCATCGTCACGTGTCCTTTACAACTCTACCGTAGCCCAATTTAACCCTTCCTAATCCACCTTGCTCTAATTTGTACCAACCTTAATACACCTTAATCCATATTAGCCCGCCACAATTCACCTCCATTAACCTTCATTCGCTTTACTACACCTCAATTCACTTTAGTCCACCCTAGGACACCTTACTCTAACTTTCCCTAACTTCATTTCATTTTACTTCAGAATAATTCACCACAATTCACTTCAGACCGCAACTTAGACCGCAACCGGGTAGCATGTGCCCTCTTTATGGATGCCTCTAAGGCATTTGACAGTGTTTGTCATGAGATTTTGTTGCAGAAACTGTCTCTCTTAGGCCTTCGTGGGTCATTCTTGAATTTACTAGCTAACTTTCTGCAGGATAGACGACAGTGTGTAAAGGTGGGAAATAGTTTAAGTGTTTTTACCAGTATTCATTCTGGAGTCCCTCAGGGCTCAATATTAAGCCCCCTGCTTTTTAACATTTATGTGAATGATTTGTCAAATGTAGTAGGTAATTATATATATCAATATGCCGATGATACTGTTCTTGTATCTTGTGCAACTAATTACTCTGATGCAATCAGCTCCTTACAGAATGAGGCAACTAAAGCTATGGACTGGTTTGCGGCTAATTTAATAAGCATCAACCCTTCTAAAACTCGACTTGTCTGTTTCCATAACCCCATGAAAAAAATCCTGCCTACGACACCATTATTCTTGCACACATCAGACTGTTTTGGATGTACATGTCAACCTGTTAAAAATGCCTTTTCTGTTAAGTATCTTGGGTTGCTTTTTGACTGTGATCTTTTATGGAACTCGCAATTATCCCACATCTGTAAAAGGCTGCGCGCGGTCTCCTGTGTATTATACAATATGCGATGTCTTATGCCAATCTCCGTTCGAAAAATTATTGTACATGCTTTAGTCTACAGTGTGCTACGCTATGGCTTGACTGTGTATGGTCATTGTACTCTAAGGTGGAGCTCAAGAATTAATTCAATTTTACGTTCACTGCTGTCAACAGTGGCTTACGATTTATGTCCAAAGCAAGATACAGACGTGTTTAGGTTGTTGAATTTGCCAAACTTCACTTCTCTGATTATCGAAAGTGTTGTCATTAAACACTTCTGGAATAATGATTTTAAAACACGATATACGCCTGTCCGCTCCTTGAGACCGAAGGAACCCTACGTCATCCCCAAGACTGCGACAAAGTACGGAAGGAGAACGCGGCGATACTATGTTCCAGCCATATTTAATAAATTGCCTACGCCTGTGTTAGAAGCAAACACAAGACGTGAGATTAAGAAACAACTTAGAATTGTCGATGTTTGATGTAACATTTAGTATAACTGTTCGACTTTTTGCTCCGACCCGCTAATAGCTAACTCCGCTATTAACCCTGTGCAATTTTCTGTGACCTGACTGTCAGGCACTGCCAGTCAAGCCCTCTGAGGCTTTGGTAGGCCTGCTATATGTACTCCGTTTTCCTTATGCACAATAAAGATTGTATTGTATTGTATTGTAGTTACGTTAATTCACAGCATTTACCCATAATTACCATGAATTCACGTTATAGCATTTACCTTGTTCTGTATTACTGCTGATGTTAAACAAGACGCATACCATTTACTATCTTCTGTATTACTGCTCACGCCATACAAGACGTTGATGACGTCAGTGAGGCTGATGATCTTTCATACCATCGGGTGATCACCCCAGATTTTCTGCCTCATGGGACATGAAATTGCTTCAGCGAACGCTTTTAAAATTATTTAAACCTTGCCTGTGGCTGATAGCGGAAGTCTAGCACTTACGTGCACCGAAAAATTAAATACGTAATCGACTAATTAACACATATCCACTCAGATACATCCTAACTAATTACCGTAAGGCCGATATTGCAATTTACAAATTCTAGCCGTGGAGTTCACAAGGCGGATTCATTTGGAACGAATAATCAATATCGCACCATTTTTGAGATAATAATTCCCGAAGTTTGCAGAGAATTGCAGTGTTGTTTCAGTTACTTTCTTAACAGAAATCCGTTACATACACTCAAGCGCAAAAGTAAATGGAACGCCAATGCATTTGTCCACAAAGTCCGGGAATTAATACCTCGAAACTAGTGTCTTCCTGATAAGTAGTTCCAAGTGGATCAACGTCGCGAACTCCACGGCTACAATTTGTAACTTGCAATATGCGTGATGTGGAAATTAGTTAAACAGTTAATTAGTGAAAGTGTGTTAATTATTCGATTATGCATTTCAATGTTTCGTAAAAGTAGTGTCCGTCGCTCCGTGTAGACAACCTCATGAAGTAGAATTCAGCTATCTGTTAGAGCCAAACATTAACAGTTTTTGAAAGTGTTGGCATAAGCACCCTGTAGAATACTTTCGCATGAAAGAATGCGCGGATGCCCAAAGTACCCTCAATTTTAATCTCTTAAATGCCAATTTTATGTAGCTAAGGCCGTGCAATACTTCTGTCTGTATATTTTTCGATAGTTCGCACATGTTACTTCACAGTTGCTTAACGTTGGATCAGAATAATTAGTCTTTGATTAGAGGGTAGCCTAACCACAGTAACTCACCCAATAAATACATTATTCCCCTTCAATATTTATTCCCTTTTGACCTTGAAATATGCGTTACTTACAACTCATTTCCTTTTATGTCGAAACAAAAAGACATCTTATTGACAGTAAATCTTCAATTCACAAAATGCCTGGAGAATGTATCCCTAGAACACTTGATCACAACAACGAGCAACAAAGCGCACGAAATCTAAATTCTGCACCCTGTTGCACTTTAGCTGCACTCGCTCCTCTTCCCCTTTCAGTGCTGAATGCTCTTTCTTATTTTATTGCGTGCACACATTAGGGCGACTTCCCTCGGAAATCAGTCCTTGTGTCCCCAACGCGGTAGACGACTCACTCGATAAGCATACATGGGGTCTTGTGGCGGTATATATGAGAATGCTTTATAGGTGCGTACTAGTAATGAGATTTATAGTTATGACTGTATATAGTCAGCACTGAAGATCTATTAAGAATAATGCAGGCTAAAGAAAGGCTAATAAGATCAATTATGCCTTCGTACGAAATTAAGAGTAACGAAGGATAAGGTCAATGCAAATAATTATGCAAGTAATAATTTGTTGAAATGCAATTTTTTACTAAATCATTAATTAGCCCAATCAAACTTAACTAAGGTGACGTAAAAAGTTTGAACCTAACTTGGTTAAAGTGGTTAAGTGGTTAAGGCTGTTCAGGATTAACGAAGTGTAACTAAGATGATTTAAGTATAACTTCAGCTGAATAACAATAAATAATTGATTTATGGTTCATCAAGAATATTTATCGGGAATTAGGATGGCCTACGCATAATTATGGTTACGAGGATTACACTATTAAGCCTTATGAGAATAATAAGTGTATTAAAAATAATTATTATGACGTCACCTCACCCAATTCACATTATTTACCTTTAGAGTAACTTAGCCTAATGAGACTAATTTCGACTAGTCAGGTTTACCAATTAGGTAACTGCAACAAGTCATTGCAATACCTGCAGTACGTTGCGTTATCTTTGACACAATGAGCCGCGGTGCGCGTACTTCAGCCACTCAAAGAGCCATTCCTTGCAAGGGCACGATGAGCGACATTACAGAATGCTAACGCATTATTTGACACGCCCTACTAGGCAGCTTCTGCAGTAATATTCCTCTCTGTGCGCTGCAGCGCCAGTAGAAAATAAGGGGACAGGGGATGATAGCGGTGGCGACTTGACGGCCATCACGGCAGTGGCTACGAATGTGGTGAAAAGGGGGAGAGGAGGTGCTGGTGGTGGTGACGACAGTGCCTGTGAATGTAGCAGAAGAGGGGAAGAGAGAATCATGTAATGCGGTGACGAGGGTTATTGGCGCCATTTCTGACAGTGGTGCATGTATGCGGTTTCTCTGGCAGGAAGCTTTGCGTCAAATAAGCGGGCCACCTAATGTTCGGTCGCGGTTACCGCCGCTTTCGAGGGCCGCCTATAAAGTTGCTACTCCGTTTAAGTTAGGAAGTGCACGTTATATGCAGGATTTTATACACGACTTGACTGAGGGTGTAGGGGCTGGTAATTCAGTTGTTTCGGCGTAGCCTGTGAGATTGTTAACAGCAACTATTATCCATCGATTTCCATTCGGCGAAGTGGCAAGCGGCTCTTAGAAGATAACGCGGACAGGGTCAAATGGTTTCGCAGTGCAGGGAAGCGGTTGTAAGCTACCGAGTGCGCATAGAGGTGGTGATTTGCGGCGGTAGCAGTCAGAGTAGCAGAAAACAATCTTCTGAATAAGTTTGCACGTATTGTACGAATGTAGTAGCAATGGCCAATTCGTTCGTTTGTCTCAGAAACTCTGGCCTGGACACATAGCGGATCGTTCTGAACAGAGGCACAGATATGTGATAGTAAGGTGCTTGTAATCGCTAGCAACCATCAGCGATGTCGGAATTTTAGTGAAGATGAGGAGGAATGTGATCGCGAATGCCCAAATGAGGAGCTTGGCGCTGAAGTGAACGACAGACAGGAGGAATATGTGAGCGAAGGAGGAAATTTAAATGCTACGGGATGTAAGGTCATCGCACTGTAGATGTCGAGAGGCGACAGCGGTTGGGTTTACAAATGGTTGCGTATGAACTAGGATGATACAGGCAATCGGGACAACACGTTTGCGTCAATGTACTTAAGCACGTAGCTGTAGACGACGCGAATGGAATCCTGTATAGCGGAGGGTACAGGGTGACCAAGTCTTACGGGTGGCTAAACAAGTACGGGCGCAACTTTCCAACCTCCCAGACAAGCACCACAAGCTCTTTACCGTTCACGCTGTAATTGGTCTCTGCTTTCGTCAGAGCTCAACTCACACAAGCAACGACGTATTCGGAGTAGGCGTGCTTCCAATGGACCAGAGCGGTACTAAGAACAACTCATCTGGTGCCTGCATGTACTTCTGTACCGGCGCCAACGTGAAAGTGCCATGTATAGGCACCAAAGTGACAAGAATACGCAGTGTTGTAAAGATGTCGCCGCATGCAGGATAGCAGGCGGAGAGGTCCACGCCGAAGACGCCGGGTCAGTGGGGACATGGTAGATGTGAAATTGCAAAGAAATAGTTGAAAATATCAGCATAGCACAACGACACTGCAAAGTTACTTCATTGTGGCAGGCTCGGTGAACTCCGCTACTGCACGAAGTTCGCCAGGGTAGGGAAGACCGCCGTGCGTGGACAAGATTTGACCTAACATCTTCAGCTCCCGTGCGGAGAAGAGACGCTTTTTTAGATTGGCTAAAGGCCAGTGTTGTTTAGACATTTCAAGACATGGTCAGATGTGCCCGTCACGTGGCCGGAGCTGCTCTTCTGCGACTGCGGGAGGGTCGAGCGATTGACAAACCGCAGCGTAAAACCAACAACAGAGCGATCATGTGTCACAGTTGCATGTAACACAGCGAGGCGTAATTAAAGGTCGTTGAGAGACGCCTGCGGCCTGCAGTGGACATAAAAATACGCTGATGACATTCGACAATATGCAAAAACTTTTTCCGCAATTTCAACTCACGCTTACTTTCGAGCAGCACTTGGTTCGTACTGCCAGGCCGCATTCGCATGTACGCAAAACGGCAACTTCTGCCGTTTAAAAGCCACTGACCCGCCTAACTTGGCCAAGTGCTATATGCGCAGTGACGGTTCCTAGCAAAGTGCGTCAGTGTAGCAGGATCAACGACTTGAACCGACTTGATCCGAAAGCAGCTGGAATGTTGACCTTTCGGGGCTTCGTGTGCATTGCCGCCGAGTATATTTTGCATGGCATACGTCCGATTCTCATGCACCTGGTAAATCTACGGCAACGCTCGCGCTGACATATATAGTGATGTTAACTGATAACCCTTGATTTGCATGAGGTTCGGTAGGGGCTATGAGAGACAGTGTGGATAGGGGCTCCAAGCATCGACGTCACAGTCCTACGATATATTACTGGGACCCAAAAAAGCTATGGGTTACCCTTCGGGCCCGCGACGAGGAAGAGAGGTTCAGAGAGGTTCAAGTTTCTGTACCGATGTGGGGGCGGCCAGCTACGTGCTGACTTGCGTTTCGGAAGACCGGAATAAAGCTTTACCATACCATACCGAAACTGAACCGTACGCGCCTTTGTCCAATTTGAGTAGGATGGGATGCCGCCACTTGTACCCGAAAAAAACAAACTCTTCACTTGGTGCGAAGCACCATGGAATTTCAATAGCTGAGGAGAAGCCACGACAAAGTAATAAACGCTAGTACCACATCAGTCTCAGATTCAGCGAAATTTGCACGTGCGGACGTTACGTTACGAAATTTTTTTCGTCATTTTGGGAATGTCGGGACCCCGACTTCATTCTGCATTTGTCTTTCAGGACTCTTTTCATAGTTCTCTGTGCCCAAGAGAGGAATCTTATGGGAAGGGAGCCTACGTTACTCCATCGGTTGGCGCTGAAAATGTCGTCGACAGCATTATAGACAGTACCGTTTACCGAGGGATCTGCTATTGAGCCTGTTTGCGGCATTAGAATCTCATTTCGAGCAACCTGAAGCACTATCACATACCATCCCGATGAACCTGAGAGTGATGCTGGCCTGGCCTTGAGGTCCTATGGGCTACGTATTATGGATTTATTTTTCTTTCACATAATTAAAATCGAAATATTGATATTTGGTCAGTTTGCAATATTGTCAACTGTTGCGGTGGTGGTATGGGGGTATTGTTGCTTCAGGCGAGGCTTTAAAAGAAGCCACAAACTTTAAGACTTTAACTGAAGACGTAAGAGTTCCTAAAGGACAACAGCGCGACGCGTTAGCAAGTTGTGCCGCAAATGCATCGACAAAGTCCCGGTTTTAAATAACAACAGCGCGTTCCACTGGACCTGGCAATTAATTATTATATTATTTGAATGTTGATGATATCTATATCTGCGATATCATTAGAAGCCAAGAAGCAGATATATAAACGTCAGTGTAAAGGAAATTTCCCTTATGCTTGTGATGACCCTAATATGGGGGCAAAGGTTCGTGCACTCAAATGTTTTAACGGTTCTCTTAGGCGGAGCCTCCGAGAACCCAATCGAGGACAAAGCCGTTGGTTTGAACACACACACAAACTTTTATTTGAACAAAAAGAGCCTAAAATGAATAGAAGAAAATAGAAAACATAAAAGAAACACTCAAATAGACATAATCGCAGAAAGAAACACACTTGGGGCTAGTATGGAGCTTCCTAGTGCGCGAGTCCGGGCTTGCCACGACGGCAGGGACACACAACAGTCTCGACGCGGCGACGCGGCGACAAGCTGGCGAAAGGAGTCGCGCCGGTCTCACCAAAGGTCGTGGTGTGAGTTGACTGACCGGGCGACCGGAGCTCGCCAGCTCTGACTTGGAGAGGTAAAGCACGCGGCTTGGTGGCATGAGCAGACGGCGGCCGCGTTCTGGCCGGGCAGCTGGGTGTAGAGCTCGGGCGGGTAGCCCGACTGCTCTTGTCCTGCCCACTGGCACAGAAGCTCGAACGCCGGCCTCGGGCTGGAGGCGGCACGACAGACGGGGGCGGCGTTCTGGCCGGGCAGCTGGCGTAGAAGTCGGGCCCGTAGCCCGGCGGTTTTCGTCGTACCCACGAGCACAGTAGCTCACCGGCCTTGAGGAGCTGGAGGCACGCTCGGGTAGACGGGCGACGCACAGGAACAGGTTGGAAGGAGGCCCCGGTCGGGTGAAGTCCTGGTGTCTCCGATCCGGAACCCGACGGCCCGTCTTCAACGCCCGCTCCGGCGGTTCACCTCCTCCTGCCGCTTCCTGGAACTCCCCTGGCGTCTCCCTTGCGTCTCCTCTGCGTCTCCCGCTTCTGCCAGCGCACCACGCTTTTTCTT
Source organism: Dermacentor andersoni (assembly GCF_023375885.2). Classification (NCBI taxonomy): domain Eukaryota; kingdom Metazoa; phylum Arthropoda; class Arachnida; order Ixodida; family Ixodidae; genus Dermacentor; species Dermacentor andersoni. The sequence goes on from NC_092819.1 coordinate 138,451,559, forward strand.
CTCTCTGGCCGATTAAGCATTCTCCGATTGGCTGCCTGATGCCCCGTGATCTTTTCTAATTGGTTTGCTTTTCTTCTTTTAGTTGTTTTTCTTGCGCCGCGCGTTCTCGCTCCGGAGGCTCTTCGGCGTCGTTGTTTTCCTTCTTCCAGCACGGAATTTGCCTCGGCACGCGCACTCCTTGTCGTCTGCTTCAGGGTGTCCCGATCACCGCACCATGACGCGCACCACACATCCCAATGCTGTCCTTAATATCGGTCTTTGTTGCCTTCTTATGACGTAACTTAATAAACTGGGGTCCTAGGTTTCGTTTCGTCTCCTTAAATCTGCGATGTATTTCAAGAAGTTGTTTCCAAAGAGGACTTGTGCGTTTTTTTGTCGTCGTTTTCATATCACTCTTACCTAAGTGGTGTGGTTTGGACTTCAACATTGCCAGCCATGAAGAGGCCTACCTGGCCATTATGTAGCAGTTGAAGGAGCGAAGCCTTTGCTTGCTTTTCTTACTTTCTCGATGCAGTTTGTTCAGTAAGGAGAGTCAGTAAGAATACTGAAGAATATGTAAGGAAGAGGAATAATATTAATAGAATTTTCGATGCAACTAGTACTTCAAAGTAACAAAAAGCCTTTGTGTAAAAGAATCGGAAAAAAATGAAAATCGGTGTCTGCAAAATAAAGTAACAATTCCGAAGTGCAAACGTTCTAGTGTATTTAATGTCCTTGAATACCACATAGAAAACGAAAAAATAATTGGCTGGCCGAGAAACAGCTTCACACAGTAGGCACCCCCCCACCCCCCCCCCTGCTAAAAAAATTTTTTCTAGAATAAACTGAATAGGTTCGGTTCAGTCAAGCGACATCAGAAAACACAAAGTAAAATGAAGTAGAACTTTATCTGAAGAGAACGAACAGGCAATAAAACAGAAAGAGAGATGCTCGGGTTGTGCACATTGAGTCACGTTATACCGCAGAATATGAGTAGGTAACAAGCAAAACTTGTGCAGGTGTTATGAACTGCGTAATTTATGCGGAGAGGAAAATCACAAAGAAATTTACAAAAAGAAGAGATGACGAAGGAGCAAACTATGATGGGTGAAAGAGCGAAAGAATAGAAACAATGATTTTCTATTGTTAAACAAGAGCCTTTATGCGTAGGCAGCGTGGCAGAAATGGAAAGAGGATGAACAATAATTTGTCTGTCAAATATTTATGATGTATACACAAATTATCATAGAAGCATCGGAATTGATATATTTCGGAGGTTGTGTCTTCCGTGCGATACTGTGCAGCAAGTTGGCCTTAATTTAGGTTATAGCGCTGGTCCTTTGCAGGATCCTTTTGAACATCAACGGCTACGAAATTCACATTCCGTAAGCCTAGCTACTGTAACCAATGCTTGTGTGCTCTAATAATGTAGCAAGGGGAAATTGTAAACATCAGCCAGTATGACCACCATGATCATTGCTAGTGAGAGCAACCGTAAAGATAACTCTAGATGTTAGATAAGCTAGAAACCTGGAAAACTATTATAAGATTATTGTGTTTAAGTGAGCATTTACGAATACCAATCGAGTACGAAGTGTAGATATGAAATATTGTATTGGGTTTTGAATCAAACTCCGACACATATATTAACAGAAGCAATGTTTATGTGGGTGTATTTAGGTAGCATGCTTGTACTTACAAGCTAAGAAAATGTAGCCAGCTATGACGGGTACCAGGAAAACATTTAAAGGCAGCATCACTAATTGTAAATAATAGAAACGCATAAGTAGCCTCTCAATATCTTTACTGCCTAGTTCCAAGCAATCTTTCCAAGAATGAATAGATGTACATTTAAATTGGATACGTGAGATGTTTTATTCTTGAGGCAGAATTTCAAATAAAAAAGACAGGATAAAGGGTTACTGTATGTATAGCTTGTTCTAAAGCGCTAAATAAATAGTTTTTGAAAAGATCTCACAAGTTGAAGAAAAAGAAAAAAAAACAGCTTCTGAATGACATCTGCAAAATAAACATGTACAAACACCCACTGCAAGGATAACATCGCAAGTCTTAGCGTCAAAATAAAAAAAACGCTGCATCATTGATCTTCAAGATACACTAAATTATGGACTACAGGGGAAAATCTGAGATCGCCGTGCAGGCTTTCGCCTCAAAACCGTAAAAAAGCTCGTGCTACTAATTTTGTTTATGCATTGCTTCTAAAACCTTTTGTTGTTGTTTAACTTCAGAGAATTTGGAATACATTGCTTTAAGATGAAACACGGTAACCCGAATTTTCCAGTCGGTTGTTGGACAATATTCGGTTAGTTTTGAAATTCAAAAGTACCAGATAGTTCATTTTCATATACCAATACGTCAATTATTCTTTAATATTCGATTTCTATTCGAAAGCTTGTATATTCGCCGAAAGCATAGTTATCACAATTCAATAAAAGAGAGATGACAAAACACCTAATCCCACACAAACGCCTAAATTTAGGTGCCAGTAACCCTCTGCGAAATGGTAATACTGGAAATTCTATTTGTGCCTACCACAACATCAGTTACCAAAATCTTTTCAGTATTTTCTTCACATTTGTGAAAAAAGCTACTAGTGGGTTATAGATATTGTGTTACTAGCAGAAAATGAAAATCATACCATTTTCATTTACTGGAACGTATAAGCAACATAGTTGGGCAGGTACGCTACATGATAGCAAGTTCTATTTAGTTACCAAGGCCGGATTATTTAGTACCAAGGCCGGATTGTTATAATTCTTACTCCAAAAGATTATTATGTTTGTATGCGTGATCAAGACAAGATAAAAAGAATCCGTGTGGTTATATGTTGCGTTAACTATGGCGAAATGTAAAAAGAAAAATCTTACAGCTCATCATTGTCTCTGAATATATAGGGAGACTTATTTAAGAAACCCCTGAATAGAGTAAGATTTGCATAATAAAAATATTTGCTTTATTTCTCTCGTATTCCACGCAGGTTAGCAAAAAGTAATGAGTTGATGGTGCGTTCATGTTCAAAGATGTTGCATGATCAAGTCTGGTTAAGTTACCGAACGTTTTTACTGTTTGCTATTTTATATGCGTGGATCTCCAATGTCTTCAGAAACTGTCGTCAGCATGAAAAAGAAAGAATGCTTTGCTGTGCAATGTAAAGCGTAGGAGGAAGATAATATGGCGTAACGTTATAACATTTACCTTGTTCTGTATTACTACTGATGTCAAACAAGACGCATACCATTTACTATCTTCTGTATTACTACTCACGCCATAGAAGACGTTGATGACGTCATTGATGTTGATGATCTTTCATACCATCGGGTGGTCACCCCAGATTTTCTGCCTCATTGGACATCAAATTGTTTCAGCGAACGCTTTTCAAATTATTTAAAGCTTCCCTGTGGCTGATAGCGGAAGTCTAGCACTTACTTGCACAAAAATATTAAATACGTAATTGACTAATTAACGCATATCCACTCAGTAACTTCCGAACTAATTACCGTATGGGCGATATTGCAATTTACAAATTCTAGCCGTGGAGTTCACAAGGCGGATTCATTTGGAACGAATAATCAATATCGCACCAATATCGAGATAATGATTCCCGAATTTTCCCGAGACTTGCAGTGTTGTTTCAGTTACTTTCTTAACAGTAATCCGTTACATACACTCAAGCGCAAAAGTAAATGGAACGCCAATGCATTTATCTACAAAGTCCGGGAATTATTACCTCGAAACTAGTGTCTTCCTGATAAGTAGTTCCAAGTGGATCCACCTCGCGCACTCCACGGCTACAATTTGTAACTTGCAATATGCGCAATGTGGAAATTAGTTAAACAGTTAATTAGTTAAAGTCTGTTAATAATTCGATTATGCATTTCAATGTTTCGTGCAAGTAGTGTCCGTCGCTCCGTGTAGACAACCTCATGAAGTAGAATTGTGCTATCTGCTACAGCCAAACATTAACAATTTTTGAAAGTGTTGGCATAAGCACCCTGTATAACACTTTAGCTTGAAAGAATGCGCGGATCCCCAAAGTACCCTAAATTTTAATCTCTTAAATGCCAATTTTATGTAGCTAAGGCCGTGGAATACTTCTGTCTGTATATTTTTTAATAGTTCGCACATTTTACTTCACTATTGCTTAACGTTGGATCAGAATAATTATTCTTTGATTACAGCGTAGCCTAACCACAGTAACTCACCGAATAAATACGTTAATCCCCTACAATATTTATTCCATTTTGACCTTGAAGTATTGCTTGCTTACAACTCATTTCCTTTTATGTCGAAACAAAAAGACATGTTGTTGACAGTAAATCTTCAATTCACAAATTGCCTGGAGAATGTATCACTAGAACTCTTGATCACAACAACGTGCAACAACGCGCACGAAATCTAAATTCTGCGCCCTGTTGCACTTTAGCTGCACTCGCTCCTCTTCCCCTTTCAGTGCTGAATGCTCTTTTTTGTTTTAATGCGTGCACACATTAGGGCGACTTCCCTCGGAAATCAGTCCTTGTGTCCCCAACGCGGTAGGCGACTCACACGATAAGCATACATGGGGTCTTGTGGCGGTATATATGAGAATGCTCTAAAAGTGCGTACGACTAATGAGATTTATTGTTATGACTGTATATAGTCAGCACTGAAGATCTATTAAGAATAATGCCGGCTGAAAAAAGGCTAATAAGATGAATTATGCCTTCGTACGAGATTAAGAGTAACGAAGGATAAGAAAGGCCAATAGAAATAATTATGCAAGTAATAATTTGTTGAACTGCCATTTTTTACTAAATCATTAATTAGCCCAATCAAGCTTAACTAAGGTGGCGTAATAAGTTTGAACCTAACTTCCGATTAACAATAAAGTGGTTAAGGCTGTTCAGGATTAACGAAGTGTAATTAAGATGATTTAAGCATAACTTCAGCTGAATAACAATAAAGAATTGATTTAGGTTCAGCAAGAATAATTATCGGGAATCAGGATGACCTACGCATAATTATGGTTATGAGGATTACACTATTAAGCCTTACGAGAATAATAAGTGTAATAAAAATAATTAATATGACGTCACCTCACCCGATTCACATTATTTACGTTTAGAGAAACTTAGCCTATCTAGACTAATTTCGACTAGTCAGGTTTACCAATTAGGTGACTGCAACAAGTCATTGCAATACTTGCAGTACGTTGCGTTATCTTTGACACAATGAGCCGCGGTGTGCGTACTTCAGCCACTCAATGAGCCATTAGTTGCAAGTGCACGATGAACGACATTACATAATGCTAACGCATTATTTGACACGCCCTACCAGGCAGCTTCTGCAGTGATATTCCTCTCTGTGCGCTGAAGCGCCAGTAGAAAATACGGGGACAGGGGATGATAGCGGTGGCGGCTTGACGGCCACCACGGCAGTGGCTACGAATGTGGCAAAAAGGGAGAGAGGAGGTGCTGGCGGTGGTGGCGACAGTGCCTGTGAATGTAGCAGAAGAGGGGAAGAGAGAATCATGTAATGCGGTGACGAGCGTTATTGGCGCCATTTCTGACAGTGGTGCAGGTATGCGGTTTCTCTGGCAGGAAGCTTTGCGCCAGGCAAGCGGGCCACGTAATGTTCGGTCGCGGTTACCGCCGCTAAGGAGGGCCGCCTATAAAGTTGCTACTTCGTTAAAGTTAAGAAGTGCACGTTAAATGCAGGATTTTATACACGACTTGACTGAGGGTGTAGAGGCTGGTAATCCAGTTGTTTCGGCGTAGCGTGTGAGATGGTTGACAGCAACTATTATCCATCGATTTCCCTTCGGTGACGTGGCAAGCGGGTCTTAGAAGATAACGCGGACACGGTCAAATGGTTTCGCAGTGTAGGGAAGCGGTTGTAAGCTACCGAGTGCGCATAGAGGTGGTGATTTGCGGCGGTAGCAGTCAGAGTAGCAGAAAACAATCTTCTCAATACGTTTGCACGTATTGTACGAATGTAGTAGCAATGGCCAATTGCGGATCGTTGTGAACAGAGGCACAGATATGTGATAGTAAGGTGCTTGTAATCGCTAGCAACCATCAGCAATGTCGGAATTTTAGTGTAGCAGAGGAGGAATGTGATCGCGAATGCCCAAATGAGGAGCTTGGCGCTGAAGTGAACGACAGACAGGAGGAATATGTGAGCGAAGGAGGAAATTTAAATGCTACGGGATGTAAGGTCATCGCACTGTAGATGTCGAGAGGCGACAGTGGTTGGGTTTACAAATGGTTGCGTATGCACTAGGATGATACAGGCAATCGGGACAACACGTTTGCGTCAATGTACTTAAGCACGTAGCTGTAGACGACGCGAATGCAATCCTGTATAGTGGAGGGTACAGGGTGACTAGGTCTTACGGGTGGCTAAACAAGTATGGGCGCAACTTTCCAACCATCCAGGCAAGCACCACACGCTCTTTACCTTTCACGCGTTAATTGGTCTCAGCTTTCGTCAGAGTTCAACTCACACAAGCAACGACGTATTCGGAGTAGGCGTGCTTCCATTGGACCAGAGCGGTACTAAGAACAACACCTCTGGTGCCTGCATGCACTTCAGTACCGGCGCCAACGTGAAAGTGCCATGTATAGACACCAAAGTGACAAGAATACGCAGTGTTCTAAAGATGTCGCCGCATGCAGGATAGGAAACGGAGAGGTCCACGCCGAAGACGCTGGGTCAGTGGGGACATGGTAGATGTGAAATTGCAAAAACATAGTTGAAAATATGAGCGTATCACAACGACACTGCAAAGTTAGTTCATTGTGGCAGGCTCGGTGAACTCCGCTACTGCACGAAGTTTGCCAGGGTAGGGAAGACCGCCGTGCGTGGACAAGATCTGACCTAACATCTTCAGCTCCCGTGCGGAGAAGAGACGCTTTTTTAGATTGGATAAAGGCCAGTGTTGTTTAGATATTTCAAGACATGGTCAGATGTGCCCGTCACGGGGCCGGAGCTGCTCTTCTGCGACTGCGGGAGGGTCGAGCGATTGACAAACCGCAGCGTAAAACCACCAACAAAGCGAGCATGTGTCACAGTTGCATGTATCACAGCGAGGCGTATTTAAAGGTCGTTGAGAGACGCCCTCGGCCCGCAGTGGACATAAAAATACGCTGATGACATTCGACAATATGAAAAAACTTTTTCCGCAATTTCAACTCACGCTTACTTTCGAGCAGCACTAGGTTCGTACTGCCAGGCCGCATTCGCATGTACGCAAAACGGCAACTTCTGCCGTTTAAAAGCCACTGACCCGCCTAACTTGGCCAAGTGCTATATGCGCAGTGGCGGTTCCTAGCAAAGTGCGTCAGTGTAGCACGATCAACGACTTGAACCGACTTGATCCGAAAGCAGCTGGAATGTTGACCTTTCGGGGCTTCGTGTGCATTGCCGCCGAATATATTTTGCATGACATACCTCCGATTCTCATGCACCTGGTAAATCTACGGCAACGCTCGCGCTGACATATATAATGATGTTAACTGATTACCCTTGATTTGCATGAGGTTCGGTAGGGGCTATGAGAGACAGTGTGGATAGGGGCTCCAAGCATCGACGTCACAGTCCTACGATATATTCCTGGGACCCAAAAATGCTATGGGTTACCCTTCGGGCCCGCGACGAAGAAGAGTGGTTCAGAGAGGTTCAGGTTTCTGTACCGATGTGGGGGCGGCCAGCTACGTGCTGACGGGCGTTTCGGAAGACCGGAATAATGTTTTACCATACCATACCGAAACTGAACGGTACGTGGATTTGTCCAATTTGAGTAGGATGGGATGCGGCCACTTGTACCCGAGAAAAACGATCTCTTGACTTGGTGCGAAGCACCATGGGGTTTCAACAGCTGAGGAGAAGCCAAGACAAAGTAATGAACGCTGATAGCACATCAGTCTCAGATTCAGCGAAATTTGCACATGCGGACGTTACGTTACGAAATTTTTTTTCGTCATTTTGGGAATGTCGGGACCCCGACTTCATTCTGCATTTGTCTTTCAGGACTCTTTTCATAGTTCTCTGTGCCCAAGAGAGGAATCCTATGGGAAGGGAGCCTACGTTTCTCCATAGGTTGGCGCGGAACATGCTGTCGACAGCACCTTAGACAGTACGGTTTACCGAGGGATCTGCTATCGAGCTTGTTTGCGGCATTAGAATCTCACTTCGAGCAACCTGAAGCACTATCACATACCATCCCGATGAACCTGAGAGTGATGCTGGACTGGCCTTGAGGTCCTATGGGCTACGTACTATGCATTTATTTTTCTTTCACCTAAATAAAATCGAAATATAGATATTTGGTAAGCTTGCAATATGGTCAACTGTTGCGGTGGTGGTGTGGGGGGTATTGTTGCTTCAGGCGAGGCTTTAAAAGAGGCCAGAAACTTTAAGACTTTAACTGAAGACGTAAGAGTTCCTAAAGTACAACAGCGCGACGCGTTAGCAAGTTGTGCCGCAAATGCATCGACAATCTCCCGGTTTTAAATAACAACAGCGCGTTCCACTGGACCTGGCAAATAATTATCATAATATTTGAATGTTGATGATATTTATATCGGCGATATCATTAGAAGCCAAGAAGCAGATATATAAACGTCAGTGTAAAGGAAATTTCCCTTATGCTTTTGATGACCCTAATATGGGGGCAAAGGTTCGTGCACTCAAATGTTTTAACGGTTCTCTTAGGCGGAGCCTCCGAGAACCCAATTGAGGACAAAGCCGTTGGTTTGAACGCACACACAAACTTTTAATGGAACCAAAAAAAGCCTCAAATAAATCGAAGAAAACAGAAAACATAAAAGAAACACTCAAATAGACATAATCGCACAAAGAAACAGATTTGGGGTAGTATGGAGCTAGCTAGTGCGCGAGTCCGGGCTTGCTACGGCGGCAAGAACACACAAGAGTCTCGACGCGGCGACGCGGCGACAACCTGGCGAAAGGAGTCGTGCCGGTCTCACCAAAGATCGTGGTGTGAGTTTCCCAGCTGGCCAGCTCTGGCTTGGAGAGGTAAAGCACGCGGCTTGGTGGCACGAGCAGACGGCGGCGTTCTGGCCGGGCAGCTGGGTGTAGAGCTCGGGCCCGTAGCCCGAGTGGTCTTGTCCTGCCCACGGGCACAGAAGCTCGAACGCCGGCCTCGGGCAGCAGGCGGCACGACATACAGGGGCGGCGTTCTGGCCGGGCAGCTGGCGTAGAACTCGGGCCCGTAGCCCGGCGGTTCTCGTCGTACCCACGAGCACAGAAGCTCACCGGCCTTGAGGAGCTGGCGGCGCGCTCGGGTAGACGGGCTACGCACAGGAACAGGTTGGCCGGAGGCCCCGTTCGGCTGAAGTCCTGGTGGCTCGGGTCTGGAACCCGATGGCCCGTCTTCAACGCCCGCTCCGGTGGTTGACCTCCTCCTGCCATCGCTTCCTGGAACTCTCCTGGCGTCTCCCGCTTCTGCCAGCGCACCACGCTTTTTCTTCTCTCTGGCCGATTCGGCATTCTCCGTATTGGCTGCCTGATGCCCCGTGGTCTTTTCTAATTGGTTTGCTTTTCTTCTTTTAGTTGTTTTTCTTGCGCCGCGCGTTCTCGAGCCGGATGCTCTTCGGCATCATTGTTTTCCTTCTTCCAGCCCGGAATTTGCCTCGGCGCGCGCACTCCTTGTCGTCTGCTCCTGACTGTTCCGATCACCGACCCATGTCGCGCACCACACATCACATAAGCCCCTTTTTTAAGAAGTTTCTCTGAGGAAAAACTGCCGCTCAGTGTGCGACACAGTTCGCAACACTACAGTCATGGTCTGTCCGCGAGATTGCGCTGGAAGGGTTCATGTAAAGTTCACACAGTTGCACTGTTCGCTAAGCATACAGATCAAAGACATTAACGGAAGACGCTAATTCAAAAAGACCACAACAACTCTAAAGAATAATAACTGTAGCACCAAAGGCTATCACAACACACTCTATAAACCATCAAGTTGAGGTCACCAAGTCCGAAGTCAAAAGTCCGTGAAGAGCCATAAGCGAAGCATCGGCTCCTTCAGGTGACCCTTTTCCATATCAACCTAACTAGACATTTATCTTCTCGGTCAGAGAATCCTGGCCAGTCCGCGATAATATTGCTCCAGGCAATAATGCCTCTGCATGGTGTCGACCAAGTCACTGTCTGCGTTCTAAGGTAGTCAACACTGTAATGTGTGCTTGTAGCATCAGTGCCAATGGTCGAACCACACACGAGTGCATGAGAAGACAAAGGATGTACTGAATCCTCAAAGCCTTGTGTTGATTGGGTACACAGGCCCGAGCCCACCCAGGTGCGCATAGGGTCACAAGCAGTTGCCTTTGTTTTATTCAAGGAACGCAGTAAGGACAACTCAATACTTTTTATGGAAACCAAACCTGGTTCCTCACGAGCCCTGTTATCTTTAGGTCCATCTTGACCCTGGCGCAAACACTCCGGCGTACTATATTTATCCTGTAGGTGGTGCTCAGTTCTAACTTTAGTTTTCTGAACCATGCTTATGCATGGTAGTTCTGAACCTTGTACAAACCAGTCATCGCCTGCGCCGGGCCCACGCAGCACGGGTTGAGGTACGGAAGCAATCTGCTTCTTGTCTTGCAACCTAACATCAGTATCTTTGCCTACAATGACATGATCACAAGTTGTCTCTCCTTTACACACTTTTTGCTCGCCGAGGCCTGACGTCATGTCGGAGGGAACCCTCGGGTCGCCGCTGCACTGCTGTGCTGCGTCCTCAACCGCGGATCTTGTCCCTTCGGGGCAAGTATCCGTGAGTGATGAATCTAGGCATTTGATACGAAGGCGTACCCCACGAAGCTCCTCCTCCATACGTGCCCTCTCAGCTGCCTGTTCTGCCACATGCCTGTCGCACTCACTCCGAGCTTTCGCGCATATTAACAACCATCTGTCTTGAACCCACCTGTGCAAGTCTGCCCCATGCAAACCCAATCGCTAGGTGACGGTGGCTAAGTCAAACAAACTAATTTCTGGCTGTTTCTTGCCCAGATATGCGCGCTCAGCTTCCGCGACTTTAAGCCGTAATTGTAAATTTCTCTCCTCCAGTGCAAGTTCCTCCTTCCTAGCCTTGCGCTCTTCTGCCTGCTCTACTCGCGCACGCGCTTCCTGCTTGTTCAACCATGCCCTCAACTCCGCACCTTCTAGCCTCATGCGTTCGGCTAGGGCTAACAGATCTTGTGTGCTAGCAGCCATAGTTCCTAGCCTTTAGAAAAAAGATCCAAACGAACGGCTTTGTCCTGTCGCGGACGCCAATTTGTGATGACCCTAATATGGGGGTAAAGGTTCGTGCACTCCAATGTTTTAACGGTTCTCTTAGGCGGAGCCTCCGAGAACCCAATTGAGGACAAAGCCGTTGGTTTGAACACACACACAAACTTTTAATGGAACAAAAAGAGCCTAAAATAAATAGAAGAAAATAGAAAACATAAAAGAAACACTCAAATAGGCATAATCGCAGAAAGAAACACACTTGGGGCTAGTATGGAGCTACCTAGTGCGCGAGTCCGGGCTTGCCACGACGGCAGGGACACACAACAGTCTCGACGCGGCGACGCGGCGACAAGCTGACTAAAGGAGTCGCGCCGGTCTCACCAAAGGTCGTGGTGTGAGATGACTGACCGGGCGACCGGAGCTGGCCAGCTCTGGCTTGGAGAGGTAAAGCACGCGGCTTGGGGGCACGAGCAGACGGCTACGGCGTTCTGGCCAAGGCGTTCTACGGGCCCGAGTTCTACGCCAGCTGCCCGGCGTTCTGGCCGGGCAGCTGGCGAACTCGGGCCCGTAGCCCGGCGGTTTTCGTCGTACCCACGAGCACAGTAGCTCACCGGCCTTGAGGAGCTGGCGGCACGCTCGGGTAGACGGGCGACGCACAGGAACAGGTTGGAAGGAGGCCCCGGTCGGGTGAAGTCCTGGTGGCTCGGGTCCGGAACCCGACGGCCCGTCTTCAACGCCCGCTCCGGTGGTTGACCTCCTCCTGCCGTCGCTTCCTGGAACTCTCCTGATGATAGTGATCTAAGGAAAGGAAGGACGCTTGATTCTGCAACCCGTGAGGGAGCACGGCGAAGCGTCATCAGGGGAGAGGGAGTGGGGAGTGAAAGATGATAGAGAATGAGGGAGGATGCGGCCTAATAGACTCCACTATGCGCGACAGGTGGCAGTCCTCAGTAAAGTTGCCAGTATTGTAGCGGGCGCTTATAGGGTGTCTATTCCCGTGGAACTTAAAAACTCCAGCAGGCTTCGCAGCGCAGGGAGCTGTGGACACCCTGGGAACAGCAGGTCAGTCTCTGTGGCCGCTGGAAGGCCGTGGCGTCTGTAGGTGTTGATCACTGTGGAGCGTGCCTGCGCCAAGGATGGGCAAGCACAGAGAAGGTGCTCCAGAGTCTCGGAGTCCCCGCACCTCTTGCAGGCAGGTGACGTGGCACGGCCCTTGGCGTACAGCCGGGCCGCAGTCCAGGTGCAGCCAGTCCGCAAGCGCAGGAGTGTGGAACGGTCTCTTCTGGAGAGGCCGTTCTCTGGAAGCGGCTTGGGGGCCCTGCCACTTGCCACTCGGGGGTCCTGGTGAATGGAGGTGAGCAGGCACCGTAGCCGGTGTCTCGTGTAGTCCGAAGTCGCTACCGCTCTGGTAACCGGGACTACATCATGATGGGCAGCCTTGGCGTAGGTATCCGCCTCCTCGTTACCGGCTACCCCGACATGTGAGGGCAGCCAGTGGAAGGATATTGGGATTCCGGCGGTGGCTAGAGCCGTTAACTTGGCAAGCAGCAGCACCACTGTAAGTCCTGCCCACTGTGGTTTCACGAGGGCCTGGAGCGCTGGCTTGGAGTCGCACACCACCGCCACCGGCTGCTGGGGAAGGTGTTCAGCAAGGTGGTCGGCAGCCAGGTGTAGCCCCGCGAGCTCAGCTGCAGTAGAGCTTGCTGCAAACAAGAGCTTACACTGCCTGTGACAGGCGAGAGATGGAACTGTGCATGCCGCTGCTGCCGACCCGCTGGGAAGGACTGAACCATCCGTGAACACCAGCAGGTATCCTTCCAACTCCTCCTGGAGCTTGCAGGCTGCCGCCTGCTGCAGGGCGGCGGCTGGTGCTCTCCGCTTGGCTATCCCCTTGAGCGAGAGGTGCACATCCGCAGGTCTGTGATAGGGAGGACGAAGAGCCACTGCCACAGGAAGTTGGGGAACTGTCTCCTCATAGAGGCGACAAAGGTTACCCATGCGTTAAGCCGGCAGGCTCCGGAGCCGGTCTAGGAGAGCGCACCAGACGGCCAGGAACTCTCATGGCAACTCCCGCGTCTGCCAGCGCACCACGCGTTTTCTTCTCTCTGGCCGATTAGGCATTCTCCGATTGGCTGCCTGATGCCCCGTGGTCTTTTCTAATTGGTTTGATTTTCTTCTTTTAGTTGTTTTTCTTGCGCCTCGCGTTCTCGTGCCGGAGGCTCTTCGGCGTCATTGTTTTCCTTCTTCCAGCACGGAATTTGCCTCGGCACGCGCACTCCTTGTCGTCTGCTCCTGACTGTCCCGATCACCGCACCATGTCGCGCACCACAGATCACAATGCTGTCCTTAATATCGGTCTTTGTTGCCTTCTTATGACATAACTTAATAAATTGGGGTCCTAGGTTTCACTTCGTCTCCTAAATCTGCGATGTATTTCAAGACGTTGTTTCCAAAGAGAACTTAAGCGTTTTTTTGTCGTCGTTTTCATATCATTCTTACCTAAGTGGTGTGGTTTGGACTTCAATATAGCCAGCCATGAAGAGGCCTACCTGGGAATTATGTAGCATTTGAAGGAGCGAAGCCTTCGCTAGGTCTTGTTACTTTCTCGCTGCAGTTTGTTCAGTAAGGAGAGTCAGTAAGAATACTGAAGAATATGTAAGGAAGAGGAATAATATTAATAGAATTTTCGATACAACTAGTACGTCAAAGTAACAAAAAGCCTTTGTGTAAAAGAATCGAAAAAAAATGAAAATCGGTGCCTGCAAAATAAAGTAACAATTCCGAAGTGCAAACGTTCTAGTGTATTTATTGTCTTTGAATACCACATAGAAAACGAAACTATCATTAACTGCCCGAGAAACAGCTTCACACAGTAGACACCCCCCACTGTCTCCTGAAAAAAATCACGCAGAAATTTACAAAAAAAAGAGATGACGAAGGAGCAAACTATGATGGGTGAGAAAGCGAAAGCAAAACAATAGAAACTATGATTTTCTGTTGTTAAAAAGAGCCTTTATGCGCAGGCAGCGTGGCAGAAATGGAAAGAGGATAAACAATAATTTGTCACTCAAATATTTATGATGTATACACAAATTATCATAGAAGCATCGGAATTGATATATTTCGAAGGTTGTGTCTTCCGTGCGATACTGTGCAGCAAGTTGGCCTTAATTTAGGTTATAGCGCTGGTCCTTGGCAGGATCGTTTTGAACATCAACGGCTACGAAATTCACATTCCGTAAGCCTAGCTACTGTAGCCAATGCTTGTGTGCTCTAATAATGTAGCAGGGGGAAATTGTAAACATCCAGCAGTATGACCACCATGATCATTGCTAGTGAGAGCAACCCTAAAGATAACTCTAGATGTTAGATAAGCTAGAAACCTGGAAAACTATTATAAGATTATTGTGTTTAAGTGAGCATTTACGAATACCAATCGAGTACGAAGTGTAGATATGAAATATTGTATTGGGTTTTGAATCAAACTCCGACGCATATATTAACAGAAGCAATGTTTATGTGGGTGTATTTAGGTAGCATGCTTGTACTTACAAGCTAAGAAAATGTAGCCAGCTATGACGGGTACCAGGAAAACATTTAAACGCAGCATCACTAATTGTAAATAATGGAAACGCATAAGTAGCCTCTCAATATTTTTACTGCCTAGTTCCAAGCAATCTTTCCAAGAATAAATAGATGTACATTTAAATTGGATACGTGAGATGTTTTATTCTTGAGGCAGAATTTCAAATAGAAAAAGACAGGATAAAGGGTTACTGTATGTATAGCTTGTCCTAAAGCGCTAAATAAATAGATTTTGAAAAGATCTCACAAGTTGAAGAAAAAGAAAAAAAGAACAGCTACTGAAGGACATCTGCAAAATAAACATGTATAAACACCCACTGCAAGGATAACATCGCAAGTCCTAGCGTAAAAATAAAAGAAAAAACGCTGCATCATCGATATTCAAGATACACTAAATTACGGACTACAGGGAAAAATCCGAGATCGCCGTGCAGGCTTTCGCCTCAAAACCGTAAAAAAGCTCGTGTTACTAACTTTGTTTATGCATTGCTTCAAAAACCTTTTGTTGTTGTTTAACTTCTGAGAATTTGGAATACATTACTTAAAGATATTCGGATAGTTTTGACATTCAAAAGTACCAGATGGTTCATTTTCACATACCAATACATGAATTATTCTTTAATATTCGACTTCTATTCGAAAGCTTGGATATTCGCCGAAACCATAGTTCTCACAATTCAATAACAGAGAGATAACAAAACACCTTATCCCGCACAAACGCCTAAATTTAGGTGCCAGTAACCCTCTGCGAAATGGTAAAACTGGAAATTCTATTTGTGCCGACCACAGCATCAGTTACCAAAATCTTTTCAGTATTTTCTTCACATTTGTGAAAAAAGCTACTAGTGGGTTATAGATATTGTGTTACAAGCAGAAAATAAAAATCATACCATTTTCATTTACTGGAATGTATAAGCAACATAGTTGGGCAGGTACGCTACATGATAGCAAGTTCTATTTAGTTGCATAGTACCAAGGCCGGATTGTTATAATTCTTACTCCAAAAGATTATTATGTTTGTATGCGTGATCAAGACAAGATAAAAAGAATCCGCGTGGTTATATGTTGCGTTAACTATGGCAAAATGTAAAAAGAAAAATCTTACGGCTCATCATTGTCTCTTTGAATATTTAGAAAGACTTAATTCAGAAACCCCTGAATAGTGTAAGATTTGCATAATAAAAATATTTGCTTTATTTCTCTCGTATTCCAAGCAGGTTAGGAAAAAGTAATGAGTTGATGGTGCGTTCATGTTCAAAGGTGTTGCATGATCAAGTCTGGTTAAGTTACCGAACGTTTTTACTGTTTGCTCTTTCATATGCGTGGATCGCCAATGTCTTCAGAAACTGTCGTCAGCATGAAAAAGAAAGAATGCTGTGGTGTGCAATGTAAAGCTGAGGAGGAAGATAATATGGCGTAACGGAAGTTCACGAACAACATCAATTTTCTTCAGCAGCGGACGAGAAACCGTCGGCCAAAGCATTAATGCGCTTCGGCTGTTGATTAAGCTTACAGTGCGTGCTAACAGAATTATAGGCTTGCATAGGAAGATATTCTTATGTGCAATTTCGAAGCCAATGTAATGTGGCGACAACTTGCTCTAAAATATTGCTTCTGGACTTCCAAAATGTTCAAGCGACCACATAGATCGCAATCGTTTAAAAAATGTAACTGATGAAACAGGAACATGTTGATTGTTACTTGTCTGTGAAAGGGGTAAGCGTCTCAGAGCTGCGTGTGTGCGAAGCCAGAGCAGTCCTGACGATGGCTTCCGCATATGTTAAAGGTGCGGGCACATATATAGTGTCTGTGAATTGTCACTTCACTGATTTAAATAGGAACACAAGAAAACAGCGCACGGTATGTATCAAAGCATGAGTATTTTGTACACCGCAAGGAGCCTGTGACATACCTTCAAATGTCTTTTAAAGCGAAGCTTGCTTCGCTTTTACCTTTGAGTTTCCCACTACTGTTACCGTTATGGCTGCAGACTGGCACACCACATCGAGGGGTGGTTTGGAGCGTGTATGTACATGAAAGGAGGGAGGCAGATAGGAAAGACGACGTGATAAACTCGTTTTGCCCTTTGCACCGCATCGACCGTGCATAATGACGAGCATGCACAATGCTCGTCATCATATTAGCCTCTTGACAGCTGGAATTATCCTCAACTCTGCACAAAAACATAGCAAAAATGGCAGCGCTTACGATTCTAATAACGTGGAAGTACTAAGGGAAGCTAGGTAGAGTGGTAGAGGAGAGGGAGAGAAGGCAGAGAATAGGTAGAATCGAAATAGTCGCGAAACCAGTGAATAAAGCCTTGGCAGTTTTTGCTCGCAGTTGCCGTAATAGGAGGGAGAGATGGTTGGGAGGCGATGTTGTCAAAAGGCAAGCAAACGATACTACTATACACCAGACAGCGGTTTACGCCAAACGGAATAAACTTAGGTTCAAAGTACGCTAGGTTTCTGGTATTTCTTCAAAAGAAACACCATGCAAATTTGTCAAGTGGATAATATTTACAGGGGGGTGTATAATTAGACCTGCTTTATTACGCCCCGTAGGCTCTAGTCGATACTATGGAAGTGGTCACACGGCAAATCAAAACTTCTGTGTTCGCCGAGGTAGCTTTGCGGTATGGCATTGCTCGAGGTCGCGGGTTCGATCCTGACCGCGGCTGCCTCAGTTTGAAGGCGACGAAAAAAGAAAACGCTTGTGCACTTAGATATTAGAAGACGTTAAAGAACACCACGATGTCAAAATAATTTGGAGTCCGCCTCTGCGGCGTGCATCATAATCCTACTGTGGTTTTGGCACATACAGGCTCATAATTCTACTAAATTGTAATAATTTTGTCATGATGCGATGTGTCATATGAAGGAATGAATATGCACAACGCTCTGAAATGTTATGAAGGGCTGCGCACAATAACACTTAAAGGATACACTTCCCCTGTATATTTTGTATACTACGCAGACAAACAGCAGCGGTACACGCAGGCTAACGTTTAACATCAGCTCAGTTGGCTAAACGTTGATCACCGCTAATTGTCGTTAGTCAAAGCAAACAACAGAAAAGCTTCTCTTACATTCATTCCCACAGTGCATGGGATCTGCATTACTTTTTAATGTACGACTTACTGTATTTACTTGACACTTGCAGCAAATGGTGGAATATTGTGTGATAGTACGAACAAAAAGAAATTGCTGGCGGCCTGTTGCAGAAAATGGCGACAAAGAAATATTGGGTTTCACTGTTCAGAATAAAACGACACCTGCGTTCCCCTCAGCCAGGAGGCCGCCCATGCGGGCTTCGGTCTCTGCCTTCTGAAAGAAAATGCAGAAGTATTGCTCCCGCACTGAGGTGTGGCTGCCTTAATTTTAATGCGATTATCCTTTGCCCACTTCAGGCGTCTTGAGCCTGCCGACGTGCCTGCCTGCCTGCCTGCCTGCCTACATATCTATCTATCTATCTATCTATCTATCTATCTATCTATCTATCTATCTATCTATCTATCTATCTATCTATCTATCTATCTATCTATCTATCTATCTATCTATCTATCTATCTATCTATCTATCCGTCCGTCCGTCCTTCCGTTTGTCCGTCCGTCCGCCCATCCATCCATCCATCCATCCATCCATCCACCCCATCCATCCATCCACCCCATCCATCCTGCCATCCATCCATCCATCCATCCATCCATCCATCCATCCATCCATCCATCCATCCATCCATCCTTCCATCCATCCATCCATCCATCCATCCATCCACCCGCTTACACCGACCCAGTGGCCCAAGTTGTCTTCCAGCACGGCGTGCTAGATATGTTCTCGTTGAATTTGTGCCGTCGTCCTTGTTCTATTGTCATTCTGTCTTATATAGTCGTCATGTATCAGATGTCACACAGTCGTCCTGAGGACGTCGTGTTCGTTCTATTGTTCTCTCTTCTGCTTCGTCATTTGTCTCTGATCATTCGTCGTCGTCACACCATCGTCGTCATACAGCCATCGCCATACACTAGTTTTTGCGCTATCGTCGTAATACACTCGTCGCCATGGTATTTCCCTCACGTCGTTGTCATCTCAGTCTTCATTGCCTCTTCGCCATACGTTTCGTCGTTCATTCGTTGTCATGCTGTTATCGTGATATCATCGTTGTCGGATCCATTGCCCCCAATCTAACTTCGCAATCCGACGGTCGCCTTACGACCATCGTCACGCCATCATTGTTGTCGCGCTTTCATGGTCAGTTTGTTTTTATTCCATTGAGATCACTGTAGAAATGCCCTGAATTTGCCGTCATACTATTTTGTAGTTTTATCACTATCATTGCTTCTTTGGTCTTAGATTGTAATATACTATCATCATTCAATCGTGACTGTACTAGCATTGTAACGCCGTCGTCGTCAGTCCAGCTTCGTCATGCGTTTGTCGTGAAATCATCGCTGTCGCGCCATCTTCGTCTTACACTCGCCGACATCTCGCTGTCCTCATGCCATCATCGTCACACTGTTATCGATCTGCATCGTCATCATTTCAGAATCGTCATCTTGTTATGATCATTCCGTCGTTGTCATACCACATGTTTTGTTGTATCGACGTCATCCGTTCGTCACGCCATTGTCGTCAATACGTCGCCGTCATACATTCGTAGGAATGCCCCCATACTTACGGAGGAGCTTCGCAAGCACGTGCCGTAGCATAGCGGTCCGATAACGGAGGCACATTGTGTGCTCTATGTAGCCCAAGCAAGTCCCTGGCTGCTTATCTGTGTCTGTTGAGCGAAGCGAGGCTGAAGAGCCTTGTGAGATCGGTGGCATTTCGGTCGATGAAGGAACGTCCTAGCACAAGGTGCATCCCGCGAACACAAATAATTATCGGCGATGTGGCGTGTTTGATCTTAAATTTGAATATGGCCTATATTCCCTCATCACAAGGACTTTCAAGAAAGCCTTCATAGAAAATGTTATTTTACCTTTGTTTTTTACCACGGGTGCAACGCATTCTTATGGCTCAGATAGGTTCACCTTCGGCCACCGTGTGTCTGTAGCCCAGTCGGTAAGGCACTGGGCTTCTTAGCGTAAGTCGTAGGTTCTACACTCACGACCAACGAAGTTTTTACTCTGGATGGAGAAGAAGCGCTCGTCCCTAGTCACAGATCGGCTCCGTGATTACTAGTCAATTGCGCAGTGCTAATTACCTCGAACAAAACTTTTGCTTCCTCGCTTGTCGACCACCAGAGGCACACGAAGGTAGCTAAACAATTACACGGTGGTAATGAGTCATTACTTTTGACTGAACACGTTTAACAACGAGGAAACACACCAGGCCAAAACGCGCCACCAGAATTCGTACAAACGGGGACAAGCAAAGCAGCACATGCGAGAGGGGCGTTTTGTGGCACGTTATCTGTACATGCGCGCCTCCAGGAGCTGCATTGCACTGTATTTGATAGCGGCGTGAAGTACGCCTTTATTAACCGGTGATGAAACATAAGCATTTATTTTAAAGATAAATTAGAATTTATTTGTATTTTCTATCCTCGCGACATGTATATAACATTATGAATGAATGTTTGGTGTTTAATGGGGTAAGGGCCATGTATGGCCAAAGAGCGCCACGCCGTTGGTAATTAGTTCGCAGTGTAGTTATGAGTTCTATGAAATTGGTGTGTCGTGTCTGTAAAGGGGCCTTAAATATAGTCGCTGTGAATTGCGTAAAATGTGTATAATAAGATTATGGCCGTGACATGTGGCGTGCACTATGAGGATTAGGATGTATTTGAAAAGAATTAAACGATGTATAGAATATATGTGGTTCTAAAATTTGCTAGAGCACTACTGCCTCCTTAGAGCCCTTGAAACACAAGGGCCTGGAGGCATGTGCTATGCAAAACAGTTATCGCAGCGGCATCCTCTGGAACGAGGATGCTCTACGAATTTAATAGACTTGTGACATGTAAGATAACATCATTTGAGAAACCAAGGACGGCTTTCTTGGTAAATAGCGGTTCCTATCCAAGAAACATTGTCGGGTGAAGGGGGATGTAATACCGGTATGCCAGAGGAAAATATTTCTTTCTTTCAGCTTCGGCCTCCCGAAACTCCAAGAGGACATGAAGCATGGGCAGCCTCTCACCACATCTACCACTGGTTGGAGGTTCATTTCCAGTGAGTAGAAATTGATGGGTCCCAAATGTGTGTCCTATTCTGAGTCGACAGAATAGGGCATCTGTTTGTCGTGATTTTGTTGCGGAGAGCCATGAACCGAACTGTGGCTTTATCACATGCAATTAGTTATTTATTTTTGCGCCCCACATGCGTTGCCAGTGTTGTCGCAGTTTCTTTCTTAAGAAAGGCTTCAGATCTGTTGCAGGGACAGCAGCCGTAGCAAAAGTGGTTAGTGGTGTGAGTGATGTGGCCATTTTGTCAGCTAGTACATTACCCTCGATGCCTCTATGGCCAGGTACCCAACATATTATTACATGTCTATATGATAAAGAAATGCTGTATAAGAATGAGTAAAGTTCAATAAAAAGTGGATTTGTAAACTTTTGTAAAGAGTTCAGCGCTTTTACAAGGCTCAACGAGTCTGTAAATACTATTGTTCTGTCGCGTTTTAATTTATTTATATGTTTTACTGCAAACAGTACAGCATAGGCTTCTCCAGTGAAGATACTCGTTAAGGGGTTCAATACATCAGATTTGGAAAAAGAGTGTCGAATAGCAGCATATGATACACCAAAATGTGATTTTGACGCATCTGTGTAGAATTCGGAACAGCAGTATTTCGATTGAAGTTCACGGAAATGCATAGCAATTTGGAGGTCAGGAGCGTGCTTTGTGACCTCCACAAATGATACATCACAGTCTATCCCCTGCCACTCTTAGGGCGGTACTAGCTTAGCTGGAGGCATTAAGCGATGTTCGAGAACTGGGACATTCATTTCCGTGCTAAGCTCTCTTGCACGCAGTGAGAAAGGAAGTCTATTCCGGAAAAGTGTTTTACATGTCAAGTCGTTAACTGTTGTGAAATACGGATGTTCCTTATTAGAGCAAACATTGAGAAAATACGTTAAGCTGATGTATGTTCTCTGATCATGGAGTGGCCACTCATCTGACTCTACATATAGACTTTCGACAGGGCTTGTCCTAAATGCGCCAGTGGCCAGACGGATACCCAGATGATGAGCGGGGTCTTACATCTTAAGCGTGCTCGGTGCGGCAGAGTGCTATACTACGGCACCATAATCTACCCCGATCGAACTAGGCTCTTTTAACTATTCAATAAACACTGTCTGTCGCTACCCCACGTTGTGTGGGATAGGATTTTAAGTAGGTTCATTGTTCTAAGACATTTTTCTTTAATATATTTTATGTGAGAAATGAAAGTAAGCCTGGAGTCAAATATAACACCAAGAAATGTGTGCTCTTTGTTTACAGGAATTTGTTGTCCGCCCAGTTCTACGCAAGGATCTGGGACCCGGCCTCTCTTTCTTATGAAGAGAACACAAGAACTTTTGAGGGCGTTTAGTTTAAATCCACTTTGGTCGGCCCATTTGGACACCTTGTTTAAGCCCTGCTGTAGCTGTCTTTCGCATACTGGGAGGTTGCAGGATTTGAAGCCTAATTGTATGTCGTCCACGTATACGGAATAAAAAATGGCCAGTGGTAGTGAAGCACGTAGTGTGTTTATCTTAACGATAAAGAGAGTGCAGTAGAGCACGCCTCCCTGGGGTACACCAGTTTCCTGCGTAAGAGGACGTGACAGTGCATTGCCGACTTTTACATGGAAGCCACGATTACACAAATAGCTTTCAATTATTTTCAACATATTTCCACAGATGCCCATTCCCGTCAAGTCTCGCAAGATTCCGTAATGCCATGTTGTATCATATGCCTTTTCCATATCGAGGAATATCGAGAAGAAATACTGTTTGTGTACAAAGGCATCGTGGATATATCCTTCAATGCGCACAAGATGGTCGGTTGTCGACCGCCCTTGTCTGAAGCGACACTGATAGGGATCGAGCATATGATTGAGTTCAAGGAAATGTATGAGTCTGTGATTAATCATTTTTCAAAAAGCTTGCACAGAGAATTTGTAAGAGCTATCGGACGATAACTACTGCCAAGGAGGGGTTTTTCCCTGCTTCAGGACAGGAACCACCATCGCTTCTTTCCATGTAGATGTGAGGTATCCCGCAGCCCAAATAGTGGTGAAAAGTGTGAGTAGTGTAACTTTTGTGTTATTATGTAGCTTTCTGATCATGTCATACATGACTCTGGCGGGGCTCGGTGCAGTGCTTTTGCATGTGTTCAAGGCAGCTCTCAACTCGGCAATACTGAAAGGCCGGTTATAGGGTTCATTCTGTCTGGATTTTATGATGAATGACTTGCTTTTTTCTATTTGTATTTCAGAAATGATTGTGAATAATTTGTTGAACTTGACACACTCTCAAAATGCTCCACAAGTGAGTCTGCCAGGTCTTGCAGCGTATGCATATGCACGCGAAAAACTTCCTTAATAAATTTAGAGACTTGAGAAAAAGTTTCGTTAACAACCGATAACATGGCAATCAGCACTCGAATCCGACAAGAGGAATTATTGAGACATGGAAAATATCCTTGAACTAAGTCTGGTTTGCGAGAGAAATGCTTCTAAGTATTGAACACTTTAAAATATGAGGGAATATAAGATATTCTCCGCGGTCACCGAGAGGATGGCGCCCGCACGAGACTACACCAGGCACCCTACTGAGGCATGGAGCTTTGTGGCCGGAACAAAGCCCCCTTTTTCAGCCAGCCAGGCGCAGATCACGTTCGTTCCGATCGCCCAAGGATGCGCAGACATTGTGTAGCTTGAATCGAGTGGACTCGAACGGCTCTGGAGACTAGGAAAAGGTTAAGCAGGCACGTGGCGAGTGCGGCACGCTTAGCGTGGGAAGCTATCCCGAGTAACTATCTCAAGTATTGCTGCTCACGAGAGCGAAATACCTTTACGTAATCATAATAACCCTAACATGACTTCTTTCGAAAGAGAATGGCGCAGGGGGCTGTGCAACGAGTGCTATGACTGATAATTTCTGTATATATATATATATATATATATATATATATATATATTCGCACAAATCGAACCACAATAAATATTTGCACGTAATCTGCCCTCTGTCTTTAATCAGATTCTTTTGTGTGAGTTATGCAGACATAAAGTGCAATCACAATTATCCCGTCTTCTAGCTTTCCCAGGAGAGCTCTGTCGCAGCAGTGTTGAGCTGGCTCTGGTCACACTTCCTATGCATTCTGTAGACTGCCCTAATCGATTGTACACACATGTCCTTGCCCTAGCCTGCCCCAACCACATTCAGACCCAGCTGTGCTGGCTGTGGCTAACTGCCGCTAACAAATTCCCGAGGACAAAAGGTGACACTGACAGGACTGTGTAAATAGCAGTGACCTGGTAGAGTGAGCACTGTAGTCAGTGCCAGGTGAAGCACCACGTCGGTCTGCATCCACCAGGAGCTTGTCAGCTGGCCCCAGGTGCTGCAGGGGTGTTAGGCTGCGGCCAGGGTGCAAACCCTGGTAAGGTGATGAACTGGCTGCCTCCTTGGTTGATTCCACCTGAGCCGTACTTTGTGCCTCTTTTTTCACGTGTATTCCAACTTATGTTTTGAATATGCCTAATTTTCTCTTTATATTTTGCGCAAGAAATGAGCAGAAGTTCTCTATCAGAGATTGTCTCTAAATGTGTGCAATGGGGCTACTTATCTCCGAGTGCGCGACCTGGAAGGTTCTGTAAAGCATTGACAGGAAAGGGCTATACTCTTATGAAACATTCGGAGGGAAGAAAAGTATGTGCTCCATGCATATCCTTACACATACACTAGCTATAGTATATATATGAGGATGTATGAAACAGCGGTTGGTTTCGTTCGATCGGAAAAACCTATTTTAGGCTTATACTTGTGCAAACAAATTTCGAGGGCGCTTAGGCTTCATCTTTAGGAGTGAAACGGGATAGCACTCAAAGCTCTCTGACTGCTTGTCACACTTTCCGGCAACCGCAGCTTTGTTGCGCATGCGCGGAAGCGAGCACCATCGGCGAGCACCACCATAGTGTGGTTGCAAAGAACCGAGGCGTCTACGCTCCTCTACGAATGGTAGAAATGCTGAATGAGGTTTGCGTTTCTGTTTCTGCGTGGGAAAATTATGTCTTCTGGTATATTCAAATTAGAATCCGACGCTATGCAGTCAGTGGGTTGTGCTTAGGTTTTGCTTTGCGATTTTCTTGAAGCATTTTACTTAGAAAATTCAGTAAGTTCAGCAACGCCTTTGCGCAACGCGGAGGGCCTGCGTTGTTGTGGTTCGGAATGATTTTTCGCGTAACATAGTCCTACGCCAAAACCAGATTTTAGGGCGCATGGGACCTTAGCGCGGTCGCGTTAACAACACACTCATCCCCTGTGTGTGTGCTGGTTACCTCTCCACTCTGACTCCAAACACTTCTTTACTAAAACCAAAAAAAAATGTTACAGTCGCTTCAGTGTCCTCACGTGATTCTAAAACATTACGAGTTCTTTCATGTGATTGGTTACGTACATGATACCTGACTTCATACATTGTCACGTGTCCTTTACAACTCTACCGTAGCCCACTTTAACCCCTCTTAATCCACCTTGCTCTAATTCTTACCAACCTTAATCCACCTTAATTCAATTTAGTGCACCATAATTCACCTCCATTAACCTTCATTTGCGTTACTACACCTCAATTGACTTTAGTCTACCCTAAGACACCTTGCTCTAACTTTTCCTAAATTCATTTCACTTTACTTCAGACTAATTCACCAGAATTCACTTCAATTACGGTAATTCATAGTATTTGCCCATGATTACCATGAATTCAGGTTATAACATTTACCTTGTTCTGTATTACTACTGATGTCAAACAAGACGCATACCATTTACTATCTTCTGTATTACTACTCACGCCATACAAGACGTTGATGACGTCACTGATGCTGATGATCTTTCATACCATCGGGTGATCACCCCAGATATTCTGCCTCATTGGACATAAAATTGTTTCAGCGAACGCTTTTAAAGTTATTTAAAGCTTGCCTGTGGCTGATAGCGGAAGTCTAGCACTTACTTGCAGAAAAATATTAAATACGTAATCGACTAATTAACACATATCCACTCAGTAACTTCCTAACTAATTACCGTATGACCGATATTGCAATTTACAAATACTAGCCGTGGAGTTCACAAGGCGGATTCATTTAGAACGAATAATCAATATCGCACCATTTTCGAGATAATAATTCCCAAAGTTTGCAGAGAATTGCAGTGTTGTTTCAGTTACTTTCTTAACAGAAATTCGTTACATACACTCTAGCGCAAAAGTAAATGGAACGCCAATGCATTTATCCACAAAATCCTGGAATTAATACCTCGAAACTAGTGTCTTCCTGATAAGTAGTTCCAAGTGGATCCACCTCGCGAACTCCACGGCTACAATTAGTAACTTACAATATGCGCGATGTGGAAATTAGTTAAACAGTTAATTAGTGAAAGTCTGTTAGTTATTCGATTATGCATTTCAATGTTTCACACAAGTAGTGTCCGTCGCTCTGTGTAGACAACCTCATTAACTAGAATTGTGCTATCTGCTAGAGACAAACTTTAAGAACTTTTGAAAGTGTTGGCATAAGCACCCTGTACAATACTTTCGCATGGAAGAAAGCGCTGATCCCCAAAGTACACTCAAATTTAATCTCCTAAATGGCAATTTTATGTAGCTAAGGCCGTGCAATACTTCTGTTTGTATATTTTTCAATAGTTCGCACAAGTTACTTCACTATTGCTTAACGTTGGATCAGAATAATTAATCTTTGATTACAGCGTAGCCTAACCACAGTAACTCACCCAATAAATACATTATTCCCCTTCAATATTTATTCCCTTTTGACCTTCAAATATGCGTTACTTACACCTCATTTCCTTTTTTGTCGAAACAAAAAGACATATTATTGACAGTAAATCTTGAATTCACAAAATGCCTGGAGAATGTATCACTAGAACTCTTGATCACAACAACGTGCAACAACGCGCACGAAACCTAAATTCTGCGCCCTGTTGCACTTTAGCTGCACTCGCTCCTCTTCCCCTTTCAGTGCTGAATACTCTTTTTTATTTTAATGCGTGCACACATTAGGGCGACTTCCGTCGGAAATCAGTCCTTGTGTCCTCAACGCGGTAGACGACTCACAAGATAAGCATACATGGGGTCTTGTGGCGGTATATATGAGAGTGCTTTATAGGTGCGTACGACAAGTGAGATTTATAGTTATGACTGTATATAGTCAGCACTGAGGATCTATTAAGAATAATGCCCGCTGAAAAAAGGCTAATAAGATGAATTATGCCTTCGTACAAAATTAAGAGTAACGAAGGATAAGGCCAATGGAAATAATTCTGCAAGTAATAATTTGTGGAAATACAATTTTTTAGTAAATCGTTAATTAGCCCAATCAAGCCTAACTAAGGTGACGTAAAAAAAATTTGAACCTAACGTGCGATTAACAATAAAGTGGTTAAGGCTGTTTATGATTAATGAAGTGTAACTAAGATGATTTAGGCATCACTTCCGCTGAATAACAATAAATAATTGATTAAGGTTCATCAAGAATAATTATCGGGAATTAGGATGGTCTACGCATAATTATGGTTATGAGGATTACACTATTAAGCCTTATGAGAATAAGAAGGGTGATAAAAATAATTCATATGACGTCACCTGGCCCAATTCACATTATTTACGTTTAGAGTAACTTAGCCTAATGAGACTAATTTCGCCTAGTCAGGTTTACCAATTAGGTAACTGCAACAAGTCATTGCAATACCTGCAGTACGTTGCGTCATCTTTGACACAAATGAGCCGCGGTGCGCGTACTTCAGCCACTGAATGAGCCATTCGTTGCAAGTGCACAATGAGCGACATTACATAATGCTAACGCATTATTTGACACGCCCTACTAGGCAGCTTCTGCAGTAATATTCCTCTCTGTGCGCTGCAGCGCCAGTGGAAAATACGGGAACAGGGGATGATAGCGGTGGCGACTTGACGGCCACCACGGCAGTGGCTACGATTGTGGTAAAAAGGGGGAGAAGAGGCGCTGGTGGTGGTGACGACAGTGCCCGTGAATGTAGCAGAAGAGGGGAAGAGAGAATCATGTCATGCGGTGACGAGCGTTATTGGCGCCATTTCAGACAGTGGTGCATGCATGCGGTTTCTTTGGCAGGAAGCTTTCCGTCAGCCAAGCGGGCCACTTAATGTTCGGTCGCGCTTACCGCCGCTTTGGAGGGCCGCCTATAAAGTTGCTACTCCGTTAAAGTTAGGAAGTGCACGTTATATGCAGGATTTTATACACGATTTGACTGAGGGTGTAGGGGCTGGTAATTCAGTTGTTTCGGCGTAGCCTGTGAGATGGTTAACAGCAACTATTATCCATTGATTTCCGTTCGGTGACATGGCAAGCGGGTCTTAGAAGATAACGCGGACACGGTCAAATGGTTTCGCAGTGCAGGGAAGCGGTTGTAAGCTACCCAGTGCGCTTAGAGGTGGTGATTTGCGGCGGTAGCAGTCAGACTAGCAGAAAACAATCTTCTGAATAAGTTTGCACGTATTGTACGAATGTAGTAGCAATGGCCAATTCGTTCGTTTGTCTCAGAAACTCTGGCCTGGACACATAGCGGATCGTTGTGAAAAGAGGCACAGATATGTGATAGTAAGGTGCTTGTAATCGCTAGCAACCATCAGCAATGTCGGAATTTAGAGGTCGTTGAGAGAGGCCTGCGGCCCGCAGTGGACATAAAAATACGCTGATGACATTCGACAATATGCAAAAACTTTTCCCGGAATTTCAACTCTCGCTTACGTTCGAGCAGCACTTGGTTCGTACTGCCAGGCCGCATTCGCATGTACGCAAAACGGCAACTTCTGCCGTTTAAAAGCCACTGACCCGCCTAACTTGGCCAAGTGCTATATGCGCAGTGACGGTTTCTAGCAAAGTGCGTCAGTGTAGCAAGATCAACGACTTGAACCGACTTGATCCGAAAGCAGGTGGGATGTTGACCTTTCGGGGCTTCGTGTGCATTGCCGCCGAGTATATTTTGCATGGCATACCTCCGATTCTCATGCACCTGGTAAATCTACGGCAACGCTTGCACTGACATATATAGTGATGTTAACTGATTACCCTTGATTTGCATGAGGTTCGGTAGGGGCTATGAGAGACAGTGTGGAGAGGGGCTCCAAGCATCGACGTCACAGTCCTACGATATATTCCTGGGACCCAAAAATGCTATGGGTTACCCTTCGGGCCCGCGACGAAGAAGAGAGGCTCAGAGAGGTTCAGGTTTCTGTACCGATGTGGGAGCGGCCAGCTACGTGCTGACGGGCGTTTCGAAAGACCGGAATAAAGTTTTACCATACCATACCGAAACTGAACGGTACGTGCCTTTGTCCAATTTTAGTAGGAGGGGATGCAGCCACTTGCACCCGCAAAAAACGAACTCTTGACTTGGTGCGAAGCACCATGGGGTTTCAATAGCTGAGGAGAAGCCAAGACAAAGTAATGAACGCTGATAGCAGATCAGTCTCAGATACAGCGAAATTTGCACGTGCGGACGTTACGTTACGAAATTTTTTTCGTCATTTTGGGAATGTCGGGACCCCGACTTCATTCTGCATTTGTCTTTCAGGACTCTTTTCATAGTTCTCTGTGCCCAAGAGAGGAATCCTATGGGAAGGGAGCCTACGTTTCTCCATCGGTTGGCGCTGAAAATGTCGTCGACAGCACCTTAGACAGTACCGTTTACCGAGGGATCTGCTATTGAGCCTGTTTGCGGCATTGGAATCTCACTTCGAGCAACCTGAAGCACTATCACATACCATCCCGGTGAACCTGAGAGTGATGCTGGCCTGGCCTTGAGGTCCTATGGGCTACGTATTATGCATTTATTTTTCTTTCACTAATAGATCAGCAAAGTCTGGTGGACCGGGCCCGGGCTGCAGCATTAGCCAACGGCTTTCTGGACTGAGAGAGCCGCCCACCTAGGGCGAAGAAAGGACACTTTCTCGCTGTTTCTTACAATAAACGTTCATTCCTCCTCCTCCTCCTAATTAAAATCGAAATATAGATATTTGGTAAGCTTGCAATATCGTCAACTGTTGCGGTGGTGGTGTGGGGGGTATGTTGCTTCAGGCGAGGCTTTAAAAGAGGCCACACACTTTAAGACTTTAACTGAAGACGTAAGAGTTCCTAAAGGACAACAGCGCGACGCGTTAGCAAGTTGTGCCGCAAATGCATCGACAATGTCCCGGTTTTAAATAACAACAGCGCGTTTTACTGGACCTGGCGATTTATTATTATATATTTGAAGGTTGATGATATTTATATCGGCGATATCATTAGAAACCAAGAAGCAGATATATAAAAGGCAGTATAAAGGAAATTTTCCTTATGCTGTCCTTGGTATCTTTATTTGTTGCCTTCTGATGACATAACCTAATAAATTGGGGTCCCAGGTTTCATTTCATCGCCTTCAATCTGCGATGTATTTCAAGACGTTGTTTCCAAAGTGAACTTAAGCGTTTTTTTTTTGTCGTTGTTTTCATATCATTTTTGCCTAAGTGGTGTGGTTTGGACTTCGAAATAGCCATCCATGAAGAGGCCTACCTGGGCATTATGTAGCATTTGAAGGAGCGAAGCCTTCGCTAGCTTTCGTTACTTTCTCGCTGCAGTTTGTTCAGTAAGGAGAGTCAGTAAGAATACTGAAGAATATGTAAGGAAGAGGAATAATAATAATAGAATTTTTGATACAACTAGTATGTCAAACAAACAAAAAGCCTTTATGTGAAAGAATCAGAAACAAATGAACATCAGAAAGAAATGAAAATTCCGAAGTGCAAACATTCTAGAGTATTTAATGTCCTTGAATACCACACAGAAAACGAAAATATCATTGACTGGCCGAGAAACAGCTTCACAAAGTAGACACACCCCACTGCCTGCTGAAAAAAATTTTTCTAGAATAAACTGAATAGGTTCCGTTGAGTGAAGCGCCATCAGAAAACACAAAGTAAAATGAAGTAGAACTTCATCTGAAGAGAGCGAAAAGGCAATAAAACAGAAAGAAAGATGCTCGGGTTGTCATGCACATTGAGTCACGTTATACCGCAGAATATCAGTAGGTAACAAGCAAAACTTGTGCAGGTGTTATGAACTGCGTAATTTATGCGGAGAGGAAAATCAACAAGGAAATTTACGAAAAGAAGAGATGACGAATGAGCAAACTATGATGGGTGAAAAAGCGAAAGCGAAAGAATCGACACTATGATTTTCTGTTGTTAAAAAAGAGCCTTTATGCGTAGGCAGCGTGGCAGAAATGGAAAGAGGATAAACAATAATTTGTCAGTCAAATATTTATGATGTATACACAAATTATCATAGAAGCATCGGAACTGATATATTTCGAAGGTTGTGTCTTCCGTGCGATACTGTGCAGCAAGTTGGCCTTAATTTAGGTTATAGCGCTGGTCCTTTGCAGGATCCTTTTGAACATCAACGGCTACGAAATTCACATTCCGCAAGTCTACCTACTGTAGCCAATGCTTGTGTGCTCTAATAATGTAGCAAGGGGAAATTGTAAACATCAGCCGGTATGACCACCATGATCATTGCTAGTGAGAGCAAACCTAAAGATAACTCTAGATGTTAGATAAGGTAGAAACCTGGAAAGTTATTATAAGATTATTGTGTTTAAGTGGGCATTTACGAATACCAATCGAGAACGAAGTGTAGATATGAAATATTGTATCGGGTTTTGAATCAAACTCCGACACATATATTAACAGAAGCAATGTTTATGTTGGTGTATTTAGGTAGCATGCTTGTACTTACAAGGTTAGAAAATCTAGCCAGCTATGACGGGAACCAGGAAAACATTTAAACGCAGCATCACTAATTGTAAATAATAGAAACGCATAAGTAGCCTCTCAATATTTTTACTGCCTAGTTCCAAGCAATCTTTCCAAGAATGAATAGATGTACATTTAAATTGGATACGTGAGATGTTTTATTCTTGAGGCAGAATTTCGAATAAAAAAAGACAGGACAAAGGGTTACTGTATGTCTAGCTTGTCCTAAAGCGCTAAATAAATGGTTTTTGAAAAGATCTCACAAGTTGGGGAAAAAGAAAAAAAATACAGCTACTGAATGACATCTGCAAAATAAACATGTACAAACACCCACTGCAAGGATAACATCGCAAGTCTTAGCGTAAAAATAAAAGAACGCTACATCATTGATATTGAAGATACACTAAATTACGCACGACAGGGAAAAATCTGAGACCGCCGTGCAGGCTTTCGCTTCAAAACCTTAAAGAAGCTCGTGTTAGTAAGTTTATTCATGCATTGCTTCAAAAACCTCTTGTTGTTTAACTTCTGGGAACTTGGAATAGAATGCTTAAAGATGAACCACAGTAACCCGAATTTACCAGTCGGTTGTTGGACAATATTCGGTTAGTTTTGACATTCAAAAGTACCGGATAGTTCATTTTCACATACCAATACATTAGTTATTCTTTAATATTCGATTTGTATTCGAAAGCTTGCATATTTGCCGAAACCATAGTTATCACAATTCAATAAAAAGAGATAACAAAGCACCTAATCCCGCACAAACGCCTAAATTTAGGTGCCAGTTAACCCCCTGCGACATGGTAAAACTGGAAATTATATTTGTGCCTATCACAGCATCAGTCAACAAAATCTTTTCAGTATTATTTTCAGATTTGTGAAAAAAGCTACTAGTGGGTTATAGATATTGTGTTACTAGCAGAAAATGAAAATAATACCATTTTCACTTACTGGAACGCATAAGTAACATATTTGGGCAGGTATGCTACATGAGAGTGAGTTCTATTTAGTTGCATAGTACCAAGGCCGGATTGTTATAATTGTTACTGCAAAAGATAATTATGTTTGTATGCCTGATCAAGACAAGAAAAAAAAAGAATCCGCGGGGTTATATGTTGCGTTAACTATGGCAAAATGTAAAAAGAAAAACCTTACCGCTCATCATTGTCTCTTTGAATGTTTAGGAGACCTAATCCAGAAACTCCTGAATAGCGTAAAATCCGCATAATAAAAATATTTGCTTTATTTCTCTCGTATTCCTAGCAGGTTAGCAAAAAGTAATGAGTTGATGGTGCGCTCATGTTTAAAGATGTTGCTTGATGAAGTCTAGTTAGGGAACCGAACGTATGTACTGTTTGCTCTTTCATAGGCGTGGATCTCCAATGTCTTCAGAAACTGTCGTCTGCAAGAAAAAGAAAGAATGCGGTGCTGCGCAATGTAAAGCTGAGGAGGAAGATAATATGGCGCAACGGAAGCTCACGAGCAACATCAATTTTCTTCAGGAGTGGACGAAAAACCGTCGGCCAAAGCATTAATGGGTTTCGGCTGTTCATTAAGCTTACAGTGCGTGCAAACAAAATTATAGGCTTGCATAGGAAGATATTCTTGTGTGAAATTTAGAAACCAAGGTAATGTGGCGACTACTTTCGCTACAATATCGCTTCTGGACTTGCAAAATGTTGAAGCGACCACATATATACCGGAGTGGTATCTTCTGCTGTCGTTTAATAAATGTAACAGATGAAACCGAAACATGTTGATTGTTACTTGCCTGTGAAAGGGGTAAGTGTCTTAGAGCTTCGTGTGTGCGAAGCCAGAGCAGTCCTGACGATGGCTTCCGCATATGTGAAAGGTGCAGGCACATATATAGTGTCTCTGAGTTGTCACTTGACTGATTTAAATAGCAACACAAGAAAACCACGCACGGTATGTATCAAAGCATGAGCATATTGTACATTACAAGGAGCCTGTGACCTACCTTGAAATGTCTTTTAAATGAAGCTCGCTTCGCTTTTACCTTTGACTTTCCGACTGCTGATACCGTTGTGGCTGCCGTCTGGCACACGACGTCCAGGAGTGGTTTGGAGCGTGTGTGTACATGACAGGAGGGAGGCAGATAGGAAAGACGACGTGATAAACTCGTTTTGACCTTTTCACCGCATTGACCGTGCATAATGACGAGCATGCACAATGCTCGTCATCATATTAGCCTCTTGACAGCTGCAATTATCTTCGACTCCGCACAAAAACATAGCAGAAATGCCAGCGCGCACCATTCTAATAACGTGCAAGTACTAAGGGAAGCTAGGTAGAGTGGTAGAGAGGAGAGGGAGAGAAGGCAGAGAATAGGTAGAACCGAAGCAGTCGCAAAACAAGTGAATAAAAGCCTTGGCAGTTTTTGCTCGAAGTGCCCGTAAAAGGAGGGAGAGATGGTTGGGAGGCGATGTCGTCAGAAGGCAAGGAAACGGTACAACTACAAACAGGACAGCGGTTTACGCCAAACGGGATAAAGTTAGGTTCAAAGTACGGTAGGTTTCTGGTATTTCTTTAAAACAAACACCATGCAAATTTGTCAAGTAGATAATATTTACAGGGGGGCGTGTAATTAGACCTGCTTGAAAACGCCCGTAGGCTCTAGGCGACACTATGGAAGTCGTCACACGTCTTCTGTGTTCGCCGCGGTAGCCTGCCTACGTGCCTGCCTGCCTGCCTGCCTGCCTGCCTGCCTGCCTGCCTATCTATCTATCTATCTATCTATCTATCTATCTATCTATCTATCTATCTATCTATCTATCTATCTATCTATCTATCTATCTATCTATCTATCTATCTATCTATCTATCTATCTATCTATCTATCTATCTATCTATCTATCTATTGATCCGTCCGTCCGTGCGTCCGTCCATCCATCCATCCATCCATCCATCCATCCATCCATCCATCCATCCATCCATCCGTCCATCCGCTTACACCGACCCAGTGGCCCAAGTTGTCTTCCAGCACGGCGCGCTTGATATGTTCTTGCTGTATTTGTGCCGTAGCCCTTGTTCTATTGTCATCCTTCCACCTTTGTCATCTGACTCTTGACATGATGCCGCTGTGGTTGTGCCATTTTGTCATTCGAGGTTTGTCATCCGACTTTGATCACTCCGCCATCGTCACGAAATCGTCTTATATAGTCATCATGTATCAGATGTCACACAGTCGTCGTGAGGCCGTCTTGTTCGTTCTATTGTTCTCTCTTCGGCTTCGTCATTTGTCTATGATCATTCGTCGTCGTCACACCATCGTCGTCATACAGTCGTCGTCATACACTCGTTTTTGCGCTATCGTCGTAATACACTCGTCGCCATGCTATTTACCTCACGTCGTTGTAATCTCAGTCTTCAATCCCTCGTCGTCATACGTTTGTCGTCGTTCATTCGTTGTCATGCCGTTATCGTGATGGCATCGTTGTCGGATCCATTGCCGCCAATCTAACTTCCCAATCCGACGGTCGCCATACCACCATCGTCACGCCATCATTGTTGTCACGCTTTCATGGTCAGTTTCTTTTTATTCCATTGAGATCACTGTAGAAACGCCCTCAATTTCTCGTCATACTATTTTGTAGTTTTATCACCATCATTGCTTCTTTGGTAGTAGATTGTAATATACTATCATCATTCAATCGTGACTGTACCAGCATTGTAACTCCATCGTCGTCAATCCAGCTTCTTCATGCGTTTGTCGTGAAATCATCGCTGTCGCGCCATCTTCGTCATACACTCGCCGACATCTCGCTGTCCTCATGCCATCATCGTCACGCTGTTTATGATCTGCATCGTCATCATTTCAGAATCGTCATCTTATTATTATCATTCCTTCGTTGTCATACCACATTTTTTGTTCTATCGACGTCATCCCTTCGTCATGCCATTGTCAATACGTCACCGTCATACATTCGTCAGCATGCCCCCATACTTACGGATGAGCTTCCCAAGCACGTGCCGTAGCATAGCGGTCCGATAACGGAGACACATTGTGTGCTCTATGTAGCCCAAGCAACTCCCTGGCTGCTTATCTGTGTCTGTTGAGCGAAGCGAGGCTCAAGAGCCTGTGAGATCGGTGGCATTTCGGTCGATGAAGGAACGTCCTAGCACAAGGTGCATCCCGCGAACACAAAGACTTATCGGCGATGTGGCGTGTTTGACCTTAAATTTGGATATGTCCTATATTCCCTCATCACAAGGACTTTCAAGAAAGCCTTCATAGAAAATGTTCTTTTACCTTTGTTTTGTACCACCGGTGCAACGCATTGCTATGGCTCAGATAGATTCACCTTCGGCCACCGTGTGTCTGTAGCCCAGTCGGTAAGACACTGGGTTCGTGAGCGTAAGTCGTAGGTTTTACACTCACGACCACCGAAGGTTTTACTGTGGACGAAGAAGAAGCGCTCGTCCCTAGTCACAGATGGACTCCGTGATTGCTAGCCAATTGCGCAGTGCTAATTACCTCGAACCAAAGTTTTGCTTGCACCAATGTGTCCGTGAAGGTGAGCGGTATCGACCGATACCAGCTGACCCCAGAGGTGCGTTTTTCTTTGCCACATTTCGTGACTACTTCTACTGCCGCCGCGCGAAGAATTGCTAGGCTTAGGCGTGTTCCGCGGACACTAGGCCCAACACCGTCGCACCGACAGCGGCCTGCCGTACATCCCGGCGGCTGCCGCTCGTCAGCTCCGAGATGGAGGCGCCCTTTCAAACAACAATGATCGTGGACAATCACATGTGCGCTCAAGTTCACTGAAAATATATGTCACCCGAGGAATACCACAGCGACGCTGGATGGACGCTCGCGGCGGAACGCATGTCGAGGCTGCGCCAGCGGACCCCCGCCAGCGGCAAGCCCGACGGACCCGGCAGGAGTCAAACAAGCACGAGGTTGAACTTCTACAAGAACGTCAGAGCCTCGGCCATCAAGGGAGCACGCATGCCAGCCATGTCACTAGAAGAAAGCAAGATAGTTGTCAGACCGCGAGGGGGACTGGACATCGTCAAGATCGTCACCACCACCGTCGCTGTGGCCATACTCGCTGCGGCGAAGATCAAGAGCGAGGAAAGCGCCGCGGACACCATATGCCCCAACATCATGGTCGTCAGTACACCCAACGAATACAACGCGGCAAGGTACGCTAAAATCCAGGAAATATCTATTCAAGGCAAACCCTACGAGGTCAGCGCATATCGCACGGCACCTCACGACATCTAGCTCGTCGACGCGAGCGCCGACGAGCTAGATAGAAACATCGTCAACGAGAGGAACCCGCTAGCAGTGGCCGCAAAAAAGATTGGAAGCACGACCACTGCGATTGTTGTGTTACAGGGACCCAAGGTACCGAACTTCGTCAGATACGGAGTCACCCTTTTACCGTGCCGCCTCTACAAGAAACAGATCGACGTCTGCCAGCAGTGCGGCCGAGTGGGACACCGCAAGGACGTGTGCCCGACCCCTACAATCAAGACGTGCCCGGCCTGCGGACTCGCGAACCCTACAGAAGACCATCGCTATTACCCCAAAATGTAAGTTGTGCGGAGATGAACACCCAACCGGAGACCGAACGTGCAAGGCGAAATACAAGATCCCCTACGTAGTGCGCAAGCGACAATGGGAGCGCCGACAGGCCGAACGCCAGCTGCTGTCGGAGAGCGATTTCCCGCCACTCGACAAGCCGCCAGATGCGCGAAAGTCAAGGACCCCATCGGAAAACCGCGCGCCCAAATCCAGAGACAGCAGCTGCTGCAAGAGAAGCCTCAGCAGGAAAACGTCACCATCACGTGAGCGAGTGAGCTGGGTCGACGCAGCGAAAGGAAACAATAAATAAAACGCGCAGAAAATCACCGAAGCCAAGAAAAAAGAAGATATGAACAAGGTGTGGGAGGCAAATGAGATCCTAAGACAAGAAAACGCGGCGTTGCGAGCGACCATCAACTACCTCACGAAAGAGATCGCCGAGACCCGTGAGTTGCTGCTATGGAACAATGAGCCTCTACAGAGACCCACGCCAAGCACAAGCAAGACCGAGGAAACGACAACGAACATCCAGGAGAAAGCCATAGAGGAACCGGCACCGACGAAGCGAGCTATCGAGGCCACGCGCACGCAAACAGAAAACGATCGCATCAACAGCCTCGAAGCGAAATTCGAAGCGACATTCACCAAACTTGAACAACTAATCACGACGAACATCGCATCAGTGACAGCATTGAAAACAACAATGGAGACCTACCAAGCCGCGAACACGAACAGATTCGCCTGCAACGGGTAACCTCCGGCCCATCTCGCTCACGTCCTGCGTGGGCAGGGTGCTGGAGCACGTCCTGCTCAACAGGTGGCAAGACTACCTGGAACGAGAAGGGCTGTACCCGGCCACTTTGATCGGCTTCAGAAAGCTCCTCAGCACGCAGGATGCGATGCTGCAGCTCAAATACCAAATCATCGATGATGGCGGCAGCGCCCGCGACAACAAAGCAATCCTAGGGCTGGACCTGCAGAGCGCCTTCGATAAGGTGAAACACTCGGTGATTCTGTCCCAAGTCTCCAAGCTCAACATGGGCGAAAGATCCTACAACTACATCAAGGACTTCCTCACAGACAGGACCGTCGAGCAACGAGCAGGCGACCTACAGACGCAAGAGAAGAAGCTCGGGAGCACCGGCACACCGCAGGGATCGGTCATTTCGCCGATGCTGTTCAACCTGGTAATGGTCGGAGTGGCCGAAAAGCTCGGGCACATCGAAGACGTCAGGCACACCATCTACGCGGACGATATCACGCTATGCGTGACCGGTGGCAACGGCGCCCTCATCGAGGGTGCGCTGCAAGCCGCCGTCGACGCAAGAGAAGACCAGCTGGAAGGCACCGGACTGAGATGTTCGCCGAGTGAATCGGAGCTTCTCATACTCCCACCTACCAAAAACAGCAGAGGCAAGACCAGACAACGCGAAAACGAAAAAATCAGAATCGTTACCAAATCCGGCAACGTGATCCCCGAGGTCGGCAAAATTAGGATCCTAGGCATGGTCATCGAAAAGCACGGAAGAAACGGCGAAACCATCACCCGTCTCAAGGCAAAAGCAGCCAACGCGATTCGACTCCTCAAACTAGTCACTTCCCGGAAGGCTGGCATGAGAGAGTAGAGCTTAATTAGGCTCGTCCAATCCTTCGCCATCAGCTGCGTCGCGTACGTTGCAGCCTACCACAGATGGCTGCAACACGAACAAAACAAAATCAACGGACTCATCAGAAGAGCGTACAACACGGCGCTGGGCCTGTTCGAGTCCACGAGCACGACCCACTTGTTAGAATTCGGGATACACAATACGCTCGAAGAAATAGCCGAAGCGCAACGGACCTCTCAACTGGAGCGGCTGTCCATGACCAAAGTCGGGAGGAAGATACTGGACCATCTGGGAATTAGATGCTCGAACGAGGTGGAGATGAAGCTCCCCGTTCCCGAAGAGGTCCCACGCCAGACCAGAATCGACCGCATACCGAAGAACGTGAATCCCGAGTTCAACAAGGGAAGAAGAGCGGCGAGGGCCAAGGCTCTCATCGACCAGCATGCCAACGACGAACACGCGCGGTACGTGGACGCGGCCGAATACCAACGGAACGCCTTCGCAGTGGTCTTCATAGAGGCGTCAACTGACGCCACGAGGACGGCAGCGAGCGTGAGAAGCGCTGGAGCGGAACAAGCGGAGGAGGTAGCCATCGCCCTGGCCATCGCCGACGCAGACTGTCACACGGTGCTGAGTGACTCAAGACAGGAGGTGCGAAACTTCGCCAAAGGCCAAATCTGCGGGGAGGTTAAGCGCGTACTGCGAGCGGTCAAACTAGAAGAACGAAAAGTACGACTCAAGTGGTTCCCGGCGCACGCGGGTGACGCGTCGGAACGCAATGAGAACCATAATAAGACGGCACACGCAGCGGTGCGAGCGCTAACCAACCGCGCCCCGGCGACAGACCGTCCGACGTGGTTCAGAACCAAGGACCGCATGACGGATTACAATGAAATCATGAAGGCCTACCGCCTGGCTCGTAGAATTCTCCAACCCCCGCACCCGAGGCTGAGTCTAGTGGAGGCGGTAGTACTGAGACAGTTCCAGACCAGATCGCTACCGAGCCCGAGACTGATAAATCGCATGCACCCCGAGACATATCTGACAGATATGTGCAGAGTCTTCCGGAGGGAGACCGCGGACTACACGCACATCTTGTGGGACTGCATTAAATGTCCAGAAGACACTGAATCAAGAACACTCCCACCGCGGCTCGAGGCAGCCGCGAAGAGCTACGACCAAGACGATCAGCTCTGGGCCGTCCAGCAGGTCCTCGAGGCGCTCGAAAGGCACGGACCCAGCGAGCCGGCAACGGCGAACGGAGACCCACACCGAGTAACGGCGACTTGGAGGATGAAGGCCCTCGTCGGGGCGCGCGAGCGCCCAACTGTAGGCATAAATAAAGTTGGCTGCAATCCAATCCAATTACTCTGGAATTGATTTTGTTGAAAATCTCAGAGCCCTTCCACTCTGTGAAGAAGGATGACTAGCGAAGCTGTGTATGTGGGCCCCTAATGGCGAACTGCACCTCCGCCTCCGCCACGGCGGTATGAAGTGGCGTCCATCTGAGCATTCGCTACTCCGGCTGTACCGGGCTCTCTATGTCGGACACATTCAGTATAGCCTGCCAGTTTTATCAAGTATGAGCGCGTCATGTTGGCATACGCTGGAAAGTGCCCAGGTACAGATGCTGAAAACATGTCTCGGTGTTCCACGTTGCACCTCAACCCACGGAACAATTGAAGAGGCGCGCGTCACCCCTTTACCTGTCTATCTACGATGCAATCCTCTTCGAGTATTCCTGCGGCTGCTGTGCCGTCATGGACGCCATCCCTTATCGACATTTCCCGATATATGGCCGGACTCCACTTTTTCAAGAGCCGTTAAATGCCAAGAATCTGCCATACCAGCATACTTTGACCCGGCTGGCCTTCCACGTATACCCCCATGGGTAATGTCCAAAATACCGGTACGTCTATCTATTCCCGGAATTTCTAAAAAATCGCGAATACCTACCGTCGGCGTCAGACATTTAACACTTGAATATATGTTGAAAGAATATGACTCCTCGGTGAGCGTGTATACAGACGGATCGGTCTTGTCGTATGCGTCTGGTGCGGCATTCGTTGTGCCTGCGCATTCGTTGTGCCTGCGCATCAAGTCATTCGACGGTTTCGTCTGTATAACAAGACGACTACAACATCTGCGGAACTAGTGGCAATCAGAGAGGCCGTTCAATATATTTCGCGACAGCCTCCTCAAATATGGACAGCCGTCAGTGACGCAAAATCGGCTCTGCAACTACTTAGAGTGGTGTTGAAAGAAATCGCTTACGGAGTGTTGGCTCTTCAAACTGCCGAGCTCTACACTTTAGCGCAAGAAAACGGCCACCACATCACATTTCAGTGGATTCCCAATCACTGTGGTATACAGGGCAACGAGCTGGCCGACGCCGAAGCGAAGAAAGCACTCGAAGAACGAGAGGCACTGCTTTCTATTCCTTTTTCAAGACCGGACGCCAACTGTCTCCTCTCCAGTGTCATCCGAAAATTGACAGCAAAATACTGGGACAATCCGGATAATCACCACAGCCGATCCTAAAGATTGAACCGTACCATGAATTTTAGGCTACCACCGAAAATTCAACGCAGCTGTGCCAGTCTTCTCCACAGACTAAGGCTGGGAGTAGCGTTTACGCGCGGATACGTGCACCTCATGCGACGCACCGAGTCTCCACACTATGAGGTGTGCAATGTGACTGAGACTATAGGTTATGTGCTTTGTGACTGCCCTAAGTACGTGGAAGAGCTTGAAAAGTTGGACAACGGCCTTACGCGTCTCGACAGCGCATCGTTGTCGGAGGACGTTACTTTAGGCCCTTAGCCAGACGTTCAATCGAGTTTCAAGGCCATCCAGGCATTACTCAACTTTTCAAAAATAACGGGCCTGGATTGCACGCTTTAAGCATGCCAAATTGCTTGCCATATGTTCTACATCTTCCTTCTATCGTCGTCGTCACCCATCATGCGCCTCTTACTTCCCTCTTTCTTTCCCTCTTTCCCTTCCCCCAACGCCGACTGGCTGGCTAGAGGAATATACCTCAGGCCGACCTCTCTGCATTTCGTATCAGTCAACTTCTCTCTCTCTCTCCGCCGCGTGTCGGCCCAGCATTACACTATCTTCGGTATCGGCCCACGTATGGGAAGTGCTTAACGCCTGATTCACCTCCGCCGCGGGTTGGGCCTGTATTGCAGCATCTTCGGGATCGGCCCACGTATGGGAAGTACTTAACGCCTGCTTCACCTCCCCCTCGAGTGGGCCCGGCATTTCGCTACCTCCACGATCAGCCCACGTATGCGGAGTATTTTGCTTACCACAACAACACGTAAATTTCTTTGGACGATTGAGGTGTACAGCTTCGCTGTAAAAAATATTCCTTTATAGCGATTCGGCTTATGTTGCAGACGGAAAGTCTTTCTCGTAGGGCTAAACATGCCTAAGCATTTAAAAAAAATTAAACCCCGAATAAGATCACGCATTACCATTGATACGAAAATCATGTGGACTTCTTGAACAAACCCGATGCGGTGAAGTAACATAGATGCCATGAACGGAGCAAACTGTTTTCGCATGACTCCTGTTTTAGCGAAGGAAAACACACGAATATATTTCTGTGTGGGTAACATTTGGGTCCGGTTGGCACACGCCTCCATGGAGCGTCGTGTAATAGTTTAGCAGGGAGTCGTCCGTACGTTACCTGCGATCCAACTTAACGAATGTTACGAGTCACCACTATTTCAATTCTTAGGTGAGTTTATAACAAAATGAAAAAAAAGAACCATAGAGAGCAGCACCTCATATCGCGGCCCTTACGCTACGTGTTGGTCGGAGTCCTATAAGATTTTCCTATTTCTCAATTAGTGTTTATTTAAGACTCTGAAGATGAACGTTTACACTGTTCACGAATATGGAGATAAGTCCTATGAATTTAGTGAGGTTTCGATTACGGCCAGTCCAGGGGCTCAAGCTAAACGTGCACACAAACACACACACACACGTTTATGTATGTATAACCACACTGACGCAAAACATGCAAGACACGTAGTTTAAAAGGGTGCACCATTTAGCTCTGCTGCACACGCCACTACGTTCCTGGTTTGCTTGCGCAAAGCGAGAAACAGGCAACAGATAATTGCAAAACCAGACGACATAGAAAATCGATCGTAGACGTCAGCAATCATCGTCTTATGATTGGTTTGAGAGGCTTCTTCTGAACTCCAGACTTCGATCAGTCCAGGGCGAAATGACGCGTCACCTCTTTCACTCGGTTCGTTCGACGTTCTATTTATCTTTTCCTCCTTGCACTTAAGAAAATCTTCATAAGCGTTTGTGAATTAAGCTCAAGAATTTTCTTCAAGCCCGCAAAGGCCTTACGGTGCTCCGCGCCTGCTGCGAAGTAGTCAAGTGAACATGACGGCTCACAACAGCCGGCCACAGTGGTTTGGTATCGCGAAGTGAACAATGTGAAGCGTGCAAAATGCGAAGTGCGGTGACTGAAACGCGTTGTATCCTCAGTTCAGCATTCGCCTAAATTATTCCCACCATTTGTGCTTCTTACAGAATAATAAAGATGGGCCGGAATGCAAACCGCCAGTATTACCAAGTCATGACCGGGAGCTCACCGCCGTAGTTGAAAAGAAATGGGTGCAATTATTTCATTCTATCTGTACTAACATATGGGGCATAAACTTGTAGGTCAGGAAAGGAGCTTGACAATAAATTGAGACCACGCAAAAACGATGGTACAGGAAATACCATGGGCGTAACTTTGGGAGGCAGATAGGGAGGGATGTAGATCAGAGAAGAAACGGGGGAAGCGGTAGTTTACATTGAGAGGAAGAATTATAGCTGCTGAGACTACATAGTTCGTGGAGCAGATAATCAGCTGTTCATTAGTATTACAGAGTGGTTGATAGCGAAAGGAAGCGCTTTCGAGGACGGGAGAAAATTAGGTGGGACTAGCCAGCGCAAGCCAGGGGTAATTAGAGGTCGTTAAGAGTCGCCTCCGACGCGCGGAGATAAAGAAACGCCGATGACGTTAGACAATGTGCAAATTTTTTCCGGAATTTGAACTCTAGCTTACTCTCAAGCAACAGTTGGCTTCGTACTGCCAGGCCGCATTCGCATGTATGCAAAACGGCCACTCTTGCCGTTTAAATGCCGCCAACCCTGCTAGCTTGGCCAAGTGCTATATGTGCAGTGACGTTTCCGAATAAAGTGCGTCAGTCTAGCAAGATTAATGACTTGA
Organism: Dermacentor andersoni; assembly: GCF_023375885.2. Classification (NCBI taxonomy): domain Eukaryota; kingdom Metazoa; phylum Arthropoda; class Arachnida; order Ixodida; family Ixodidae; genus Dermacentor; species Dermacentor andersoni. The sequence goes on from NC_092819.1 coordinate 138,495,780, forward strand.
ACCAACTTGGTCCGAAACCAGCTGGAATGTTGAACTTTTCTGCACTTCGTTTGCATTGCCACCACGGAGTATTCTGCATGACGTACATCTGATTCTGATGTAGCCGGTAAAAACATGGCAACGTTCGCGCTTATAAATATAGTGATGTTGGTTGATTACCCTTGATTTGTCACAAGGTTTCACGCGGGCTATGAGAGACACTGTAATTAGCAGCTCCAAGCATTGACGTCCCCAACCTATGATTTTTTACTGGGCTCCAAACAGCTTTGGGCTGTCCATCGGGCCCGCGACGCAGCGGAGAGCTCGGCATCTCTCTACCGACGTGGGAGCGTGCCCTCTACGTGCTGACGCGCGTTCTCAAGGACCACAATAATGTTTTACCACGCCATACCGAAACTGAAGTGTACGCATTCTTGTGCACTTTGACTCTGCACTGATGCGGCCACCTTACCTGAAAAAAAAAACGAACTCTTGACTTGGTGTGAGCCGCCATCGGGTTTTCCCAGCTGAGGAGAAGCCAGAAAAAAGTTATAAACGCTGATACGACGTCAGAGTTTCATAATGAGCGAAACTTGCACGTGCGAATGTTATGCTGAGTGCGTTTTGTCGATACCACGGGTTCATTCTGCATTTGTCTTTCAGGACTGTTCATTGGTCTCAGTGGCCAAGAGAGGAATCCTACGCGAGGGAGCGAACGTTTCTTCGTCAGTTGGTGCTCACGACATCGTCGACAAGACTTTATACCGCTGCTGGCTAGGCCTTGACGTCGTATGAGCTGTTTATTATGCATTGCATTTTTATTGTCCTAATTAGAATCTAAATGAGGACATTCGGCCACATTGTAATACCCTTCACAGTGGGGGTGGTGGTCGTGATGGGAATGTTGCTACAGGCGGGGTTAGCCTGGCAGACCTGGCTGGCAGTTGCCCCGCCTGAGCGTCTTAGTACGCCAAATATGTCACTGCGTGTCCATCAGTCTTGTCTTTCACCGACATTTGAGTAGAATGCGTCACAATTGCACTGCCATTCTCGGCGCTCTATTATGCGTCCGGAAACGGAAGCTATCAAAAAAGAGGTGTGCTATAATTTGCCTCGAGAATATAGCCTCAAATACAGATTCATGATGTGCCATCATGCTTTCAGGTAATAGCGCTTCTTTCACCCCTTGTCGTTTACTCGAAGCTTAGCTTCCTCCTCGTTCTCATACGATGCCGAAAGATAAATGTGCAGCCACTTCGGTTGCGTTCCTATCCTAGCGTGTGAAATTCTTGGCCAAAGAGTTGCGCGTGAAGGGCACTGCTTAGTGAATTCTTTGCTTGATTACCACTGTGCTTATGATCGACAGATTTCTTCTCACAATTGCTGTTCTTGTTATGTGGACTATGAGGAATACTACAATGTTCAAGATGGATAGCCTGTGTCCGAGATACACAACCTCTTGCTGAATGAAATTAGGACAAAAACATATCCGCTGCCCCTAAAGATGTGCCGGTGACCGCCGGCGTTCTCTACAGAAATTAAACATCGATGCAGCGAATGGTACCTAATTGTCATTAGTGCAAGAAATGTTCAGATTATAATAGATATGGTTTTACTTGGCAAATCCATGTACGGGCAGCTGCTTCTTCACAATGCAAGGCTCAAGGCCGTTCTTCCATACCAACTCCCTCGGATCGCTGCCGGCATGGAACCCGTGACCTCGAGCTTAGCAGCCCTCTTCCGTAGCTGCTTAGGCACTGCAGCGTTGTAAACATGTGACTTCAAGCTTATAAATGCTTTATGAAAGCTAAGGTTTCTTTTGCAAACGTAATTGGGTTCAGGCACATCTGCTCGGCCAGTTTCTCGCCGGTAGAAGTGGGACCCCACCAAGCCAAGCACGTAGTAGCAGACTGGGTAAATCCAACTGTTGGTGTAATAAAACCTGGGTCGGATGCCAGGTAGACGAATGAGAGGGAGTAAAGTGAGGGGGAAGTGGCGAAGAGGCCAAATGGCATGCTGTAGATAAAATTTGACAAAACTTCAATTTTTATGAAGCTAACACTCGATTCGGCAATTCATTCCATCATATATATATATATATATCGATACGTAAAGTGCGCTCGAATTTTGTCGAATGGCAAGAAGGGCAAAAGGAAGCAAGAAAGGATGGCGGCGAGCGACAAGCTTAGACGGCGTGAAAAGAACTGTGGATTCGGAAAACCCAATGCAGGCAACGGGTACAAGTGCGGCAGAGTATGGAGGAATCTCGGTGTCGGCGGTGACGAACACACGGCCGGAAGTGTCATCAGTATCTTCAAAAACGTTGGTGCCGAATGGCGACAGCGCGAGTTCAGCACGGGCACAATCTATAACGGCATGGTGAGAGGACAGAAAGTCCCATCCTAAAATCATGGCATGGGAGCAGCGAGGCAGAACAACGAACTCAATATGGTATAAAGCGCCGCTTATAACAACACGCACGGTACACTTCCCTAAGGGTTCGATCGGCGCAGCGCTTGCTGTACGTAATGAAATGGCTGAGTATGCCGTCGCGACTTTTCTAAGGGTAAGATGAAGCTGGTCCGAAATCACTGATATTACTGCTCCCGTGTCTACAAGCGAATGAACGGCAATGTCTTCTGCATAAACTTCAAGGACGTTCGCAGGAAATAAATGAGGTCTTGAGGAGTTCGCTGAGATCGCAGTTCTTGCCTCCGGAACTGCGGTCCTTAGTTTTCCTCTCGGATAGCTTCAGGACGACGGATAAGCGGCGACAGAGAACGCCGACGGGCAGACGGAGACCGACGGGTATTGAAGGGTCGGGAAAGAGGAGACGAGGCTTCGAAGGGCTGAGCGGCAGTAGCAGAACGGGACGGAGAGTCGAAACCGTTACTTTGTGCCCTCGGAGAATCCGAAGGATACCATCCACGCCGGCGGCAAAGCCGTCCTACGTGCCCAGGTAGGCCGCACGAATAACAGATAGGCCGATTGTCATGGGTGCGCCATGGATTGAGAACAGCGGGCGGAGACTGTTGGAAATATTGGCGAGGTGGGCGCACGGGCTGCTGTGGCGGCCAGTAGCTGCTTGGGGGGCCAGGAGAATATGTTGCAGCTGCTTGCGAAGGTGAGGGAAAGGCGCTGGTAAGTCTGGATTGATTACCTACAGAAGGAGGCCTTGGATTAGCGACAACGGCAGCGTACGTAAGTGGAACAGGTGTAGGAGGTGGTTGATGAGCAAGTGGTACTGCGTTAGCGACTTGTTCTTGTATCATGTGACGGAGATCTGGAGACAAGCGCGGCTCCGAGGCTGGAGCGACTGGCAGAAGAGAGAGTTGGCGCGCCACTTCTCGTACAAATTGCTTGATTCTGTCGAAAATTTCTGAACTGCAAGGAGTAGAAGTGACACCATCACTCAGAGCTGAAAGCGCGACGTCCGGAGCGAGCGCTTGGCGCGTAGAAAACCGTTGTTTGCGCAGTTCCTCATAGCTCTGGCAAAGCGATATGATGTCGTTGACCATCTGAGGATTCCTTGCCAAGAGCATTTGGAAGGCGTCATCTTCTATGCCTTTCAAGATGTTCCTGACCTTGTCATCTTCGGTCATATCTGGGTCTATACGCCGGCAGATGTCAACTACATCTTCAATGTAGCTCGTAAATGTTTCGCCCTTTTGTTGGGCACGACAGCGAAGCTGTTGTTCAGCCCGAAGTTTGCGCACAGCAGGGTGACCGAATACTTCTTGAAGTGCCGTTCGGAATGCTGGCCAGGTGGAAAGGTCAGCCTCATGGTTGCGGAACCAAAGATGGGCGACCCCGGAAAGGTAGAATGGTACGTAGCCAAGCTTGTCAGCTTCAGACCATTTGTTGTGGGCACTCACTCGGTTGTATGATGACAGCCAGTCCTCTACGTCATGATCGTCAGTGCCATTGAATATGGGAGGATCCCGTTGGCGTGGCGCACCAGGACAGACGACTGGAGGCGGTGCCATGGGTGGCGCGGGAGGACTAGTCCCCTCAGGCATGGGAGATGTGACAGGGATAGTCCGGCTTCGGAGTTCCAGGTTTGCAATAAGTCCAGCACCTTCCACCAAATGTCGCGAAGCACTTTGGGCAGTAAGCGTGCGCGACTAGAACGTTGGAGCAGCGAGAGGTAGTGTAGCCGACCGAGCACCGAGACAAGGTTGTTCTTTCTCGTCGTCGTTGTCTCTCTCCTAGCCACAGCCCCACTGCTCCCTATTTTACAGTACAATATATATATAGTGTGTGTGAAGCGAAGCAGGTGCATTTGGACACGGGCGCTCTAACGGCGAGCGCGAGACAAGAGGAAGAGGCAGACGTAAACAGGCGTTCTGGCGGACGCTTGTTGGGACATGGACGCTTGTTGCGTCCATGTCGGACGCGACATGGACGCTCTTCCATGTCGGACTTGAAGGAAGAGAGAGAGAGAAACTTTTATTGACAAACGATTTACGTGCAGTGGTCGGAGACCCTTTAGTACAAGGCCCCGCTGGCCTCGGCCGCCAGCTTGACCTGTCTTATGAAGGACTGTTGTCCCGCCAGGTCTGAGCTGGTTAGCTCTGCCTCCCATTGCTCCATTGTGTGGTGTGTTTTATCAAACGGGTGTGATTCACAATCCCAAGTAATGTGTTGTAGTGTTGGTATGCCTCCGCACCACGGGCAGTCGGGCCCGTAGCGAGTGGGGAACATGGCATTCTGTAATTTAAGGTGGGGGAATACCCCAGTCTGAATTTTGCGCCAGCTGGCGGCTTCCTCTCCACTGAGTTGTGGGTGAGGAGGAGGGTACTTTTTTCTGGTTGCACGCTGATGAGCAAGAATCTCCCGGGCATTCATTGGATTGGGGTCATTACAGTGGCTACCTGGGACCGTCCCAGTCGAGTCGGCCCGGTTAATAATACCTCGGGCTAGCGAACCGGCCAGTTCGTTCCCCTCAAGGCCTGTATGACCTGGACACCACAGGATCCGGTGATGATGGGCGAATTTCGTCGGTATTATTGAGTGACATGTTTTGGTCACGTGGCCCTTGAGAAAAAGGCGACATGCTTCTTGTGAATCTGTTATTATGGTGACGCTCTTTTGCGTGCGTTCCGCGTGAGCGAGGGCCATTGCCACGGCGAAAGTTTCGGCAGCCGCGGGAGTACCTGCCCTAACGGAAGCCGTAAATTGTTGCTGTGCTTTCGTGTCGACGATTGCCACTGCGTATCTCCTGATGTTCATTTGGGCATCACTGGCGTTCGAGTGCACGTTCGAATACGCGGCTGCGTCTGTGTATAATGTGTTGTACGTGGGATTATTTTCATACATTGTTCTAATATGTTGTACACGTGCTTTTCGCCTTGCTTTATTGTATTCAGGGTGCATGTTTTTGGGTATGGGTGACACTGTTATTCGAGCTCGTGTTGAGGTTCGTAGTGGTAATAACCGTTCGCTGATAAATTGTGGGTGTGGGGAAATACGTACCCTTGTCAGTAGGGCCCGTCCTGCGTGAGTATAGCTCAAGCGTTCCCTCTGGGCGATTAGTGTGGCTTGTTTTAGTTCTTCGAATGTGTTGTGTACTCCTAAGGCTAGCAGGCGATCTGTGGGCGTCCCCTTGGGTAGTCCGAGGGCCGCTTTATATGCTGATCTTATTATGATGTCGACCTGCCTTTCCTCCTCGCGACTAAGGAAGTGGTAGGGCAGGCCGTACGTAACTCGGCTTATTACTAGTGCTTGGACGAGCCTCAGTGTGTCGTGTTCTTGCATTCCCACTTTCCTATAAGTTACACGACGGATCATTTGCGCAATGTTATTTGCGGTGGTTTTCAATGTTTTGATGGTGTGGGATGCGTTTCCGCTACTTTGGAGCCAGAAACCCATGATACGCATCGCCTTAACTTCTTGGACCGTGTGGCCTTCCACAACGATGTTGGATATGTAGCCCCTCGAGTGTACCCGAATGACCTGCGATTTTTCGGGGGCACATTTGAGGCCACTACTCCTCGAGAATTTGTCTACTTCCTCGGCTGCTTGTTGTAGCACTTGTTCTTTGTGTCCCAGAGAGCCCCCTGCTGCCCATAGCGTTATGTCGTCTGCGTACAGTGTGTAACCCAAATCGGGGATTTGGTCCAGCTGTCGCGCCAGGCGACACATCGCTATATTGAACAGTAAAGGTGAGATTATTGCCCCTTGGGGTGTTCCTCTACTGGGCATATTGAACTTTTGGGAAGTGAGTTGACCGATTCCTATCGTGGCGGTGCGGTTGGCGAGAAAAACCCGCACGTAGTTGTACGTTCGTTCTCCACACCCCGTCAATCCGAGTTTCTCCAATATTGTTTTGTGCGAAACGTTATCAAATGCTCCCTTGAGGTCTAGTGGCAGCACTAGTCTTTCCTCTCCGCGGGCGATGTTAGCTATAACTTCTTCTCTGATCAGTAAGAATGCGTCTTGACAGGATAGCCCCGTACGGAACCCTATCATGGTGTTTGGAAACCATCTTATTTCTTCGAGGTACCGTTGCAGTCTTGTTTGTACTACTCGTTCGTACAGTTTACCCAGGCAGGACGTGAGAGAAATGGGCCTCAGAGCGCCTATTGAGGGGGCCTTTTTAGGTTTGGGGATCATGATAATTTTAGCGTGTTTCCATTCCGGGGGAAATTGGCCTTTGAGCCAGCTGTCGCCGTTGAACACTTCTGTGATTTTAGTCAGGACTCTAGCGTCCAGGTTCCGAAGCATCGCGTTCGTGATGGCATCAGGGCCAGGAGCCGAGTTTTTGGTGGCTGCTTGAGCTGCCTCAAAGACTTCTGCATATGTGAAAGGTTCATCTAATTTGGAATTCGCCTTTCCAAGGTATGGTCGCGTCTCGTTTGGGGCGTCTGTGTTTAGTGGTGGTCCTATGTATCGTTGTTTCAGTTTCTCTAGTAGTTCCGCGTCTGTGCCTGGAAAACTGTCCGATATGATTTGGAGTCGTCTGTTGTTTTCCGTGCGTGTGCTATCCGGGTCAAGCATTCCACGAAGGATGCGCCAGGTGCCAGCCGTTCCCAAGGTCCCCGAGAGGGACCCGCAGAACGTAGCCCACTCGTTTTTCGCTAATTCGTCAGCGTGTCGTTGCGCCTCCTCCGCCAGAAGTGTTATGCGGGCACGTAGCTGTTTGTTAAGGCGTTGCTTTTTCCAACGCTTAACTAATCTGTGTCTTTCGTCCCACAAGTTTACTAGGTGGGAATCTACCATGGGGGCGTCCGACGTACGCTCTATGATTTTGGTAGTGTCCTTGTGTGTTGACTGGATGAGTTTTGTCCATTCTTGTATGTTGTCGGGAGTCGTTGCTGTGTCCAGGTTCCGTTGGAGCTCCCTGTATTTTGACTTGTCGGTTAATTTCGTTGTGCCAATCGTTCTACGTAATTTGGGGGTCGAAAGCGAAATACGAATCAGATCATGATCACTTCCCAAGTTTTCGTTTAGCGATGCCCACTGTGCGTCTTTGATGTTTAGCGTGTACGCGCGATCGGGTGTTGTGTCCCTGCTCACGCTGTTACCTGTGCTTGTGGGCGTGCCTATGTGGTTTGCTGTCTGCATGCCGAGGTTCTCAACCGATTGCTCAAGTATGGCTCCTTTAGGGGATGTGGACGCGTAGCCCCACATTGTATGTGGCGCGTTGAAATCGCCCAATATCACCATCCTGTCTTTGGTTCCCGCTATGGTCTTAGTGTCCGATAAAATTTGGGGTAGGTCCGGACCTTTGCTTTTAGGAGGGCTGTAAATGTTTGTTATGATGCTGTGTGCTTTGCCTCTTTTCCGCGGTAGCACGCTGATAGTTACGGAATTTGTTTCCCCGGTACGTTGGGGGAGGAATATCATTTGTGCCGTGATTGTCTTGCTCACCAGCGTGGCAACTTTAGGATTTTGGGAGTCGCTCAGAACATAATAGCCCTGTAGTCGGGCCGGTTTGGGCCCAACCTCCTGAAGGCATATTATGTCCGGAGCTACCTGAGAGCTTTTAATAAATTGCTGGAGGGCTGCCGCCTTTCTAGCGAAGGATCGGCAGTTCCATTGCCAGATCTCTAATTGTTCCGGGTTGTTTGGTTTTGTTTTATCTTTAAGTGTAGTAGCCATGGTTCCCACTCGTTATTTATGCTTTTGACATCTCGGTGTCCGAGCCGTCCGTATCAATTATGTGGTGGGCCGTCTTGGTCTTGGCCGATCCGGCGCCGACTGCTATGGCGCGTTTCTTAGTGGTTGTGGTTTTGGCTGCGGTCTTTAGCTGCTCCGTCACTTGTTGTTTGTGCTTCTCGAATTCTACCAGCATTTGTGATTGGAAATCGAGGAGTTTCTGATTCACAAGGGTTATCATCTCGTGCATTAGTGATTTAGAGGTTTCTGCCAATAATAGTTGGATTTGGGCCATTGCGGATGGCGCTTCGGTATTCGGTGTTTGTGGTGTTGGTGATTTTGGTTCACTACGTGCGAGAGTGTTCGTATTTGAGGTGATTTGCGTCGGTTCTGTGGCCGATTGTCTACGATCTGATTTTAGCTGTTGTATTTTTCGTGTGAGGCGTTCCTCTAGCTCCTTAATTTTCTCGTCAGATCGCTGTCGTTTGCGTTCCTCGTCTCGAAGTTGTGCGCGTAGCTGAGCGTTTTCCTGTTTAAGTATTTCATAACCGGGATCTCGCTGTGTGTTTGGTGTGTGTTGCGGAGCATTGGGAGATACAACCGTCGCCCAGCTCACCTCAGGCTTTTGTGACTGCTGGTGCTGCGGGGGCACTGGCGCTTGTGCGGCCCTGGTCAGCTCCCTGGATGGGCTCCTACTTCTTTTGCCGTTAGGAGATGTGGATTTGTGGCGATGGCTCTCTTCCTCGTCCTCTGAGCTGAACCATCGCAGTTTCTTCTGGCCCACTCACTCTCGTGAGCGGGACTGACGATTGGTGTTCTTGGAACGAATGTTCTTTAGTTTCTGTGGACACTGGTTGCTGCCAGTCTCGTGGCCTGCCGCCCCGCACACGGCGCATTTGATCACACACTCGTGTCCAAGGGCGGGGGGATCCTTCAGGCCGCATTTTTTGCAGATGTTGATAGGGTGGGGGCGCACATCCGGTCGGTGACCCGCTTGGAAACATTCCGTGCATATTTGAACAGTGGGCTTGTATGGATGGAGTCGCATCTCTCCTCCCATGTAATAAATACATTTGGGAAGGGAGCCACCGGTGAACGTGATGAGCGCCGTGGACGACTTGCCTAGCATCCGAGCTCGTTCGATTTGAACTCCGTGTGTCCGTACTCGCATGTTGGCGACTAAATGTTCCATGGGTGTGTCCGCTGGAATGCCATGAACCACACCTCGATAGCAGTTGTCGGGGTCAGCTACGTATGTGTTGAATTGGTGCACGCGTCCGCTCAATTCGAGTAGCGTGATGCGGCGGAGTACGTTGGCCACTTCCATGCTGCTCACCGATAGAATTATAATGTTCGATCCGGGGCGAGTGCGGAGGATGAAATCCATGCCTGTGATTCTCTCTCGCTTCACGGGTCCATCTTGAATTCGACAGAGATGGTCTTGGATTGGTTGGCTTGCCTTGAGAATGGCACTCGCCAAGGTTGGTATTAGTATGTATTTGATAGTTAATCCCTTTGTGGGACGCATGATGATTTTTACATCATCCTTTGGTAGTGCTGGCAGAGGTTTGCGCTTTGGATGGTGGAAGCGATTTCCTTGGTTGTCAGCCACACCATATGGATGGTCGTCGCGTTCCCCTCTCGCGAAGTTTGCCTGACTAGGTGAGCCGCGTTGCTTCGGAGATGGGGCTTCCTTGCCTTTTTCGTTCTTCTTACGTTGTTTCTTAGCTCTTTGTGATTCCACAATGTGCCAACTACCGCCAGTGCGGTCGGCCTTTGTCTGGTCGGTTTCGGTGAGGTCCTTGTCGAACTCGTGTTCCATCTCGGTGGATGAAGATTGTTCGTTATAATCATTCAGTGAGTGCCCTGAGGCGGAGCACATTGGTGCCGGTGTTGCGCCGGTAGCCGTCGTTGGCTCTTGAGATGCCTTCTCGGGCATTTTCTCTATCGTTGAGGTGGCAGCGGTCTCATAGACCACGCCTAGGCGTAGCGAACGCCGTGCGTTTCTGTGAGCGTTCTTGCCGCGTTTGTTACCCGACGCAGCTGCGCCCGCTTCGGATCTTCAAACTTCGATATTGAGGTAAAAAATTCACCTACCGGTTTGAAAATGATGTCTGGGTGTAGATCTCGTCGAGTATAGTCCAATCGATATCTTGGCTGTTGTCCTACGGTCATTAGAACGGGCGTAAATCGGGTTTCGGTGGAGCCGATGTGACGCACGTCTGCTCCGTCTGGCCCCCTCTGGCGTTCCTCTTGAAGGAAGAAGACCGTGCGATGGTGCTGAATCGCGACAGAGCAAGAAGCTGAGGAAGGCTGTTGCTTGATCTGGGCAAGCTTGTCTGCCTCGCTTCCTCTTGTCTCTAGTACGAGATGGGATTGGCCACATTTCCACTGATTGTAGTGCTTTGTTCTTGTTATAGGTTTTTTTCTTCCTTTTCTTTCCAGGGACCGAGAATGCCGGTCGCCGGTCCCGGTCAGGGCTTGCCCGGGTCGGCTAGTTGACCCACTGAGTCGGTCTCTTCGGGGTGTTTCTTTCAGAATTGAGTGGATACCTTGCCCGTGGCGCTCGTTTCTACAGATGGTGGGTCCATTCGATTGACATAATCGGAGAGTTTCCAGGAGAAGTTGTGTGCTATAACGTAGCATATCATTGATACCTCGGAGGTGAGGCGTTTTGGCAAGACGGGCATTTTGTGTAAGTCGTCTAATGTTCAGTGCCTGAATGATTTGCTGAACTGCACGAGATTCGCTAGCATCGCGGCCCGTCCTTTCGTGCCACCTCACCTCGAATACGTGAAGGACATTGTTCATGGGGTACCCACCAATATCACTCCTGAGGCTTTCCTTAAGGTGCTCTGTCCGGCTGGTGTTGTTTCTGTCGATTTGTCTATAGATTCAATAGGTTAGTGGGTGATAACAGAGCTCCAACCTAATGCGCTTTTATATCGTTCACCGGTTGAGCGCACCCGTCTGGGGTGAAGGCGTTGCCGAATTTATTCATCGTGGAGGCGTTCACACATATACCACCGCACTGCCGAAACTGCTTGAGATGTGGACACATTACGAATGTCTACAGATCTCCAGTGATATGCTGCAGCTGTGACGGCTCTCACTCCGCATCAGCCTGTGGCGTAGATGCACCAAGGTATTTATTGCTTGTACGAAGGAATACATAGTGCTACGGATAATAACTGTGGTGCACGAGGCCGTGAGTTTCAGGTCCTTGAGATTGCAGAGCAACGCCATTGTTCCCATGCGGAAGAAATAGCAGAAATTAAAGATCGTGATGTTAGTTATGCAGCCCCTGCATCACGTCAATTCGCATCCCTAGAAGTCACCGTTTTGGCCTTGATATTGCTAAAGCAATGCCAATAGTTACGGAGCGTCTCTTCAATACGTTTGCCGCAGGTATTGCGGAATTGCTAACTGCCAAATTCAGCCGCCTCATACAAGCGCACTCTCCTGCTGCTGCCCCCCCCCCCCTTTAATTAGTATTTCTGCTCAACATTCCAAAGAAACCAACTTTAACAGTCCTATAGAAATTGAGTTTGATACGTCCGTGCGTACTCCGGTATTTGCAACAGTGGGACCCAGCCAATCATTGGGACACATGGAGCTTGGAACCATTAACAATAGACGCAAGAGTTCCCCACTGTCTCCGACCGATTTTCCTAAATCTAAGACGGGAAAAGGGAAAAGCAGTTACCACCACGAGCAGGATGCAGTCAATGCTGCCGTGGAATCATCCATACTAGGATCACCATTGTATCAGTAAAACTTCTTCAATTGAATTGCCACTCTATCTCCTCTGGTTACGTTGACCTTGTTTATCTTGTTCATAACCTTATTCCAGATGTTATTTTACTTCCAGAATCATGGCTTTCTTCGCATCAACGATTTACAATTAATTTTCGAACATTTAGTCTACATCGCCCTGGTAGAGGCGGAGGGGTGTTAGCATTCGTTTCGTCAAAAGATGTATCATAAGGTGTTTCATAAGCTGTTTCTTTTGAGCGTGTGTGTTCAGACTGCGAACGTTTAGGATTAGATATTTTACTGCCTGATTGCACTGCGTTTACAGTGATTAATGCCTATTTCCTGAACGGAGTCAAGCGCACTGATCACCAGGACTCACTGTACCGAACTAGTTCAAAAGTAATGCTCCTGGCAGAGATTTTAATTCTCACCATAATTCTTGGGGAACGAAAACGGATGTCTGTTGGACAAGGTTGTGGAATTGAGTGAATGATAACAATTTTCAATGATTAAATTCGCGTTGAATTACTTTTCTACGTGGGCGATTCTCAGCTGCATTAGACCTGACTTTCTCGTCCGATCTGATGTCTCTTTCATCGTGGGATACCTTTGACAATGGAACAAGTAGCGATCATTTACCAATTACATTTGAAATTATGCTTTCACGTCAGACTCCTATTGTATGGCAAAGATGGCTCAATAATTATAAAGCTTATAAGTCAGTTATAAGTTCAGGGGTATCATCGTTACCCCTCATGAAGACCAGCGGAGTCTAATATTGGTGAAATGAAGCGTGTACACGGACTTACAGGCGAAGAAAGACAGCATGGAAAAGGGTCGAACATAATCATCCACCAAAAAATTGGAATGACTCTAAATTCTATGCAGCTCTGTTTAAAAGAAGATTGGCAATAGCAAAAGATTAACCAAAAAATCTGCATTCATGTTTGTCAAAACCAGAAAGAATATTGGCACCCTTAAGTTTTTACGGGGCACAAAGTCTCTCCAACAGTCCGGATGGTGATATTCGGCTGTTTTATCGCCCAAAGAAAGTGGTGGATTCACTAGATGATATGGCTATAGGGCTTGAAGCACGCTTTTCTTCGCATTGTCATAGACCTAGGAGGTTTAATACTTCGACATATGAATTGGTAGAAGTAACGATGACGGAATTGTCCGACGTCATTTTAACTGCACAGTAATCAGCTCCTGGAACAGACCGTATCACAATAGCCATTATTAAACTGTTATTTAACTCTTTGCCTAATCAGCTTTTGAATATAGTCAACTGTTCACTTCAATATACATGGATCCCGGACTCTTCGAAAATTGCAAAAGAATGTGCTTTTGCTTAACTATCAAAACCTGAGATACGCCTTGGACAACATTCGACCCATTGTCCTTACTTAGAATCTAGTCAAAATAACAGAAAAAGTAATTCACACCCTGATCAATGAATTCACTTATTCGTAGGCTATTCTGTGCTTAAGACAAATATGATTTAGGACTCCTTGTTCCATATCGTCACCTCACGTTGCCTTAGAAAGCCACATTCGACTCACGTAACTATCAGGAGAAGTTGCAGCTTTGGTAACGTTAGACATTCGGATAGCATATGACAAAGTTGGGCATGCAATTTTAATTTCTGGATTAGCGAACTGTGCTGTGCCAGACTATCTAGTGGCCTCGATAGAAGAGTTCATTCCGAGACACAATTATTTTGCTTCAAAGATTGGGTTACATCAAGCGCCTATAAACGGGCGAGATGCATACCACAGAGATGTGTTCTTTCTCCGCTTTTATTTAATATTTTGGTATCGTCTATCCCAGTTCGTCAGGATGTACAACTTTATCTCTATGCTGATGATATTGCATTTTTCTACTCATCACGGGATATAAATATCTTGCACCATATTTTGCAATCTTATTCGTCTGCATTCGAGTCGCGGTTGGACGGACTGTCTTTCTCCCTTAGCGTCAAAAAGTGATCGTTGCTTGTGTTTCCATTGCCAAATCTCATTTTTATTTTTCTTCATTACCGAAATGAGCTTATACCGCAACTTTCAGCGTTTAAGTACATAGGGATCAGATATGATGGTAACGCTAAACTGGCAGCAGCAATCAAAACAAAAGCGAGTAAAGGACAACGTGTGATGCGTTTGTTGCCCCTTTCAGTAATAAAAAGACGGGTATGCTAGGGCTACGTTGTTGGTGATTTAGCAGCTTTGCGTCCGCCCCATTCTCGAATTCGGCTATATTCTTTTTTCATGATGTGCTTCATACAAGCTAAGATTAATACTAATAGGAAGGCAAGCGCTAGGTCTATGTCTTGGGTTGCCAGGTATTGTAGCTAAGGACGCGCTTTATCTAGAGGCAGGAATTCTTCCCCGTGAGTCCGAATACCAGCATCTTACAGTCCTGACTTTTCTGAAGCTATACAATGACCCCTCTTCCCTTTGCAATCCATCTCCATCAATTCCCCCGATTGGTTTTTCAAAACACATTGGCGACGTAATCGACAACCACAAGTTATTTTTGTTAAGATGCTGTTATCAAAGCTTGATCTTCGGCTACCGTGCCTGATTTCTACCAAATATAATTCCTTAACGGCGAACCTAAGCTTTTAGGACATTTTTCCAAAACAAGCAACACTTCTTCCAGTGCGCATACTTGAAGGTCTCCTTCAAGATCATCTTAGTAACTTTCCGTCTCGCTTGGTTATTTCTACGGACGCAACATAAAATTCGGAGAAGGCCGCAGTTGGCACCTCTGCATATCAGCTTAATTGATCTTTTGCTCTCCATCTCGCTCATTATACCCCAGTATTTCTTGCAGAATTTCTAGCAATTATTCTAGCTGTGACAAATTGGGCCCACAGGATTCTAAAGTATTAGCTGTTACTGATGCGCTTTCGGTTTGTACTCAACGACCTTCTAGCAATCTGTTACACCTTCCGAATATATTTTCGACGCTTGGCCCGAACAATTTGTCTGAAGTCCACTTTGTCTGAGACCCCAGTCACAGTGAAATATTTTTAAATGAATAAGCTGACTCGCTCGCATGCTCATCACTAAATGACCCAGTCTTAAATATTCTTCCTGATTTCGCTTTCAACATAGGAGCTAGATTTAAACGTCTTTTATTTTTAAATCTAAATGTTGTCCTTGGACACCGGCCCTGGTTCCTCGCGTCGCTGTATAGGTAGCCTGACGGAAATGAGGTGCTACGACTTCTAGCAGCTGGCTTTGTGGAAAATACTCGCGTTTCGTGGCTTTCAAAAAGACGCCTTCGGTTGGGTTCACGCTTTTAAAGCCTTGGGTGATAGTCATACTTTAACAGACCAAAAAATATGGCTGGTTGCAGCAAAACGACTTTGCAGTTCCGCCAAGGCATGGGGCAACTACGAAGGCATCAAACAGGGGTCCTGGCCTCAATGGAGTGCAACTCTAATAGCTGCTTTTGGCCAGCTTTCTTATGCCTACGAGTGCCCTACATTCCCTAGCATCGCTGCCGCTCGTCGTCATCAAAGGTCGCGGCCGCGAACCAGTGGCTCAGCAACACCGGCAGCAAATCAAGACCTGAGCCGCCACCGCACCAGTCACAGGCCTCGGTTTCGAGCTCCACGTCAGGGTCCTCCGCGATTTATAGCGAAACCGTCAGGAAGGCCTCCAAGGCAGCGGAAGAAGCTGCATCAGCAGCAGCATATGCATCAGCAGCGGGCCCAGCCACCGTGGCTCTGCGGCTGCTGAAGGTCGAGGAGCAGCCCAACAAGATCCCCACTCTAGCACACGCCACCCATGCCTCAGGGGGATGGCGCCGTCCGCCGACGAAATGGCCCGCTAGTGGCACATCTAGGAGACGGTGCTTGACTCACGTGTCAGCCAGTGAGATTGGACCAGGACTTGGACGTAATGGCCCAGAGCCCTGTACTCCTCGTTGCACTGCAGCAGCGGCCACGTGCGGGCCTCCTCTACCCGGTGCCCCTGTCCTCTTCTTCTGCCGGAGTGTCAGTTATGCCAGGTCGCAAGGGAGGCATCACAAGGGAGCCTTAACTGCAGGATGCTTGTTGCGCTCAGCCACCACCACACCAGGGGAGCAGTAGCAGCGCATCAGCAACTTCTTCAGTGAAGCAGCAACCAGCACCAAGAGGTCGTGATTCCAGCAGCAGTAGCAGTGATAATCGTTAATTTCCGATTCACGGTACCAGAGGGCAGGGTTTGGCCACCAAGCAAGCGTCAACGGCCGACAGGGCCATTTACCAGAACCATCTATTACCACAGTCCCCTATTTCCGAAGCCGCCCCCTGCTGCACCTCTCGGTGCTGTCTTCGTTAAGCGCAGGATCCACACAAGTGCCAAGGTCAGAATCAGTGCGGCGCCCAAGGCATGCTGGCCACCGCAAGGAAAGGGAGCCGATGACCCTAGCGCCATGCTCGATAGGTTTCAGTCTACATCTTCAGACGATGCGTCGTCATCCTCTTCTTTAGACAACAGTTCCCGCAGGCGAGACGAGAAGCGAAGTGAGCATCGTACGCTACAGCCAGTTGCTACTAATTCCAGCCATAGGCGGAATTAGTAGCAAACCACGGCAGCGTCGCTTCGAAATGGCTCCAACTGCACCCTGCAGTAAATCACTACATTACCATCTGTGGACACCCTCTCCAACTCTTCTTGTGACAGCCTTCGAAAACCCGAGGAGAAGTGAGGAAGACAGATAGCAGCCGCACCACCCACAGCAATCAACGGCGCAACCTTTTGAGGGAGTCTCCTCAACTTTGGATGAAATCAACAATGCTCAGCGGCTGTTCTCTGACAACAGCAAGAGGTATCCGGCTGCAAAACCAGTGCTTACACAATCGAGACCAGAGGGCAACTGCGACCAGCCGAGGGACATTCCGAGGAACAAGCGCAGCCCTGATGATTCGCCTCCACAAGTCCTCGACTATAGGCCTAGTGCACCGCCTATATAGGCGCCACTGATAGCCACCTAGCGGGCGCTTCCAACAGTACGCGTGGAAGCAGTAGCAGACAACACTTTGCAGCAAGGATAGCTGAAGTTCGCGGCTGCGATTTCTCCTTTGTTCGGGCGCCAGACTGCTTCTTCTGTGGTGACAGCAGTAGGGAAGATGCTGACCTCTGTGAGAGCGGGTATGAACACGATGGTACTGATGTTTGGGACAACATGGTACACATACGTGCCATGTGCGTCCCGCAGACAAACGCCATGAACCGCATTTACATGAAGTGGAGCTCATGTGAACTAGCGGATGAATTTTGTTGACTAATGCGATGTCTCGATCGTGTTTTGTTTTTAATTCTACCCTTACCGTAATGCTGCTTCTGTACCTCAATAATAAGCACGCGTCGTTAGTGTAGACTTATATCCAACAAATCCGCACGGTGCGATGTCTGCGTATGCTGTTGTGATTTTTTCGTGGATGAATACATGTGACATCGCCGAATAAGTGCAGTCAAAGTCGCCTTAAGAAGAGTAATTGCGAATTTATTGATGGAAACGCGTGCACTAGTCAACGAAGTCACCAAACGCACGGGTTCATAAAAGCGCCTGGTAGCGCTGCACCACCAATGCAATTCTGCTGCATACGCCGACGAATTGCCGTTCCCGCTGCGGCTTTTGCAATGTTAAATTCCCTGAGGGAGCTGCTTGGAAACGTACGAAGCTAAAGTCTGACTAAATTTTCAGTACTTTTTTTTAAATGTTACTAGAGAGAGGTGCCACATGATATATTTAAAGGCAGAGAAACGCCAGTCTGAGTAGATGAGCGCTGGTGGCAAGGCCGGGTTTAGTCATCTGTGGCGTAAGCATAATAAGAAATAATTCAGTTGGTTACAAAATTCACATGCAAGAAGCGACTACGTTGTTAAACAAACAAATCAATCGGCGTGTTAAGTATGCTCAGACAGCATCGAGGTGTGATGACTTCCCAAACGTCACGCGAACCTTTCAGCGAAAAATGGAACAAAAATACCATATGCAGCAACTATTAGCAATTCTCGCCCCGAACTACCTGTTTTCTAAACACATTTCCCAAAAAAACCACAATATCTAAGATGCCCTCGGGCGAAAAGAAAAAAGCTGTTAAAGAAGCACTTGCTTGGTATCATTCCAATAAGACACAGCGCGATTTATACCCTTTACAAACGAGGCAGGGTGAAAACCTCAAAGCTCAAAATAATCAACAACAGTTATGCATTAAGCAACTAGCAACAGTTAAACATGTGCGAAGCCATGACGCACAAGATATATGTAAAAACATGAAGTGTGCGACAGCTGGTGCGAGGAATTACCGAGCGACATAAAACTAACAATTCACAGCAACAATTTCACGGTAGTGTCACGTCGTCGCGTGCGGCCGAGCAAGTGGCCATTGCCTTGGCCCTCCTGGACGACGGACATGCCAATATCTTTAGCGACTCCAGGGCAGCCATCCGCGCCTTCAGCGTTGGCGCCGTGTGTAAGGAAGCCTGTCGCATCCTCGACGGCAAAAGCATCGCCACCCACACTCTCACGGGGTTCCCCGCTCACATGGGATCCATCATGGCAGGCCCCACAAACCTCAACGAGCTGGCCCACTCCAAGGTGCGAGGTCTCGCTTTCCGCGACCATGGAGAACTCCAACGCCGGCCCGCAGTGGTGGAGAACAGAAATCAACCGACCACATAAAACGAAATTGCGCAGCACTTTTATCTCGGCAGGAGCGACTTTCCCCTTCCACACAAGAAGTTAAATAGAGCTCAGGCACTGACCTTCAGATTATTGCAAACAGGCTCATATCCCAACCCGGCTTTATTCCACAAAATTTATCCCGACACCTATGTCATTAGTTCTTGCAGGCACTGCAATGACATCGCTAGCCTAGACAAAATGCTCTAGCGTTGCCCCTCGTTACGAGGCACAGAACAAATCAATGAGGACAAGTGGCTCTCCGCTATCAAGAGCCCCGATGCCGGGGCGCAACTGTGTGCTGTCCAGAGGGCCCACGATGCGGCGGTCGGGCAAGGCCAGACTGTCCCAACGTGGGAGCGGCCCGCAGCGCGCTGAGTCGCGTACCTTAGGACCTCATTAAAGTTTTGCGTTCATCCATCCATCCAATTCTTCCAAACTTCTGTAGCTTTAACATACGACACACTCCGCTCGTGCAGTCGTGCTGCCTAGCTAGCCCAACGCAGTAAAGAAGCGGAAAACAATATAAGCTGCAAACGGCATTCCGAACTTTAGCGTAATGCCTTTAAACCGCATGCTGCACTGCAGACGAACTTCGTCGCTTATGCGTCTAACTACAATCGAGTGGAAAAAGCCCCGAAGCGACAAAGGAAAGGATGAGAACAAGAAATTTCCCGCCAAAGCGACGATCCATTGCTGCCGTTGCTCCCGCTGATGAGGCTTTGCGGGGAATGATTACAACCGTATCGCCGGCACGTTTTCAAGGGTATTCGAGCCCCCCACCCTGCAACACTTCGTCTTCGACATTCCTTGAAGCATTGGCCGCCACACATGCGAAGGGTGTTGCCTATTTTTCTTGGAAAACGTGAATAAGGCAGAGAAGCGCTGTCAACGACACAACAAACTACGGCGCACGGCTGGCTCCTCTCCCGTGTGTTCTGCGCAAGGCCGCCACCAGTGGCGCATCCATCGGCACGCACTATGCGTATAGGTCCCGAACGGCAGTGCAGTCGTCCATGCAACACAGTCCAGCGGTGCTTGTAGATCGTCGGCGAGTCCTGTGAGCAGCGCACAACAGCCAGTGTCACCCGCAAGAGGAAGTGGCTGCACCCTGGACGGCTCAGCAACGAAGACTTCACGCCCTCGCAATTTGTCAGCATGTTTATTGTTGTGTTTGCAAGCCATGGCGGAAACTTGCAGCGTGGCGGAGTGTGAGCACAAATAGATACACTTGTACACGGGCACTCGGACGGTGAGCACGAGAAAAGAGGAAGAGACAGAAGTAAACAGGCGTTCTGGCGCACGGCCTATGGTCTGCTTCTCAGTACTTTACAATATTGTCGCGTATTAGTGACGGGAAAGAAAACAGCAGAACTGAAAATTACGAAACTAGCTTTTTATTGGGCGAACTTGTGGCCCTCAAAAACAGGCTACACTCAAGCAGCGGCGACAGCGGTGAACACAGTCGGCGATCGTCGAAAATCAGATCAGTGGCTCTAGCGCGTCAGCATTTATACATGAGCCATCGAACGTTCCAGAGTAGTTGCTGGTGCCCGTGTGTCTTCCAGAAAGTTCTAGACCATTCGCATCGCGCATACATGCAATCAGATTAGACGAGGTTCAGCGACAACAGAAAGCGGGAAACCCATCGATAACATTCCAGAAACTTCCGATATACGCAGACGCATCCTGCGCTCAGCGATAACATTCGTTTGATGGTGAAAAGCGCTCATCGGTTAAAGATCCGTGTGAATATATGTATATATATATATCGCACGGGTAATGTGAACACGTGAGATCGTTCCCCTCATGTGGCAAGTTTTTTCAGTCATTTTCATTTCCATTATTTTTCATAATTTGTTTATTTCAATTAGCAAGTACAAGTAACTTCCCCTGTGTTGCCCTTGGTGTCGTTGTTTGTTGGTTTCTTGGGATATATATATATATATATATATATATATATATATATATATATAGAACTTCAGCTGTGCTACGAGGTAAACAGAACACGTATTCAATTTCAACAGGTTCGACCGGGAGACCGATCCTTCTCAGAGTTTAGAAGAAAACGGCAGTGCGGCACTCATAATGAAGACACCAGATTGGGTGCCCGGTCATTCTCAGATACATCAAACCGAAAGGGACAGTTGTGACAGGGATTGTCTTTCTCTCAGCGCTTTGGCAGATGTACAGCGGCCTTATTGACAACGATGCAGGGCAAAAGGAAGGCGGAATTCCATGTATCTAGGGCAAGGAGGTCAGTGAAAAAGACGAAGAAAGAAAAAAAAAAAACAGCAGGAAGGAGACATAAGTCAGAGAATGGAAGGGGCCGGAGAGCAGCGGCAGCCAGTTTTCAGTTGACATGGGGCAAGGAGGGAGAAAACGGTCGCAGCTCAACACCAGTGCGCGTGCTGCCGTTGCAGCGGGAGAGAGGGCAAGTTGAATAGGGCGATGGGGGGCGAAAAGGAGAAGGGGCCCGGAAGGAAGACAGAAAGACGGCCGTGGCTTAGCTTGGTTAAGCCTGGTGATTGCGAAGCAATAGTGTGTTATTCTCGGATCAGCTGGTAGTAATTGAGTAAATATACTCAGTAATGCCTGAGAGGAGCGGGAGTTAGGTCGCCGTTGGTGGCTACCGCCTCGCCTCGCGACGGCGTGAGATGGGGCCCCGTTTTTACACAGCTGGTGTGACGTCACACCAACCGTAGCGCCCCTGGTGAGAGGAGCGGGAGTTAGGCCGCCGTTGGTGGCTACCGCCTCGCCTCGCGACGGCGTGAGATGGGGCCCCATTTTTACACAGCTGGCGTGACGTCACTATAGGTCACGTGGTGTGACGTCACGCAGCGAGGTCACGCTAAAGGTCAATGGTGCCTACCACCGCCTCGCCACGGAACGGGCTGAAGTGCGACCTAAAGTAGTATTGCTTCGCAATAAAAAGCGGCAACTTGTGGAAAGCAACGCAGCGTCACAGTGCACATATACAAGGCACGGCCCGTTCCGGCGACCTTGTGGTCCAGCTGCGGTGCGGAGGAAAAAATGTTTCTAAAAAGAATATATACGCGGGGTTCGAAAAGCAAGAACAACGATCCCTTTCGGTTTGATGTATCTGAGAACGACTGGGCACTCGGTTTGGTGTCTTCGCTATCAGCACCGAAGCGTCATTTTCTTGCAAAACCTGATGAAGGTCGGTCCACCGGTCGAAACTGTTGAAATTAGATACATGTTCTCTTTACCTCGTAGCACGCTCAACTTCTTCAGGCTTGAAAAGTAGCGTGACCAATTTCTCATATATATATATATATATATATATATATATATTGTATATCATATATATGGTGTATATATGTGGTGTATTCTGACGAAGGCCGTGCCACGGCCGAAACATTACAACATTAAAAATGGAATTTTCGTAAGTGTGCTCCTTCGTTTATTCAACTACCTATGCACCGGACCTACAGAACTTTTCCTTGAAATATATATATATATATATATATATATATATATACACAAGAGAAGACGAGGGTTTACCGAGGGGCCTGATTTTAGCAATCATATCAGAAGCCAAGAAACAATGACACCAAGCACAACATAGAGGAAATTACTTGGGCTTACTACTTGAAATAAGGCAATGATAATGGAAGTGAAAGTGCATGGAAAAACAACTTGCCGCAGGTCGGGAACGATCCCACGTCTTCGCATTATGAGTGCGATGCTCTACCAATTGAGCTATTGCGGCGCCGTTTTCCCATTCACTTTTTGGGGTGTTTACGTTTCACTACAAAAACTAACCTGGGAGTGTTAGCCAGCGCGACCACTCACAATCCTTGGCGCCGGGTGTGCAACATCCTTTCTGCCTCAGGCGCCAGGACTTCACTCCTCTTTCTGAGTGAAGGAAACTGGTCAATAAAGCAGCACTTGCACGTGAAGGCATCAATGTTGTCGAATCGGAGACCTTTGTTACTTAATAAACGAGAAGAAAGGATGTTAACTGAGAGGCCCGATTTTTATTATTCAAATCGTAAGCAGCTAGCAAATATTGGCACCATGGACAACACAGAGGAAATTACTTGTGCTTACCACACCAGTTTCAGGGGTCTATAGGGGTCACACCCAGTGGACCCGTAGTACCTCCATCCAGAGTGCTGTGTCGCCGGGCCCAAGTCTTAATCGAAATTTGAGGCCCGATACGCGCGCCTCATGGCCTCAGAGACTTGTTCGATCCTCCAGCGCCTCGGAGAAGGCTATGGAGGTCTACCCAAAAACGACGACGTCGTCGACGACAAAGGACCAGCACTCTCTGGAACGCACTAAAAAAGGCAAACATCTCCTAACTGCGCCACCAAAGCGCCAGGTAACCTGAACGGTTACCGCCCTCTTTTATACTAGCTATCTTATCGTACATGTCACCTATAACCTTCTAAATCGCACACATATAAGTGAAGAGTTCTAACTGCTTGACAATGGCTTTTATGATCCATTGGAACTGTGGAAGTCTGATACTTGATTTAGGTGACATAAAAGACCTAATAAATTACTTTTCACCGGTGGCATTCTGCTTTCAAGAAACAAACCTAGGGCCCAAGCACAGGCAAATCCTTAAAAGTTTTACCTTTGTCCGAATGGGCCGCGAACACTCTAGCCGTCTGTCCGGAGGAGTCGCCATAGTCATTCAGGGCGGCACCCCTACACGAAATGTTCACTTGAATACTTTTTTCGAGGCTATCGCCATCACCGTTCTATCGCATAAAACCATCACCATCTGTTCACTTTACATCCCACCCCAAACACATTTTACTACTAGACAACTGTAGAATCGAATACACCAGTTGCCGGAGCCTTTTGCTTTAGTATGAGATTTTAATGCACATTGTACCCTCTGGGGCAGCGATAGAACTGACCAAAGAGAGCAAGTAGTCGAAGATTTTATTTTGTCTAACAGCATATGTCTTTTAAGCTTGGTTTCACCAACGTTTTTTTCACCAAGCGCACTCAAATTTAGCTGTCTCGATTTAGCCTTCTGCTCACCGTCTGTCTTTAGTGCTTTTAAGCGGGAAGTCTTCCACACTTCATATGGAAGTTATCATTTGCCGGCATATATCAAGCTATCATCCACATTACCACGTCCACATCACATCCACATCAGCCACGTCGCTGGAAAATACATCTTGCGGACAGCCCGCTTTTTGTAAAACACGCAAAACTCGGAGAAGTATTTTTAAATGAACTCCGCGTAAATGTAAAATGAAAAGTTCACTGCGGTTTTAATTCAGCAGCAGAAAAGGCAATACCTCCAATATCTAGCCTTGTGCGCAAAAAAAAAATTACTACTATTGGACTCCTGAGTGCACAGAAGCAAAAAAGCTTCAAAATAGGGCCTGGGGCATGTTACGAAGACACCCCACCTATGCCAACCTCTTACATTTTAAACAGGCCAAAGCCAATACACTAGTTATCAGAATGCAGGCAGAAAAATCATCGTGGAAGAAATTCGTATGTTCAATAAACAGTTCAGTCACATCTAACCGAATGTGGGAACAGGTTAGAAAGTTTCGGGGAGATTACTCATCTTACACAATCCCGTTACTTACAAGTCCAGGCACACATAACAATACAAGAACAGGCAGATATACTTGGCGAACATTTTTGTGATGTATCCAGTTCAGCGAATTATACAAAGAAATTTTTACACTACAAACAGTCTGCTCAAAAACAGAAGCTGCCCACTACTGGCGCGTCAAATGAACCGTACATTTCCCCCCTCACACAACATGAAATAAACAAACTCGTTTTTGCAGCGAAAAACACAGCGCCAGGTCACGACCGTATACTCACTACGCCATGCTGGCTCATCTATCTCAAGCATCTGTAGACGCTCTCCTTAAAATTTTCAACATAATCTGGGAATTTGGTACAATGCCGGAAGAGTGGAAAAAGGCAATAGCTGTTCCATTTCTAAAAGCCGGTAAATCCCCAATATCCGCAGGCAGCTACAGACCCATTGCCCGCAAAAGCTGTTTGGCAAAATCATATGAAAGCATTATCAATATAAGAGTCACATTTATTTTAGAATCGAGCGACCTTATTCACCCCCACTAGTGTGGATATAAAAAGGGTTGTTCAACTACTTACCATCTTGTCCGTCTATAGAACATGAAATTCGATATGCATTTTTACACAAAAAACACTCTCCTGCGGTTTTCTTCGATTTAGAAAAAGCCTATTATACCACATAGAGATACAGAATTGTAAGAGACCTGGCTGACCTCGGCATCCATGGTAAAATGCTGAACTGGCTAGCTGATTTGATGTTTAATAGAACATTTCAGGTACGTCTGGGCTGATTACATTCTTATACATTTACACAGGAAAATGGCGTTCCACAAGGCTGCGTTCTCAGCACGACACTCTTTATAGTAAAAATGAACTCAGTTAATAAGATTATACCATCGTCTCTTATGCACTCTGTATACGCAGGCCATATCCAAATGGCTTGAGGCGCCTCAAATCTGCCAACCTGGCAGAGGCAGCTTCCAATGACAATAAATAAACTTTCACAATGGAGTAACAAAAATGGTTTCTGTTTCTCCTCACAGAAAACAGTTACTGCTTTGTTCTCTCAGAAACGAGGGTTCCACAGCGATCCAGTCCTAAAATATAATGACGCCATACTGCCGGTGAAGAAGACCATACGTTTTTATGAGTAATCTTTGACACCAAACTTAACTTCCTAGCTCAGATAAAAGCACTAAAGATTAAACCAAATAAAGAGCTAAATATCTTTAAAAGCATCAGGGTTCCGACCTAACGTGTCTTTTACGTATCTACCCGTCTCTTGTGGGCAGCATTCTAGACTACAGCTGCATGGTCTATGGCTCAGCCAGACAGTCTTACATTCGGCGACTTGATCCAGTACATAACCTGGGACTGCGACTGGCAAGGGTCGCATACCAAACATCGCCTATCCAGAGTTTATATGTTGACTGTAATGAACCTCCTTTACAGCAGCGCAGAGTGCTACTAACTTTTTCTTACGCGCTCAGAATTCAGTGCTCACCACAACGTATATGCTTCAACATTATCACATGGTGCAACTCCCGCTTACACTATACGAACAAACCGAACATGATTAAGCCGCTTGTCCTGCGATATGAGGAATATATTCGGGATTATGACATTATGATTAAGACTACGAAGTGCGGACGTGCTTCGTGCCGGCTCTGCTATATTCCTGTGCATTGGCGGACTATCGAACTTTTCCTGGAAATTCTTCATACAAGCGATCGACGGAAGCTACAAGAAACATGGGGATACCGGATTTCTGGCGGTAGGCCCCTTTTTCGACTTTTACGGACATTTGAAATTCGAACTCGGCCAGCTGAGCGCTAGGCCTAACCGAGCTCCACGCGCGAAGGGGCCGAGCCGAATCCTAGGCGAGGCCGTGCGGCGCTCGCAAGCTAAGAGGAGCCTGGAAATGGAGACCGTGGACGATGCCGCTCCCCCGGACGAGCTCTCAAGCGGGGGAACGTGGTTTATTCGGAGAAAAGGCCGTTTCACGCCCGAGCAAAGCGACGCATCCGCCGTGCGCAAGCCGACGGGGAGCGGCACGAGGCCCAACCCCCGGCTGGGGAAGAAGCTGGCAGCAAGATCGGTCGAGAAGCAGCACGCGGAGGTTCCGGAAGGTGCTGAGAAAATTATTATTCGCCAGTAAGGAGGTATCAATCGCAACCTGGAGGAAGTTGGAATATTTCGCATGCACGTCTACCTGGCCCAGGCAGCCGGGGTCGACCCGGAGGCTGCAGACGAAGACGTAGCGTCACCAAACCTGACGCAGCAGTCGATCATGATAGCTACGCCAGATGCGGCACGGGCAAGCAATCACGGCCCTTCGCGTCGGTGGATCGATGGTCGAGACGAAGGCGTATATTGCCATGCCTGAAAGCGGAGGGAAAGGAGTGATCCACGACATCCCGCTGAATGCAACTCACGAGGAAATCCTCGATGCACTTAGAAGAAATAAGAAAACCCATCGATCATTGGAGTCAGAAGACTCGGGGCGAAATCCAAATCTGTATTGATCCTGTTTGAAGACTGGAAAGTGCCGATGCAAGTTTACCTCCGATGCTTCCCCACACGCTGCTATCTATACACGAAAAAATATGAAGTATGCGTCACCTGCGGAAAACTTGGACATCGGGCGGATGTTTGCCCGAATCCCAACGACGTCAGATGTCGGGGGTGCGGAGCCGAAAACCCCGAACCAAATCACAGCTGCGAGCCTCGATGCTTGCTATGAAAGAAAGCCCACCTCCTAGGTGACAAGTGCCGGGAGATATATCGCATGCCGTACATCATCAAGAAAAAATTATGGGAGAAGAAAATAGAACAAGAGAAGCTCCAGGTGGAAGCCCCGACTCAAGGCAAGGTAAAATGAATATGACTGCGAGCGATCTTCAAAAGCCTTCATCGAATATGTCTTTCACTGAGCATGTAATTTCATAAAGCAGATGCAAGATTCCTTGTGAAATAAAGAAATGTTTATTTTGTAACATGCGAATGCTCGCTCCGTGCTTTTGGTGCGTTTATCCACTGTTGAAGAACCAAGTAAAGAGCTGTAGTTACCGTAGAGAAGGTCACCTGGACGGCATCAGCAAGAAAAAAGTTAATTATAACCATGTGTCATTCTGGTATTTAGATCCTATAGGAAAACTGCGTATAGACATGAAACATGCCAAAGTGGTGAACGGGCGTCATTGCAAACAAAAGCAATTCTCCTTTACTAACATGGCATATAAAATACTCGACTTATACCAAACAATGCCATACATAAAATATGACGAAAAGACCGGATTTTCAAGCATTTCTCCACTCACGGACCTTATTTCCAGCACTTTAACTCTTTCCCTGCAGTAGGAAAAATAGGTGCTTTTTGTTCGTTGCGCCAGATATATTTTTATCACGGAACTACTGCACTCAATATTTTACGTAATGCATAAACATCCATCCACAAGGCCCCTTACAGAGATGTGGAGAGCTTCGCGGCCGGAACGAAGCCTCCCTTCTCCGCCGGCCAAGAGGGGGAAACGCGCTTTCCGATCGCTCAAGGTTGCGCGGACAAAGCATAACTCTAGTGTCTAGGAAAAGCTTAACCAGGTGCGATGGCGGCACGCATAGCGTGGGAAGCTAGCCGCCAGAATAACTATACCAAGGACTGCTGCTGATGAGGGCGAAATACCTTCGTGTAATTATAATAACCCTAATAGGACTACTTTCGAAAAAAAAAAAAGGAAACGGCCCAGAGGGCTATACTACGAGAGCTATGACTGATAGTTTTCTATATATATATATATATATATATATATATATATATATATATATATATATATATATATTCATCTCATCTATGGGATCGCATGCGCGCGCTGTTGCTTTGTTCTGTGTGTAGTAGTTGAGAGAGCCAGTTTAAGGGCGGAGAAGTGGGAAGGAAAGGATAGTCTCTGAAGCAAACTTGCAGCGTCGTGGTTTTAAAGCGCAAACGTGGTAGAGAAACGGAAGGCGATATAAGCGTGCGTGGCCATGATACGCCCTCGACAAACTGCCTTAAAATATTTAGACTTGAGGGGAAAGCTTCGTTAACAAACCATAACACGGCAATCAGCACTCGAATACGACGAGAGAAATTACTGAGACGTGGAAAATTCCCTTGAAAAAAAAATCTGGTTTGCGAGACAAATGCTTGTATGTATTGAACCTCTTAAAAGATTAGGGGGGGAAATATGCGCTCACCGAGAGGGCATCGTCAGCACGAGACATCCACAAGGCCCCTTACAGAGATGTGGAGAGCTTCGCGGCCGGAACGAAGCCTCCCTTCTCCGCCGGCCAAGAGGGGGAAACGCGCTTTCCGATCGCTCAAGGTTGCGCGGACAAAGCATAACTCTAGTGTCTAGGAAAAGCTTAACCAGGTGCGATGGCGGCACGCATAGCGTGGGAAGCTAGCCGCCAGAATAACTATACCAAGGACTGCTGCTGATGAGGGCGAAATACCTTCGTGTAATTATAATAACCCTAATAGGACTACTTTCGAAAAAAAAAGGAAACGGCCCAGAGGGCTATACTACGAGAGCTATGACTGGTAGTTTTCTATATATATATATATATATATATATATATATATATATATATATAGAAAACTATCAGTCAACTATCAGTCAACTATCAGAAAACTATGAGGGCATCGTCAGCACGAGACATCCCTCTCGGTGAGCGCATATTTCCCCTCCTCATCTTTTAAGAGGTTCAATACATACAAGCATTTGTCTCGCAAACCAGATTTTTTTTCAAGGGAATTTTCCACGTCTCAGTAATTTCTCTCGTCGTATTCGAGTGCTGATTGCCGTGTTATAGTTTGTTAACGAAGCTTTCCCCTCAAGTCTAAATATTTTAAGGCAGTTTGTCGTGTGCGTATCATGGCCACGCACGCTTATATCGCCTTCCGTTTCTCTACCACGTTTGCGCTTTAAAACCACGACGCTGCAAGTTTGCTTCAGAGACTATCCTTTCCTTCCCACTTCTCCGCCCTTAAACTGGCTCTCTCAACTACTACACGCAGCGACAAAGCAACAGCGCGCGCATTAGATCCCATAGATGAGATGAATATTTACAATTATTATTAGGGTTATAATTATATTCGAGTGCTGATTGCCGTGCTATCGTTTGCTAACGAAGCTTTCCCTCAAGTCTAAATATTTTAAGGCAGTTTGTCGTGTGCGTATCATGGCCACGCACGCTTATATCGCCTTCCGTTTCTCTACCACGGGATGCGCTTTAAAACCACGGCGCTGTAATTTTGCTTCAGAGACTTTCCTTCCCTCCCTTCTTCTCCGCCCTTAAACTGGCTCTCTTAACTACTACACACAGAACAAAGCAACAGCGCGCGCATTAGATCCCATAGATGAGATGAATATTTACAATTAGTATTAGGGTTATAATTATATTCGAGTGCTGATTGCTGTGCTATCGTTTGTTACCGAAGCTTTCCCTCAAGTCTAAATATTTTAAGGCAGTTTGTCGTGTGCGTATCATGGCTACGCACGCTTATATCGCATTCCGTTTCTCTACCACGGGTGCGCTTTAAAACCACGGCGCTGCAGTTTTTGCTTTTCTTTTCTTTCTTCTTCTCCGCCCTTAAACTGGCTCTCTTAACTATACTACACGCAGAGACAAAGCAACAGCGCGTGCATGCAATCCCATAGATGAGATGAATATATATATATAGATATATATATATATATAAATATAGAAAACTACCAGTCATAGCTCTCGTAGTATAGCCCTCTGGGCCGTTTCCTTTTTTTTTTCGAAAGTAGTCCTATTAGGGTTATTATAATTACACGAAGGTATTTCGCCCTCATCAGCAGCAGTCCTTGGTATAGTTATTCTGGCGGCTAGCTTCCCACGCTATGCGTGCCGCCATCGCACCTGGTTAAGTTTTTCCTAGACACTAGAGTTATGCTTTGTCCGCGCAACCTTGAGCGATCGGAAAGCGCGTTTCCCCCTCTTGGCCGGCGGAGAAGGGAGGCTTCGTTCCGGCCGCGAAGCTCTCCACATCTCTGTAAGGGGCCTTGTGGATGTCTCGTGCTGACGATGCCCTCTCGGTGAGCGCATATTTCCCCCCCTCATCTTTTAAGAGGTTCAATACATACAAGCATTTGTCTCGCAAACCAGATTTTTTTTTCAAGGGAATTTTCCACGTCTCAGTAATTTCTCTCGTCGTATTCGAGTGCTGATTGCCGTGTTATAGTTTGTTAACGAAGCTTTCCCCTCAAGTCTAAATATTTTACGGCAGTTTGTCGTGGGCGTATCATGGCCACGCACGCTTATATCGCCTTCCGTTTCTCTACCACGTTTGCGCTTTAAAACCACGACGCTGCAAGTTTGCTTCAGAGACTATCCTTTCCTTCCCACTTCTCCGCCCTTAAACTGGCTCTCTCAACTACTACACACAGAACAAAGCAACAGCGCGCGCATTAGATCCCATAGATGAGATGAATATTTACAATTAGTATTAGGGTTATAATTATATTCGAGTGCTGATTGCTGTGCTATCGTTTGTTACCGAAGCTTTCCCTCAAGTCTAAATATTTTAAGGCAGTTTGTCTTGTGCGTATCATGGCTACGCACGCTTATATCGCATTCCGTTTCTCTACCACGGGTGCGCTTTAAAACCACGGCGCTGCAGTTTTTGCTTTTCTTTTCTTTCTTCTTCTCCGCCCTTAAACTGGCTCTCCTAACTATACTACACGCAGAGACAAAGCAACAGCGCGCGCATGCGATCCCATAGATGAGATGAATATATATATATAGATATATATATATATATATATATATATAGAAAACTATCAGTCATAGCTCTCGTAGTATAGCCCTCTGGGCCGTTTCCTTCTTTTTTTTTGAAAGTAGTCCTATTAGGGTTATTATAATTACACGAAGGTATTTCGCCCTCATCAGCAGCAGTCCTTGGTATAGTTATTCTGGCGGCTAGCTTCCCACGCTATGCGTGCCGCCATCGCACCTGGTTAAGCTTTTCCTAGACACTAGAGTTATGCTTTGTCCGCGCAACCTTGAGCGATCGGAAAGCGCGTTTCCCCCTCTTGGCCGGCGGAGAGGGGAGGCTTCGTTCCGGCCGCGAAGCTCTCCACATCTCTGTAAGGGGCCTTGTGGATGTCTCGTGCTGACGATGCCCTCTCGGTGAGCGCATATTTCCCCCCCTCATCTTTTAAGAGGTTCAATACATACAAGCATTTGTCTCGCAAACCAGATTTTTTTTCAAGGGAATTTTCCACGTCTCAGTAATTTCTCTCGTCGTATTCGAGTGCTGATTGCCGTGTTATAGTTTGTTAACGAAGCTTTCCCTCAAGTCTAAATATTTTAAGGCAGTTTTCCTAGCCTGTAAAGCCGCTCGAGTTCGCTCTTCTCCTCGAGCGGCCATTTTTCCTAGAAAGTATGCCTTCCAACCACTATCGACTATCGCGGACAACATGAGTCTCTCTCCAAGTAAGTGTGAGGCTCGGAGCAGGAGCTGTGGCGCTTGAAAATAGCCTGGGGCCTGACGAACCAACCGACTGAGCTATCTTTCTTTTTTTTCTTTCTTTTAATGTCTTTTCCTTTATTTTATCACTGTACGGGAACCCTCCTAAAAAGAAAGAAAGAAAAAAAAAAAGATATATATCTTCAAATATGTATGGCCTCACACTCACATGTGCAGGTCATAAATACCAGGTTCTCTAGCCGAGTGCCATCCATGCGGTATAACCGAGCTCAGATTGGTCCACCTTGACTGACCAAATAGGGCACCACTGTAGGTTAAATGAGGCGTACAACTCCTGCGGGACCCGCCGTGGTTGCTCAGTGGTTATGGTGTTGGACTGCTGAGCACGAGGTCGCGGGATCGGACCCCGACCACGGCGGCCGCATTTCGATGGGGGCGAAATGCGAAAACACCCGTGTACTTAGAATTAGGTGCACGTTAAAGAACCCCAGGTGGTCGAAATTTTCGGAGTCCTCCACTACGGCGTGCATAATCAGAAAGTGGTTTTGTCACGTACAACCCCATAAATTAATTTTTAATTTAACTCCTACGGGGACGGTAGAGTATCCGTCTCCAGTGCAAGAGGACCGTGATTCAAATCCCGGTGCCGCGCTATTCTCCACCGGAAAATACAAAAAAAAAACCGTGTGTTGACAAACTTGCACAAACAGGCCTGGATAGCGGCCTGATCCCGGTGACAAGAACCGGTAACGCACTCTCTCACCAGAGCAGGATTGGCCACCCTGGTGCAGTACTTGGCCACAACCTCCTATATGAATACAACAATCGAACCCCGGCCCTCAGTCCCCAGCAGCCGCGAAGCAACTGACCACGGCGGCGGTCAGATCTGTGACGCTGCAGAGGGTGCTAAGAATACCTGGCTCCGGACAGGCCGCCATTGCAATCTGAACCTGGCAACGTTTAACGTTAGAACGCTATCTAGTGAGGCGATTCTAGCAGTGTTATTGGAGGAATTAGAGGGTAGTAAATGGGATATAATAGGGCTCAGTGAGGTTAGGAGGACAAAAGAAGCATATACAGTGCTAAAAAGCGGGCATGTACTGTGTTACCGGGGCTTAGCGGAGAGACGAGAACTAGGAGTCGGATTCCTGATTAATAAGGAAATAGCTGGTAACATACAGGAATTCTATAGCATTAACGAGAGGGTGGCATGTCTTGTTGTGAAACTTAATAAGAGGTACAAAATGAAGGTTGTACAGGTCTACGCTCCTACATCTAGTCATGATGACCAGGAAGTCGAAAGCTTTTATGAAGACGTAGAATCGGCGATGAGTAAAGTCAAATCAAAATACACTATACTGATGGGCGACTTCAATGCCAGGGTAGGCAAGAAGCAGGCTGGAGACAAGTCAGTGGGGGAATATGGCATAGGCTCTAGGAATAGCAGAGGAGAATTATTAGTAGAGTTTGCAGAACAGAATAATATGCGGATAATGAATACCTTTTTCCGCAAGCGGGTTAGCCGAAAGTGGACGTGGAGGAGCCCGAATGGTGAGACTAGAAATTAAATCGACTTCATACTCTGCGCGAACCCTGGCATCATTCAAGATGTAGACGTGCTCGGCAAGGTACGCTGCATTGACCACAGGATGGTAAGAACTCGAATTAGCCTAGACTTGAGGAGGGAACGAAAGAAACTGGTACACAAGAAGCCAATCAATAAGTTAGCGGTAAGAGGGAAACTAGAGGAATTCCGGATCAAACTACAGAACAGGTATTCGGCTTTAACTCAGGAAGAGGACCTTAGTGTTGAAGCAATGAACGACAACCTCATGGGCATCATTAAGGAGTGCGCAATAGAAGTCGGTGGTAACGCCGTTAGACAGGAAACCAGTAAGCTATCGCAGGAGACGAAAGATCTGATCAAGAAACGCCAATGTATGAAAGCCTCTAATCCTACAGCTAGAATAGAACTGGCAGAACTTTCTAAATTAATCAACAAGCGTAAGACAGCGGACATCAGGAACTATAATATGGATAGAATTGAACAGGCTCTCAGGAACGGAGGAAGCCTAAAAACAGTGAAGAAGAAACTAGGAATAGGCAAGAATCAGATGTGTGCGTTAAGAGACAAAGCCGGCAATATCGTTACTAATATGGATGAGATAGTTCAAGTGGCTGAGGAGTTCTATAGAGATTTATACAGTACCAGTGGCACCTACGACGATAGTGGAAGAGAGAATAGCCTAGAGGAATTCGAAATCCCACAGGTAACGCCAGAAGAAGTAAAGAAAGCCTTAGGAGCTATGCAAAGGGGGAAGGCAGCTGGGGAGGATCAGGTAACAGCAGATTTGTTGAAGAATGGTGGTCAGATTGTTCTAGAGAAACTGGCCACCCTGTATACGCAATGCCTCATAACCTCGAGCGTACCGGAATCTTGGAAGAACGCTAACATAATCCTAATCCATAAGAAAGGGGACGCGAAAGACTTGAAAAATTATAGACCGATCAGCTTACTGTCCGTTGCCTACAAAGTATTTACTAAGGTAATCGCAAATAGAATCAGGAACACCTTAGACTTCTGTCAACCAAAGGACCAGGCAGGATTCCGTAAAGGCTACTCAACAATAGACCATATTCACACTATCAATCAAGTGATAGAGAAATGTGCAGAATATAACCAACCCTTATATATAGCTTTCATTGATTACGAGAAAGCGTTTGATTCAGTCGAAACCTCAGCAGTCATGGAGGCATTACGGAATCAGGGTGTAGATGAGCCATATGTAAAAATACTGGAAGATATCTATAGCGGCTCCACAGCCACCGTAGTCCCCCACAAAGAAAGCAACAAAATCCCTATAAAGAAAGGCGTCAGACAGGGAGATACGATATCTCCAATGCTATTCACAGCATGTTTACAGGAGGTATTCAGAGGCCTGGAGTGGGAAGAATTGGGGATAAAAGTTGATGGAGAATACCTTAGCAACTTGCGATTCGCTGATGATATTGCCTTGCTTAGTAACTCAGGAGACCAATTGCAATGCATGCTCACTGACCTGGAGAGGCAAAGCAGAAGGGTGGGTCTGAAAATTAATCTGCAGAAAACTAAAGTACTGTTTAACAGTCTCGGAAGAGAACAGCAGTTTACGATAGGTAGCGAAACACTGGAAGTGGTAAGGGAATACATCTACTTAGGGCAGGTAGTGACCACGGATCCGGATCATGAGACTGAAATAACCAGAAGAATAAGAATGGGTTGGGGTGCGTTTGGCAGGCATTCTCAAATCATGAACAGTAGGTTGCCACTATCCCTCAAAAGGAAAGTGTACAACAGCTGTGTGTTACCAGTACTCACATATGGGGCAGAAACCTGGAGGCTTACGAAAAGGGTTCTGCTGAAATTGAGGACGACGCAACGAGCTATGGAAAGAAGAATGATGGGTGTAACGCTAAGGGATAAGAAAAGAGCAGATTGGGTGAGGCAACAAACGCGCGTAAACGACATCTTAGTTGAAATCAAGAAAAAGAAATGGGCATGGGCCGGACATGTAATGAGGAGGGAAGATAACCGATGGTCACTAAGAGCTACGGACTGGATTCCAAGGGAAGGGAAGCGTAGCAGGGGGCGGCAGAAAGTTAGGTGGGCAGA
This sequence comes from Dermacentor andersoni, assembly GCF_023375885.2. Taxonomy (NCBI): domain Eukaryota; kingdom Metazoa; phylum Arthropoda; class Arachnida; order Ixodida; family Ixodidae; genus Dermacentor; species Dermacentor andersoni. Next base: position 138,530,993 of record NC_092819.1, read on the forward strand.
TGACATTAAGACGTTTGCAAGGACAACATGGCCACAATTAGTACATGACCGGGGTAGTTGGAGAAGCATGGGAGAGGCCTTTGCCCTGCAGTGGGCGTAACTAGGCTGATGATGATGATGATGATGATAAACAAAAAGCAGATTGAATGCACTTTTCACGCAATATATTTTGATTAAACAGATGTACGTAAAGAATATATATATTGCCAAAATCGGGATTCTGGGATAAAACTGAACAAAGTTTGGAAAGATAAGCATGTATCTACTAAGAAAAAATGTAACAGAAATCATGATATATACAAAATATATTGTCGTCTAATAAATACTGTCTCCGAAATAAGCAATATTTTTCGTTGAACAGGTATTGCACTAGAAAAATTTAATTGCACGTAATATAGTTGGGCCTGCCGGGCTGCCGCCGCCGCTGTTCAGGGCTGGTTTGGGTCGTCGTCGTTCTCAGAGTCAAATCCTGACAAGAGGGCAGCATCCTAAGACTCGCTGCTGCTCATAACATTTGATAAAGTGAAATGTTATTGATAATGTCAAAGTAGATCATATAATCATGGGTACGACGCCAAGTCGTGAACATTTTTTTAACGCGAGAGCATTAAATGGCTCATGAGGTGGAAAGTCCGGCATTGTCCACGCGAGTGCACGGTGGTACAAAAAGGTTACAAACCCTCGACCTTTCGTGGAAGTCGAACCCAATAGCTGTGGAGTTAATTAAGGCTACTAATCCATGACCATTGGTGTTAATTAAGGCACTGGTAATATAGAGTTAAGGCACTCGAACCCACGACCTTTGGTGGCGGTCGAATCCACGACCTCTGGTCCGTTAATGAAGGTGATGTTAATTAAGGCGCAGTGAATTAAGATATAGCTAATTACGGTACTCGAATCCCCGACCGTCTTTGTTAATAAAGGCAGTGTTAATTAAGGAACAGTTAATTAGGATACACATAATTAGGGCACTCGAACCCGCGACTCTTGGTAGAAGTCGGAGCCTTGACCTTAAGGCGCGGTTAATTATTATAGGGTTAATTAATTCACTCCAACCCTCGACCTTGGGTGGGAGTCAAACCCACAGCCTTTGGTGTTAAAGAAAGTGATGTTAATTATGCCACAGTTAAGCTATAGTTAATTAAGGCAGTCGAACCCGCGACCTTGGATGGCAGTCGAACCGATAACCTTTGTAATTAATCAAGGCGATGTTAAGGTACATTTAATTAAGATATAGGTAGTTAGGGCACTCGAGCCGACGACCTTGGGTAGGAGTCATACCTATCACCTTTGTGGTAAAGAACAGAAGTTAATTAAGGACCATTAATTAATATAAAGAAAGGCACTCGAACCCACTACCTTTGCTGGGAGTCGAATCCACGACCCATGGTCTTAATGAATGTGATGGTAATTCAGGCGCAGTTAGTTAATATTGTTACGTTTCGGGCGAGCAGGGCTCCGAGCCGAGGCAGGAACACGACGCCGAACGACGAACGACGTTACTTTATTCCGGCATTGCTGCTGCCGGTTGGTACAAAAAGCACTACGGCGTGGCTGCGCTGACCTTTTTACCAGCCTCGCCTTCACAAAGGGCGAGGGAAACACAACCCTCCTCAGGAGCAGAACGATGCGCGACAGCACCTTATCTCGCTGACAGGCTCGCCGGGCTTCGGCACTTGGTGTAGGCAGACGCATGCGCGTGAGCGCAACAGCTCCTCCCCAAGGAAGAAGATTGGGGGGGGGAACGGGGTTCTCAGAAGGTCCACACTGCAACACAAATGCACTTCTGAACGTTCGGCGAAGTTTGACAGAAGAACATATTCGGTTTTCCATTGAAGCAGTTGAAGCGGGCGAAGGGCCGGACGCCACTTCGCCCGGGCGCCAGGACCCCTGGTGACCCCAAAGTTGCCCTTTTGCCAAATTGAGCACATTCTTGACAAATGAGCCCTTGGTGACGTGGTTCTGGAGTCTTGTTCTGCAGTCTTGTTCTTGTTCTGGTTCTGGAACCGGTTCTCAGGTGACCGCAGACGTGAAAGGGTTGCACGCGGCGGCGTCCATGGACAAGCTCCTGGGCATAGGCAAGAAGGCAAGCCCCCGCAAGCACCACAACAACCGCCGGGTGTGGCCCGGCCCGACCCCGATACGCAGAGGGTTTTGGAACCTTTCTAAAAGGAACAGAACTGACGACCAGCGAGGACCCTCGGCAGAACCAGGCCGGATAATGAATTCAAAATGAATGCTTTGCTGCATTACTGCCGAGTGACGCCGAGTGAGAGAAGGCCCTGCTCAGGCCATCTGCATTTGCATGCAGAGATCCCTTCTTGTGTTTAACCGTGAACGCGTACGGTTGCAAACTTAGGCTCCAACGTAGTAATCTACCGTTTTTGTTCGACATTTGTTGAAGCCATGTGAGCGGCCTCTGATCTGTAATAAAAATGAATTCTGAACCTGACAAGTAACACGAGAGCTTCTCTAAAGCTCACACTAGGCACGCGCATTCTTTTTCTATGGTACTGTAGGCTTGTTCGCGAGCGGTCAACTTTCGGCTCACGTACAGAAGCGGATGTTCGTGTCCGTGCTCGTTTTCCTGGCTTAATACTACACCCACCCCTTTTTCGCTGGCGTCACATTGCACAAGAAAGGGCCTTGAGTAGTCCGGGCTTGCGAGGATTGGCTTTTCTGCAAGTGCAGCTTTCAAAGAAGCAAATGCAGTCTGTTTGGCTTCGTCCCATTCTACCCGAGTAGGGGCGTCTTTCTTTAGTGCGTCTGTAAGTGAGCTAGCAACCTCCGAGAAGCCCTTGATGTAGTGTTGGTAATAACCTACCATTCCTAGGAATGTGCGGATTTCTGTTTTCGTTTCCGGCCGGAGAAACTCTCCGATTGCGAGAATCGTCAACTCAAGTGGGCTTCGATGCCCCTGGCCTAATCTGTGTCCAAGGTAGTCAACTTCGGAGCACCCTAACCTACATTTCTGAGCCTTTAAAGTTAAGCCAGACTTTAGGAGCCTATCTAGCACTTCGCGCAATTGGTTCACGTGCTGAGGCCAAGAATCTGAAAATATGGCGATGTCGTCTAGGTAGGGTAGGGCGAATGCCTCAGCTCCAGATAGGATTTGGTTCATTAGCCTTGAAAATGCAAAGGGGGCATTTTTGAGCCCAAAGGGTAGAACCAAAGGTCGGAAGGTGCCGAAAGCAGTCACGAAAGCAGCTAAGTGGCTCGCTCGTTCACTCAGTGGCACTTGCCAGTACCCACGCACTAAGTCGAGCGTGGAAATAAACTTCGCTCTGCTCACTTTTTCAAGACAATCTTCTACGTGAGGTATGGGGTACACTTTGGTAGCAGTCACCGCGTTAAGCTTACGGTAATCGATACACGGGCGAGGCTCTTTACCGCTAGTTTCCACAATTATCATTGGAGACATGAAATCTCCTTCACCTGGTTCGGCAATTTTAAGCGTCAACATCTGTTCGACGGCCTCCCTCATCAGTCTTTCTTGCCGAGGTGAACATCGGTAAGCTTTACATCTCGTGCTGCCAGGAGAGGTTAACTCAATATCATGAGTCATCAGAGTGGTTCGACCGGGAACCTTTGAAAATACTTGTTGGTACTCAGTTATCAATTCTGTCCGACCTGCAAGCTGGCTTTCGCTGAGAACCGCTCTGTTGACTGTCAAAGCAAGGATATCATCAACAGAAAAACAAGCTAGGTTGCGTGGGATATCTGGAAGTTCGGCTATTACTTCTTCCGGTTCATTTAGCAACAAGTTCACGATCTGCACTCGCTCTACGTATGGCTTCATGAAGTTACAGTGATAGATACGCACTTCCTTCTTACGACCCGGCAGTTTGATGACGTAGTTAGTGTCTGAAAGCTTTTGTTGTACCGTCCCGGGACCTTCCCAGTGTACTTCCAACTTGTTCGCTTTCGAGGTGCGTAGCATAAGCACTTTTTGCCCTTCATTGAAATGGCGTATGCTGCTGTTTCTATCATAACGTTTTTTTTTTTTTTTTGCTTTTGCCTGTGCTGCGAGCATGTTAGCCTCCACCAGAATCTGCGTATCGTACAAGCGCTGCAGCAGGCTACAAACGTACTCGACCACCGTTGGATCGCTTCCCTTATCTTCCCACTTCTCACGAACTAGCTTAAGCGGTGAGCGCAATGCCCTCCCATACACGAGTTCTGCTGGACTGAAACCCGTAGACTCATGGGCCACAGAACGTAAGGAAAACAGCATAGCTGGCAACGCAGTGTCCCACTCCTTTTTCTGTTCGTAGCACAAGGCCCGTAATACGCGCTTCATTACTGAATGAACTTTCTCTACACTGTTGCTTTGTGGATGGTGAACAGAACTGTGGTGTATCTTGATGCCACACTTGTTAAGGAACGTGGTGGTCACCTCGCTCGTAAAGACGCTGCCAAGATCCGACTGGATTTCACTCTGAAAACCAACGCGGGAAAGGATGTAGAGGAGTGCATCCACTACGTCTGTTGACGTCTGGGCACGCAATGGCACTGCCTCAGGAAATTTAGTTGCAGGGTACACCACGGTCAAGAGATATTTAAACCCCGACTTTGTTACTGGCAAGGGCCCTACGATGTCTACCACGACTCGGCGGAACGGCTCCGTAATAATGGGTACGGTGGCCATGGGCGCCTTACGTTTCTCGTTCGGTGTACCTGTGCGCTGACAAACGTCACAACTACGAACAAACTGTTCCACATCTTTAAAGCAGCCGGGCCAGTAATATTCGCATAGCAAGCTTGCTTTTGTTTTGTTAATGCCGAGATGACCGGACCAGCCTGCCCGATGGGAAAGCTCCAGAATGTTCTCGCGGTACTTCCGAGGAACCACAAGTTGGTCAACGCTTGTACCTTTCTTTCCGTGAAACAAACGGTACATTATGCCACTTCTTTCATAGAATGAGCCGCTGCCTGTTTCTTGCTTAGAAACGCTTTCACGGCATTTTGCGAGAGTTGAATCTTTGTTTTGTTCCTCGATCAACGTGTCCTTATTAACGGAAGACAACGCCTGAAAATCGCGGCTCGTGGGGGGGATGCAACTGGTTTCAAGTTCGCTTTCTTCGTCGACGGATTCCTGCGAGCCTAAACTTGGGCCGCCGTTGTTATCGGCCAGACCGTGATGATGGTCCGCAGCGCTGCGAGTGATAGCGCGTGCGAGAAGCTGCGGTTGAGTTTCAGCTTTTTTCGCCATCGACCTAGTAACAATCATTACAGGGTTCATGTCGAGCGTGATTCCAGACTTCAGCAGCTCTTTTGCCGTTCTGTTTGATAACAAATATGGACACCTTGGCAATACATCATCCGAGACGGCTGCTTCGGTCTCAATTTCACCGAATGAACCTTTCAAAGTTACTTTGGCTGCTGGTAGGCTCAGCGTACTTTTTTCCAAGGCCTGCCGTAAGCACACGCAATCCCCCGTGAAATCTCCCGCCTTTACGAAGGACGAGTGCACCACGTCATACGTTGCACCTGTATCGCGCAATACTTTGCATTCCTTTCCGTTAACTTCCATGTCATGAAGGTACGGACGCAGTAGGTCTTCGTTTGGCTCGTGATCGAACTGGACCGGGGACACTCTCGGAACCCGGCATCCCGCGGCCACGTGTCCGGATTTCTGGCAGTTAAAGCAGACAATCTGTTTAGGCGCTTCAAACGACTTGTGCCGTAAATTGAAGGATTCCTTTAGTTCATTCTCATCTTTCTTCTCTGGCTTACGAAATAATCTCGGCTGTGCTGTGGGGACCCCTGCTACTCGTCCGTTTTTTCCGGTAATATCAGAACGGTGTTTAGCGCAGTAGTCATCGGCATACTCCGCTGCCTTTCGTGCAGTTTTCACGTCTGACCTGTCGAGCAACAATTCCCTCAATTTGGTTGGAAGCGTGGAATAGAACTGCTCTAGGCAAATTTCCTCAAACATTTTCACCTTGTCATCAAACGCGTCGGCGCCTTTCAGCCAGTTTTCCAAAAAGCTTGCTAACTTGTATGCAAACTCAGAGTAGCTTTCGTCAGGTTGTTTAGTTGTTTCTCTAAACATTAACCGAAAAGCTTCAGGCGACAAGTTATACTTTGCTAACAATGCTCCTTTTACGTTCGCGTAAACCTCCGCTTCTTCGGGGCTCATCCTGGCTAAAATATTGGCGGCTTCCCCCGGTAACAAACTCAGAAGTCTCTGTGGCCAGGAGGACAGCTCAAAGCCCATTCTCGTACAAGTGCGCTCAATGTTTGTCAAAAACAACCCCAATTCACTACCGATGGAAAAAGGCTGGAGAAAACCTCTCATGTCATAGTTGACAGGACTCTGTTCTGCCTTTTTTGCCAGTGTTTGTTTTAGTTGTTCCAGTTGACATTGCTTATGTTCCTCGTCTCTTTCTCTGGCTCGGCGTTTCTTTTGGATTTCATCCACTGCTTCAGTAATTTCATCTTCTTTGGCCTTGCAAGCTAAAATTTTGCTCACAATTTCGGGTTTCCGAATAGCTTTGCTACATTCCACACCGAGCTCTTCTGCTACGGCTAACAAATCCACTTTTAGCAAGCTATTCAGATCCATGGCTGCCCACAACTGTAACGAAAGTCTCCTCTAGTCGCCTTTCCTATTTCCTGCTTATGCCAAGAAATTATAACGCTCGGCGTACCAGAGTACAAGACCAAAAGCCTCACCGACTGCTGCCGCAGAGCCTCCGGGAATTCGCCATCCCACCGCTGCCACCAGCTGTTACGTTTCGGGCGAGCAGGGCTCCGAGCCGAGGCAGGAACACGACGCCGAACGACGAACGACGTTACTTTATTCCGGCATTGCTGCTGCCGGTTGGTACAAAAAGCACTACGGCCTGGCTGCGCTGACCTTTTTACCAGCCTCGCCTTCACAAAGGGCGAGGGAAACACAACCCTCCTCAGGAGCAGAACCATGCGCGACAGCACCTTATCTCGCTGACAGGCTCGCCGGGCTTCGGCACTTGGTGTAGGCAGACGCATGCGCGTGAGCGCAACAATATATACTTAAGGCACTCGAACCCACGACCTTGGGCGGGAGTTGAACCCATTACCGTTGGTGTTAATGAAGGCGATGCTAATTAGGCAGAGTCAATTAAGATATAGTTATTCAAGGCACTCGGACGCATGACCTTTGGTGGGAATCGAACCCTTGGCCTTTGGTGGGAGTAGTTTAGATTCATAGTTAGGGGCAGTCTAAGAGACAAAAGCGAAGAAAACGATATAACACCGCGTAAGCGCCGAGTACTGTGTTTTTAGTCCCTTGTGCAGTCCCCAACCACGGTTCTATGACTGAAATAAATAAAGGAGGTGATGCATGCTCTGGAAAGGATTCCGATTTATCCGAGCTAGGCACGAAACACCGATGTTTTTTTTAAAGAGCATTCAGAGTTTGCGCTGCTCCTTATCAGGTTTGGTAAGCAGTGCAGACCTTTAGCGTATGCCTGGTTATGCGTAGTTCAGTTCTTTGGATGTTTTACTTGTATTCAAGTGACAACCGACAATTGTACTGATTGACATGATCTTGACAAAGAAAACTTCGCGTAAGTGGCAGCGTCTATTTGCTGGAATGCACTGTAGTACTTGGCTGCAAGCACGTCGTACGCCGGCACACATTTCTGGCATAGACCACATAGGACGCATGCACGCTGCAGAGACATGTGTTTTTCGAGGAATCTTCGTGGGTCGCATGATGAACACATAAAGCATGGAGGACAGGAGTGGAACCCCCGCACATTAAACACACTGACACGAAAGCAAGATACGGACGACACGGATGTAACCGGCGCCACTCTAGGAGATTTGATGTTTGCCGACTGACACAGTTGCAACCCACAGTGAAACGTCGTACACTGTGCATGTGTACGCCAGAGATCGCGTCAACAGTGCCTGAGGCTGTTCAGTAGATTTAACGACAGTAGGAAGTTGTTTAAAATGAAGTAACGGCGCAGGTAGCTCGCGGAGGAGCGGAAGATTTACGGCCTTTAAGAGAGGTGACCGAAGTGAAAATCGTTCAAGCAACGCCAGGGCGACAGATTTCTATACGGATAACATTATCCGAACTCGAAGGCGATGCATTTGCTAGCTGAAGACAACAGAGTCGATTCAAAATTGAATATGCGTCATAAAATTTTTTACCCATGCTAAACTATAGTTTACAATACAGACTAATCTCTGCTTGCTTTTGTCTCGCAACATCTATACGCAGTTTGGCGCAATATGACACAAAACATGAGCGTACTCGTTAATATTTTGGTGACCATAGAGATCGCAACAGCCACACAAGTCCACAGATGACGCTGGCCCCATGCGACCTGTTGGTGGTGCCACCCACCACCCCGTTTCAAAGTGGACACTCGTAGCATCCCTCCATTCAGCCTGTTCCTGCTCCGTTTACAACGAGCCGGCCGGGTTTGCGAGCTGTAACAATGTGCTTGTCTGATCGCGTGTTTTTGTGTTTGCTGCAACGAAATGTGGCTTAGTTCGCGTGCGCATAAGCGCCACAGACAGCTTGTGTCTCGCTGCAAACTCGCCGTGTGCGTGGCGCGCCAACCAAATGTGAACCAACGATTTCGTGCCATGGAGGGCGTCTCCCTGTGTCTCTGGTTGTGGAAAATTGGGTGGACGTCGCAAAGAAACAATGCGTATTATTAACGTGCCACAGCTCGTCCACTACGCAACGGCGTGTATGCTTGGAGTAACAGCACCGCACCGGCAGCTTGGAGGGCGCTTTTTCACCATGTCGTACCAATCAAAAGGTCAGTAATCATACTTGCTAACTATACACGTGTTGTGCGTGCTTCTCGTGTGGGCATAGAGGGCCTTGCGAACGTAGGAAAGAGCGCTTTCACAAGAACATTGAAACATATGCTGAATCTTGCTGAGCCATGCGGGTCAGAATTTAGTTACGCAAATTTACTGCCTTAATGCGAAATTTAAAATCTTGATAAACGTTTTCTTCTGATGAGAATACGTCCGGAAATAATCGTGTTCATCATGCGCGCTTGTACGTGAGCTCGCGTTCTTCTGCTGAAGTCGCATGATAACGACTCCTCTGCCTCTTGTACGATTTTTATTGCAATGATGTTTCCTCGCTTATAGATGATTCGACGTGGTAAATAATGTCTGCTTACATGGTTTTCGCTTTACGAACAGCATTAGGGGGAAAAATGTAAGCAGTCACAACTTGCTACAGGTACAGGTTTCTTTTCAAGGCAAGAGGTTTTGTCATAGCTTTGATGTAACCGAACACGACAGAGGAAAGCTGCCGAAACTAATTTATAAAAGATTATCTCGAATTGTCATATAAACAAACATTTCTTGTAATGTGCTGCTGCTGCTGCGTGCATGTTCAAAATATTACCTTGTTGAAGGGGTCCCTGTTATCATGACATTCATCACTGTCTTCGAGTTTGTGCTCTGTTGGCATCCAGCACTAGTGCAGACATTGTTTTTGAGACTGTTTTTACATCCTCCTTGCGCGCGTTCACAAGATGGCAGTCTCATTGTGCCACAGCTATAAATTCGCACAGAATTAATTTAGTAGTGCTGAAGCCGTGACCCACAACAGCATCCACATAATTGAGAAGCCCCCAGAAATGAAAGAAACCCGTGGCCATGGCTGCAGTAGCGCATGCGTGTAAACTGGATGGTCGTGTCAGGGATATAATAAGTGTACGTGTTCCAAAAAGTAGTATCTCTGTATCATTTGTGGATAACTTCATGGACATATTACTTAACGCAGCTTGCTAAATAGGCTAAATATGTACACAACATTATTCCACTTGCTGCTTATTTGTGTTCATATACATCACGCACACATTATAGTGTTGTATGTAAAACTAGACCTAACATGTCCTGACATTTAGTATATTTTCTTGCAAGCTAAATTTTGTTTTTGCTTAGTACATAGCATATTTCTCTTTTAATTTCGGTTTTATTGGTTTAACCTGTTTGTTATGCTGTAGAATTTATTTCTATATTTTTCTTTTTACTTATACGACATTTATGTGCAGTTTTTGTCCATGCAAGAATTCGAAGTGTGGTGGGACCAATATGTGACAGGTCTTAGCATGTAGTAGGCATGCCATTGTTTAACATTGTTATTTACAATTATTTCAAGCTATTTTTGTCGGCCAGTATTCATGCTGCTGCAGTTGCTTCATTAGTGAGGCATTTTCTGGTAAGCCTTGCTGTTGTTCCTCTCCCTTTCTTTATGTTCTTTACAAGCTGCCGCCATTCATGCAGGTAGGCAATGTAGCACTTGTCATTCTCTGTTGACTGCGGCAATGTCGAAGCAAGTTTGCACACACTACAGGATGCCAAAAGATACCCATCACTGTTTTTGTGCATTTCTGAAAACCAGCCGTGTCCGTTAGGTTAAACGTGTAGTGTCTGTTTCAGTTTGCCGGTGAGTTCATGTAACATTTCTGGACAAAATATGCACAGGGAGGGAGGGGGACCATGCGACATGACCAAGACTAAGAATTGACTGTTTAAGTTGATGAAAGGATTAACAAAAAAAGCACTGGATGCACGCTTGTGTTGTGCGCAAGTTAGTTTGAGAGGGAAGGCAGAAGTTTTACTACAAAGGCATAAAATCACATTAAACGGTGTTTGCATAAAAAAGTAAGCAAATGGGCGTAGACTAATTTCTATTCCTTGTCATCTAGAAAGGACGCCTTTTTCTGCATTGATAATGGTGGCTGGCTCACAAGTCCTGTTATTTATGTGGTATGCCCGACTAATTTCTATTGCCAATTTTCGACTATGGGGTAGAACAGATAAACGATCTTAATCCGACCTGAAGACCCATTGCGGTAATGCATGACCTAGTCGGACAAGCATACTGATATTTTGAGTCAAATGCGATGAACTCATAGGCGCATAATTAGGCACCGGCCATTCTACCTGATGTCCATTTGACCACAGGGGAAAGGAATACATTACACTGGCTCCGATAGTCACTGTACAAATTTGGTGGCATCTTCACGCTCGCAAGCGTCTCTTGTCTCCTTGCCTTTCTCAATTCAATTGTGAACTGCTGTGCATAACCTGCCTACTTTCTTTTTTGCTGGAAATATATGTGCCTAACAGTGCACAATTGTATTGCTAAAGGCACCCAGGCAGTGGAGGCCTGCTTAGTTAAAGAAACCCAAAATTTATCTCTGGTCTGTCGTGGTAGTGTAGTGTATTCTTTTGATCATGTGTATATTATGTCAAATGTACACGGGGCATGCAGAATAGCCGGTGCCTCAGCATGTGACTAGGAGAGCACAATCATTGACTCAAGGGGCCAGTGTGTTTGCCCCATTTGACCATGCATTGACATGACGAGCTGATCACCGGACCTGGATTGTTCATCTGTTTTGTTCACCTATGACAACCGATTGATGCAACAAAATCAGTGAGGAATACCATATCAAAAAATGGGACGTGTCAGCCAACGCTCATTATGATTGCATTACAAAGAGGAACACTCTCTAATGACATGGAATAGAAATCACCATGCTCACTTATTAAATTTTTTATGCAAGTATTGTTTGTCATGCCTTTATACATTTGTCCACTTGTGCCCTCCCTCTGAGAGAAGCGCTCGGGTGTAAATGATGAAAAAAGACCGTACATGGTGTGTTGTTTTTTTCTATTGGGATGTATGCCATCATTATGGAGGCCAAGACAGGCAATGGCACAGTAGATTTGAAATGTACGAGAACTATGTTGGTAGCTGATGCAAATATTCCATGACGACTGGCACTTGCATGTCCCGGGGATGCATTGGGTTGCCCTTATACACCAACACTCCTATGCCCATTTCCGTGCCAAATAATCAGATAGTGACATTCCCGGTTCTGTTGGCGCCGTCGTTCTGGACGGCCACGCTGCGGGTCTTCGTCGGCCGGCATAAAGGGCGGGCCAGGCTCAGCGAAGGACGCACGATTGGCCTTAGCGACTTCCCGCCGCTGACGCGCCCATTCTCGCTGTCGCTCCCGTCGTCGTTCTATAGAAGGTGTGCTCAGCTGTGGCTTTGTTTTCCTTTAACGCGAATATTTTCTTGTACCGGTACACCTACGAAATGCGAATAATACGATTTCGTAAAGTATACGTAGAGAATAATTTTCTTGGCCCGGTCTATGCACAATTCATTCCACAATATCGGTTAAACAAGATTTTTATGATACCGGACATGTTTATAGCAAATATATTGCGTTTAGAGATTTAAAAAAAAATCGTGATTATGCTATATTGCCGCAAAGCCCGTTCTGCTAAAGTATCAGTCGACAAAAAAACACGCTGTTTCAGAAAGGTAATGCGCAACGTTTACTGGTTATACCGAGGTCGTTATCACCTACTATACTCGAAATGCATCAGAACGATGCGTGTGGTGGACGCAAATATTTTATACAGCCGCTATTCTTCCCCTTCACCAAATCTCCACCCGCACGGACCATGTTCATAAAGTAAAACCTATATTTGCCAGGAGTAACGCTTATCAAAATTTTCCTCTAGTTTTACCTATTGCCGAATGGAAATCGCTACCTTCAAACATTGTCTCACTTACGGAATCCTCATCATTTCATGCAGCACTGCTAACGTTTTTAGAGTGTATCAACCTGTCCGAACCCACATTTGCTTCAATATTTACTTAAACAGTGTTTTCATGTGCTTGGCATCGTATAAAATTAATTCCGTTTCATCTGATATGTATGTGTGTAGGTTGTTTACCTAAATCATCATTCGATTGCATCCTTAAACTCGTGTTCTTATGGGCATTGGTTGTCTACATCGCATTTTAGGTTCTTATACGTTTTTAACACTACAGAATATTGTATAAATTCTGCTTATTTTTTCTTTCTTTATTTTTTATTTTGTTTGTTTCTGCTCGATGTCTAGATCATTTTTTTATGGTTCCTAATTCCTTCGTATAATATTTGCATCGTACATATTCCACTTATTCTAAAACTTTCCGTCCCCCGCACTCAAGTAAATAAGTAAGTAAATAAATAAATAAATAAATAAATAAATAAATAAATAAATAAATAAATAAATAACCATTGGCGCTGACATGCTTTGGGGTTGCGTTAGAATCACCATACACAAGCACCCTTAAGTATTTGTCCCAACCCCAAGCGGTCTCATAATGAGAACATTCTTGAATTCACGCTGGCAATTCGCAGAACCAGTTCTCTTCAGCGAGTTAAAATCCCATACAGCCAGAATTGTTCCCACGTAACACACCCGCCGCGGCTGGCAATGCTCGTTGAATGTTTGTGCAGGCAAGAAACATTTCCGCGCACTGTACCCAACACCTACACAGGGGCTTTCCAACAATCTCTTATCAACTGACATCGCATAAATTTCATGGAGAACCAGCTAAAACAGTTACAAGTCGTTCCGCGGCATGGATCGCAACAGATTCACGTAGCCTTTTTGCGGCTCGCACAAACCAGAGATGTGGAAACACTCGCTGCGCGCCCAAATTTGCTTCGCGGTGGATGAAAACATCTATAGGTGCGGACATGTTTGTTGCGAACTAGGGTGAAATGCAGTGTCTTCTTAGATTGCAACATCATTACACGTAAAGTTCTCTTTCTTAGGCATGCTTGGGTGAACTGCTCTATTTTAAGCATGAAATGCGTTTAGCTCCTGTTGTGGGCGACCTTCAAATGACTTTGAGCCAAAACCAGTGTCGTTATCCGGGCATCAAATGAGAACAACCGGGCAAGTTGAGCGAATGAAGTGATACCATCCGGGCAACCGGACAAAACTTTCGAAATTGCGGTTCTTGGCCCCCAACCCTTTCGTTGTACAACACCGCATTACTTACGCTAGTTGCTGGCCAAGCAACTTACAAGGAATATTGCTTCTGAGTTCTTCCTACTGTTCAGAATATCAACCAAGCTGTAACTTCTGGTACCCTGAAGTTTTGTTTGCCATTTCCAACAGCGACGTTCAAAAAACAAATACAGAGGATTATACGCTTGCTTGGTAGGTGCTTCTACCCGCCGCGGTGGTATAGCGGTTATGGTGTTGCGCTGCTAAGCACGAGGTCGCGCGATCAAATCCCGGCCGCGGCTGCCGCATTTCGATGCAGCGAAATGCAAAATGTCTGGGTCGCGTGCGTTCAGGACGCATTAAAGATGGTGAAAATTAATCTGTTGTTCCCCACTTTGGCGTTCCTCATGATCAAATCGTGGTATTTGCACGTAAAACGACAGAATTCAACCCATTTTTCTAGTTGGGCAGTGCGGCCTTCACCCGGCTTTCTTCTTATAGCTGAGCAACGTCCATATGGACCCGTGCACAGTATTTCGTGTTGTAGTGTGCCATTGAAAACATGCACTATACCCATTTTAAGATTGTCGCTAGTATCATCTCCAGGCAATTTGTTTTGCCGTTTGATGTTTGCACCTACTCTCGAATACGGGAGAGCCAGCAATCTATATTAGATTAAAATGATTTCCTTAGATTACATGTTCCTACCGAAGCCTTCTGAATATGTGCGTCGAAAACGTGACGCCAAAATTGATAATGTTTTAATAACATTTTTGGAAAGATTTCCCGTTTCGACATGTTTTGTTTCGTTGTCGCTCCTGGTCGAATACATTGTCAAATTTAAAACAAGGCGCGTATATTTTTATTGCGTTTAATGGCCGTGCTTGGTATGATCAATAAATGTTGGCCATCACCTTTGTGAAACAGCGTAGTTTTTGTGACCTATACAAATCTAGAACGGGTCAGGTATAAACAGTCTGCTCCAGTCTGGTATAAACAAAATGTTTGTAAAGCTCTGAAAGCAATATACAGGTATTTTCTATAAACATGTTCGATATCATAAAAAGGTTGTTTTAATGAATATTGAGGAAGGAATTATGCATAAGTGGATCAATGAAATAGTTATCTACGGATAATGTTAAAAATTATATTATTGGAATTGCGCAGTGGCACTTTTGAGGAAGGTATAGTGTTGAAGAAGTTAAGCGAAATAAGTGGGTGACCAAGCGAATTAAGATGGATGACTGAATGAATTATGTGTATGACTCAGGCGAGTTAAAGCAATAGAATGAATGTAGATTTCTATGTGATTTAAGAGGATGACTAAGAGAATTAAAAGATGACTAAGCGGAGTAGACTAAGTGAAT
Source organism: Dermacentor andersoni (assembly GCF_023375885.2). NCBI lineage: Eukaryota > Metazoa > Arthropoda > Arachnida > Ixodida > Ixodidae > Dermacentor > Dermacentor andersoni. Next base: position 138,546,145 of record NC_092819.1, read on the forward strand.
TTAAGGGAATGACTATAGAAATGAAGGAGTGGACGAGTAAGGGAATTAAGAGGGAGGACGAAGTGAAGCAGACTAAGCGGTTAAGGGGGTTGTATATGTCATATATCCGTGGTTTATGCATCCGCGCTTTGGCTTTCGCCTTCAAGTCGTCTTCGGTATAACATAAGAAACCCTGTGAGTTTTTGAAACGTAGGCTGTTCAGTAGGCTGTATGCGTGGTTCCCATGAATGTGTGCACTACTCACTTCTTTTTTGCTGAGTGCTTGCAGCCTCTGCATTACTAGGGGGAGTAGCCATTGCATTTTGGCTTGCTTAGGGGGTATGAGCCATTGCTGATGACGATAATTTTTGCTCACGGGCCGACACAAGAAATGCTGGCCACGTCAGGCTAACAGCTTCGCTGTAAATCAAACTCACGGTTGGGTACACAGAGGGCTATGCGGCAATATGTTATCTGCACATGCATTCAAAGTTTGGCTTATTTTCTTGTATAGCATACATCTTGATTTATTTTTCATTTGTAATGTCCAGGTATATATCTGGGGACCTTATCAAGTATTTATTATTACGACACTTCTGTTGGCTCGTTTTCCGGCTGCGGCCTTAAATGCGATGTCGTTTTTTGTATTGCACACGTGATATAATTTATCCACTCACGTGCGCTCTTCAACATTCTGCTCAAGCTAAATTGCGTAAGAAGGGTGGTTTCCACATTGTTACTACTGTTTCGTTTTAGCACTCGATGATGTGCTTCTGTCCGTGTGTATAACGCCGATGCACGCAAGAGCTATAGGAAGAGGTCCCTTCAATGACTGAGCTATGAATTCTCTGACAGCCCTTAACATGTACCCTTATGAAATGCCATCATCATAAATGAAAAACTAAGCACTTCACACAGTTCTTACAGCACCCACGTTAACAGAAAGCGTATAATTGCCTCGCCTTAGCGACTAATCCGCAGAGAAACGAGGATACGTAGCATTTGCACAATGAAGCGCTTTGTTGAAGCGATCATCCAAAAAAGTCAGTACTGGCACTTCTTTGATTAACGGAGGGTGAAGCTAATCAATGATGCCAGCGCCCGGTCCAATAAGATTGCAAATCACAGCCAAGCCAGGGTGGCACCACATCAGGAGAGGCCGCGGAATGAGCACAGAAGGAAAAGGCGCGATAGTGAATGAGAAGTCGGTGGTGAACAGTACAGAACGCTCACGATTTGTTGCTTACGCACGCTGGTGCGAAATGGCGTTCCTTGCTAGATTTGGCAGCCTCACGGGTGTACAGTGCTACGCGAGTGTATCGTTATCTTTGGCTTGAAACAAGTATTATCTACACCTAACTACCCTTATTCTCGCTCGAACTGTCTCGCGAAATCGCTTTCATCACATTGGCCAGTAATAGGATGATGCGCGCGCGCCCAAGCGCGCAGCGCGCTCTCGAAACAGCACCGTCGCATCACCACGAGCTCGGGGTGGCGAACAAATCACGCAGAATAAGTTATGCAAGCGATGCCACCAAGCTCACATGCATCCTGTGGAGAGAGCTATATAGCAAGACGAGAGAGAAAAACAAAAAGCGAGACACTGCGTCGCTCTTTGCAAACTTCTCGCCATCAAACGACGCAGCGATTTGCCTCTTCGTACCAGTTTGCACGAATCCGCGCTCATCGCCGAGTTTCAGTGAAGCGGCTAACAAAGGAGTGCGGCATTGCGACAATCCTCCCAGGGTCTCTGTACGTCTCCGCGCGTTTCCCGCGGTTGGTTGCATGCCACGAGGCGTCATAATAATATGTAAGCGAGGACTAGCCCGTATATGGGTGTGACGAAAAGAGGTAGTAGGTGTTCCGGATGAGCGCTAAAAAACGTCCCCATCGGCGGACTTCCAAAATAATTCAGTTTCCACGTGACTTAATTTGGCACTTTCCGCGTGAATAAAAACAAAAAGGAAAAGAGACCTTGCGCGAACTACGCATTAGGGTTAACTGCGGCATCTCCGTGGACTAGAAACTCTTGATGACTTAACTACCGTCGCTGTGAAGCGCTTCACGCAGGCGGGATAAAGGCTACAGAGTTTGTTTGGACCTGCCATCCGCCTTATATGCGGCGAAGTCCTTCATCAACGCATAAGCTGCATTTACTACAAATCACATTTGCCTAGCGGCGGCGATAGACGTCAGGGGCCGAATTCACAAACCATTTCTTTCGGAACGGCTCCTTACCATTGGCCGTCTTCCTTCGCTAATGATATGTTCTGCGTCCAGATTGGCTGAAATTTTCTCCTACGAACAATTTTAGAGCAAGAAGGTTTTGTGAATTCGGGCGCAGATGTCGAGGACACTCTCTTGCCGCATTCTTAAATTTAGTACAACTATCACTTTATATTTCTCATTGCTACATTATATTAATTGTTTTCATTTTGTTTATATATTAACACTGATTTTTTATTGCACGAGGATTCGTGGGATACTTCGCGCTTTACGGTATGTGTGGTATGTTTGTAGGGTATGTATGCATGGCATGTATGTAGGGCATGTACGTGTGTATCGTATGCATGCATGGTATGTAGGTATGATATGCATGTGGGGCATGTATGTATGGTATGTATGTGGGGCATGTATGTATGGTATGTATGTGGGGCATGTATGTATGGTATGTATGTGGGGTATGTGCGTACGGTATGTATATGGGTAGGTACGTACGGTATGTATGTGGGTATGTATGTATGTATGTATGTATGTATGTATGTATGTATGTATGTATGTATGTATGTATGTATGTATGTATGTATGTATGTATGTATGTATGTAACCGCTTTCCAGCCAGTCTGGGTAACTTGATAGTCCGCGGTCAAATGTGTATCGCATCGGGATGCTGTGCTGAGGTAACCGGGTTCGAAACGAAACCGTCGCACAAGCATTTGTCACTGAGAAAGTGCCAATCTGTACATATCTGCTATTTTTCAACGAACCTCTTTCCCGCCGACATGGGTCACGTACTATAGATGCCGGACTGGGTAGACATCGCTATTCTAAGAAACTCTCACGACAACTTGGACCTGTAAGTATGTACTAGTAGGTGTGTGCCACTCTTTAATGAACGTATAGCTGTTGCCGGCTTGGGTAACTAGGTATGTGCCACTGGGAATTTCCCACTCTACAACGGCGAAAAATATCAAGGGGCACTTAACCGTTTGAGGGTGGATATTTCTATTGCAGATTCTAATTCTTCTTAGGGACATCTTTCGAAAAAAAAATTACCGTTATTTTTCTACAGTGACCGTAACGTCAGAAAAAAAAATCTTTTGCGTTCGTATATATGCAGTCTTTATTCATGAATAGCAACAATAAAAAAGGAAATAAACTTATCAGAATGAAAAGTTTGATGCATTTCTATGCACATAGTTCAAGGCTTTGAAAATCCGCACACGAGAATATTTCGCAAGTCTCAAATGTTCGTGCTATTACACTAATACGTACGTCGACAGCGTAATCGAACCGCGTATAGGTGCGCGCACTCAAGAAAACTGTTTGCTTGTTTGCTCATCAAAAAAAGCAACACGTGTGACAAACTTCCGCTAATCTTCATCTTATCGCCAACCAACTAGAGCAATTAGATTTCGCGAGTCCTAAAAAAAACGGAAACGCATGCATGGTGGTGTTCCGGGGCGCAGTGACGGCCACCAGCAATGTATGCAACAAGAACAAGAAGTGTGTTTTATTCATGGATGATTACAGGTATATATAGCTTTGGTTGACTGCCCGATAACAGACACGTCCTTCGTTGATCAGTCTAATTGGAAGGGACCATTCCAGGAGCGCATGCACGAGCTGACGATACATCTTCCCCCGGGATAATGTCATAAGTTGAGAGTAAGATACGAGACTTGTTTGAAATCCCGGCCGTAATGCAGACGATTGGGTTGCTGTCTTTGCCGGCTGGATCGCCTTGGCACCACTTGCGTGGGCAGCATTGCTGACTTAAGCAGCTGTCGTTCCTTGTAGTGGCGTAGTTGCGGTTGACTGTGATGGCAACGCCCTCCCAGGCATCATCGTTGTCTGGGAAACCTCGTCGCTCTAGGATTCATCTTCTCCGAAGTCCGTCTGGAAAAGCTCACGTGGGCTAGAAGGTGTTGCCGGTTGCATCGGAGTATCTGGTTGTCCTCTGTAGCGACGCGATAGGACCTCGGCGCCACCAGGTCCATGACTCGAGCCCACGTGTCTCCCTGTACTCTTACTACTGCATCTTTCTGGAGTTCGGGTAGGGGTTTCCTGCGTGACGATTGCGGAGGCTGCCGAGGCACGGCCACAAGTCTGGCAGCCGCGTACGTAACCTTCTGCGCTGAAGCAATTCTCCCGGGGAGCGGTCTTCTTCAAGAGGGGCGGAACGATAGGAGAGTAGACCCAGCCTCGTTTTAGAGTAGACCCGTCCTCCCTCGTTTTACTTGTTTTCTTCATGATCCTTCTCACAATTTGGACATGCTACACGGCGAGACCATTGGACTGCGGACGTCACGTGTTTGAAGTTGTATCTAGATGCGAACAGGGCAAATTCATGGGATGAGAACTGTGGACCGTTATCGGTGCAGACTTCCATAGGAAATCCGTATCGTGCAAAAAGTGCACTAAGTTTACTTATGACAGTTCCTGTTGCGTCAGCTAATTTCTCGACTTCCAGAAAATTTGAGAATGCATCAAACACACATAAGTAGGAGTTCCCGCCGTACATGAAGAGATGAACCCCAACACGCTACCAGGCATTTTCTGGGATCTGTCCAAGTAATATCCGTTCGCTGGGCTGTTCATATGCATATTTTTCACAAACGGCACATGACTTGACAATATTTTCGATGTCCCCGCTGAGTCCTGGCCAGAACACCAAGCGCCGGGCTGTTCCTTTGCACTTATTTATGCCTAAGTGTCCTTCGTGAATCCGAGTGAGCATTTCAGCTCTCATGAGTTTTGGGATAAAAACCTTTGATCCCATCTTCACAATGCCTTGAACTTCTGATAACTCAGGAAAAACACGTTTCATTGGGCGGCTAATTTCTTCGCCATTCCTAAGGCAGCGCCACACAATTTGCAAGTCAGGGTCAGCGGCAGTTGCTTCTGCTAGTTTGTCTAACATTTTCTTGCTCACCAATTCTGAAGCCACGCCCACTGCATGTACGTCGACGTCGTCTGTGAAGTTATCCACGCTGCGGGGGGAGACGGGTGAGGATCTGGATAGCATATCTGCCAGGAGCAGTTGTTTTCCTGGAACAAAGTGAAGTACATAATCGTATCTGAATAAGCGCCAGAAGAAACGCTGTAATCTTGGAGGCATGTCTGCAATGGCTTTAGCCGCGATAGCTAGCAATGGTCTGTGGTAGGTTTCAACGATAAATTTGCGGCCGTAGACGAAGTGAAAAAAATTGTAGCACCCAAATGTTATAGCCATTGTCTCTTTCTATTTGGGCGTATCTTTGTTCCACCTCGGTCATTCTCCGGGAAGCGTAAGCTACTGGCTGCCAACTGTCACCATACCGCTGAAGCAGGGCCGAGCCGATCCCATTCTGAGATGCGTCAGAAGAGATTTTGGTTTCTCGGGTCGGATCAAATATAGCTAGCAGAGGCGCACTGCTTAGAATACGGCAGATAGCTTGCCACTCGTTGCAATGGTTTTGAGACCACTCAAAGACCGTGTCATTCATTAAGCTTTGCAGTAGCGCTGTTCATTCTGCCAAGTGAGGTATGTATTTACTGAAGTAGTTTACGACCCCGGGCATTCTGTGGACGCTTGCTTTGTCGCTTGGCTGAGGCATTTCGGTTAACGGTGACGTCATTGTAGGGAACGGACTTATTCCGTGTTGGCTGCTGACGTCGCCCAAAAAGTGAATTTAAGTTACCCCGAATCTACACTTTGTTGCATTAAACGATAGGCCGGCCTTCCTTGCTAAATTCAAAACCGTACGGAGGCGGGTATCATGCTCTTCCCTCGTGCTCCTCCATATGAGTATGTCGTCGATATATATATATGTATATATATATATATATATATATATATATATATATATATATATATATATATATACGAACACCCGGGGCCTGGTCAAATATTTCATTCATAGTTTTTTCGAAATACTTCCGGTGTGGAAGCGATTCCGAAGGGAAGTCTCAAGAAGCGATAACGAACAAACGGCGTTCCAATTGTGCATATCCATCAAGAGGGATTTGATGAAAACCCGGGTACGCGTCGAGGCGCGCGAAAAATGTTGCTCCGGCCAGCTCTGCCTCAATATCTTCTCTATTTGGTATTTGATAGTGTTCTCGCTTTATCCCTGCGTTAATGCGCCTGGGATCAATGCATATGCGAAGTTTGCCATCCTTTTTCCTTGCCGCTGACTTTGACGATAATGCCTGCACGTTCCATGCGGTCCAACTCCTCTCGGAGGGGCTCGCGCAATGCCAGAGGCACCCGTCGCACCGGCTGGACCACCGGTGTTGCTTCCTCTCGCAGGACCATGTGGTGCGGGCGTGGCAGGCAGCCGATACCCTGAAACAACTCCAGGAATTCCTTCGCGATTTGGTCAGTATTGTTCATGTGAGCACAACACACAGTACGCGAGGCCAGTCCTAAAGTTTCGCTTGCCGACAGCGCAAGGATGGCCTGGTGGCTCCTCCTGACGATAAAAAAGTGAAAGCACTCGCTCCCGTTGTTCGCAGACACTGGAAGCTTAGCCACGCCGATATGCTTGATGACGTTGCCACTGCATGAGCGCAAAACAGACGGGCTTGTCTTCAAACATTGATTCACCTTGAGCCTTTGGAAAATGGTGTGAGGCCGCAAGTTGGCTTGCGAGCCCATGTCTACCTTCAGAGACACCAGTTGGGATGCGATTTGGGCGTCGAGAACCCAATCAGCTTTGTTGCCCACGCCAACACCCAGGATTTGATAATCGTCGTGCTCGTCCCTCACAGCGCTTATTTGAGGGCCTTTCCTACAGCAAGCCGAAAAGTGGTTAGCGCCACGGCACGAGAAACACGTTTTTCCAAAGGCTGGGCACCTTCCACGTTCGTGAATGCGGTTGCACTTTGAACATTTGAATTGTCTCCTTGTTTTGATCTGCGCTACTTACGTTTCAGGTTGAGCGTACCTTTGCTTGGAGCCTGAGGCAAGTTCCTCGCGCGTGGACATTTGCACCGCGCACGCTGAACATTCGAACTGAGCATTTCGATTGGTGCCACTGGTTTTTCCGCTTGAACCCATGCGTTGTTTTGCTCGGCACATACTTCCTCCGCCTTGCAGATTACTTCGGCTTCGCGTAATGTAAAGTCCTTAACCTTCAGCATTTTCTTTCGCAATTCCGGGTTAACGGTGCCGAAAATAATCTGGTCTCTGACCATAGAATCACTTAGGGCCCCAATATGGCAACTTTGGGCTAGCTTCCTCAGGTTTCGAGCGAAATGCTCGAAAGGCTCCCCCTCAGCTCGAGTCTTTGCACGGAAGACATACCGTTCGTGTACCTCGTTTTGCTGTTGTCGACAATATTCTTCAAACTTTCCCATCACTGCTGCATAATCCTCTTTGCTTTCGTTGTCCGAAAACGAGAATCTTTTGCATACCTCTAGGGCATCCTCTCCGGCAATGGTGAGCAGGAGCGCAGTCTTGGCTGGCTCGGTGCGGTGTGTCAAGAGCGTAGATTGTGAAGATGGCACTGCGGTCGTCGTGATTATGCAAGGCATGCGTTTGTGCGTCGTCTCCTCGGGAGGTTGACTTCATGGCAAACTCATCGACGATCTCCTCATACGAGGGCTTATTCGTCACTGACTATGATCCTTACGTGGAGTCTGCGCGTAACGGCGGCCACCCAGTTGAAATGTCTCCATCTGGTGGATGATGGAAGGATCTGCAACGTATACTTGAAGTCGACTGATCATCTCTTCTTGCTGTGCATGAGGTAAAAGCAAACTGCCTCACCGGTCACGTATTCACTGAAGACGGCGACCATTTCCCGTTCCAACCCTGATGCAGCGATTGCGTGGAGCTCGAACATGCGGAACAAGGCTCCCACGAGCGAATTGTCCACTGATCTAATGTACTCAGGTACGTCTAAGGCTTCCACTGATGTGGTCGTGACGCTAGTTTATCGGTGGCGGATTTGTGGGCTTGCGTTTTGCGATGTGGTGCAGAATACTTCCATATTGATGTCCGGCTCATGAGGTGGCTGTCAGGTGTGAACGGTCAGGTGCGATCCTGTCGACTTGTGTGACGAGAGTAGGAGGTTGCCGTTATCGTACAGCATGGTCGCCCGAACACAGTATTTATTTTTCGTCTTCCTTGCCTTCCATCCGCTGTCCATTTGTCCACCACCGACACACACAGACGCACACATATATATATGTACAACCACACACACAAACACACATTATATATATATATATATAACAGCACTGATGTGTATCACTAGAGATACTACCGCATTTTTAGTAAAAAGGTGTCTAGCATAACGGTCATCAATACACGACTATTGCCTCTTATTCAATACCAGCTTAAAACATAAAACAACGCAAATAACACGGAATGTACATCAAAATTTCGACGCTTATAAATGGTTTCACGGCAAGTGGCATACTGTTCATGCGACCTATTGTATGCAGCTAATGTATATGCGGCTTGCATTTACACGACCCCATCCGTTGCAGTAAGTGGGGTTGTTCAGAAAACGGCCCCCATAAGGCCAAATTTTAGAGCGCAGCTTTTAGGCACCCATCCCTGCGGCGAGCGTCGGCGTTGTCTCTTGTAGCCGAGCGAACGAATACAGCGAGGAGCCCGCCGTGGTTGCTCAGTGGCTACGCTGTTGGGCTGCTGAGCACGAGGTCGCGGGATGGAATCCCGGCCACGGCTGCCGCACTTCGATGGAGGCGAAATGCGAAAACACCCGTGTACTTAGATTTAGGTTCACGTTAAAGAACCCCAGATGGTCGAAATTTCCGGAGCCCTCCACTACGGTGAGCCGCATAATCAGAAAGTGGTTTCGACACGTAAAACCCCATAATTTAATTTTTCTAACACAGCGAGGACTGAAACCAACGTGGTGCGCAACGGGAGATGAAGACTGCGACAGCGAAGAGAGCGCGAAAAAGAAAGCGGAGGAGGAGGGTCTGGCAAAAGCGTCCGAAGAAAAGCGTCGGGCTGCGCAAAACAGGCTTAGCGGCGACGATGGTTGCAAGATGGCGCCAGGCTAGCGTGCGTCGTCTGCATGGAAACAAGGTGCTGCATGAGCGGATGTCTGTGACTCGCGCTTCCGTGTCACCCACACGCCCGCTCTCGCGATGATCGAATTAGCCAGGCAGTCGCTTCACACATGTGTTCGTTTGCAACGTTCTACACGAGATAGATTGTCCGAGCCAGCCTATATATCGCGAAATGAAAACATACATACAGCGGCGCTCAAATTTCCCAATAGGGAGTATCGTAATAATCAGTTAACTTTTTTTAACGCGGTATTTGAGATGTAATGTGTCTTGTTTACCAAGGGCTCAATATTATGCTGCCCAATGGGATGCCTTCTTGAAAAATAATTGATTTTTTGTAGAAAGGTGCCGCCTAGAGTCATTTTGCACGCGGTTATACACACACAGCATAGAAACATATTGCAGAGGCGCTATAAGGTAAAACTATTCCACATTTTTCTATTCCAATTCTGCAATCGGCCCTTGGTCAAAAACTTTTTTGAACCACCCCCACTTAAACTGTCTGTCATGCGCCGTTACGAAAACCACGATAGCTTCCCATCTGATATGACGTGTACGCACTGATTATCCATAATTTGACCGAACAAAAAAAAAATAGTTATGTCTGATTGCACGCCTCTTCGCCATTAGCCCTCGGCTACTGCTCAAAAATTTTTTGGGCTGCCCCCACTTCATCTGTCTGTCACTAGACCTCACAAAAACGCAAATACTCACCGCGTCAAAGGGGCCTGTACGCATTAAACATGCATTAATATGCCGAACAAAACTGAATTTTCTTCTGAATAGCCACGGCCTGCCCCGTTCCGAAAGGAATAAAAGATGGCTGCCGCCGATCGCTCAGGCACTGGCTACTCGCACCTGCCGGAGAGCAGGGGTTTATTTGCGCATTATAAAACTTTTTGCGCGGCCCTGTAACGTTTTCGAGTACTTTCGGCAGATTTACGAACTTGTTCTGCCAACTCTTCTTTGCTGAGGATCTGTTTTAGCGTCATCCTTAAGCTTCCGTTGCATGCCACCGTGATTTTAAACCAGTCACAGCAAGCTAAGTAAGGGAAAGCGGACCAATCGCAGAGTCCGGCACCACCCTGTTCATCCTGCTATCGATTTTCAGTGCCGCGACTCGGCTCTATCGAATGCCTCTCCACTTCAGCGTGCTCCTCCCCTCCTGACAGCCAATTAGATAAGACAAGCCGCTCAGTGTGGGCAATGTTATTCGTTTTGCATGCAAACAAAAGTGACCTATGAACGAGGAGACCGTTTGATTGGTCTGCACGTGACCGCCCAATGTTTGCGTTGGCGGCTGCGCGAATTTGACGCGAGGAGATTGGAATAAAAGCCCATTGGAATAGTTTTACGTTATAGGGCCCCAGGAAACTGAACTGGAGAAATGGTAACCGAGAGGCCCAATTTTTATTAGTCATATCAAAAGAAGCCAGAAAAGAGACACCCAGAACCAACATTATTAGACTAGCTTCAGTTTTCAAACTCGGCGCCGTTGCGCGGAACCGCCACCCGCCCACGCCTTCGTGGCGCTGCAGTCGCGCCCAGCTTCACTTCCTGACTAGCAGGCTACGCGGGCGGGCCGGGCCAAGCATGCGGTGCGGCACTGGTGTATTCTGTGTTTTGTTGTTTACGGCGAATTTCAGCAAGCATGTCATCCTCGTAACTGTAGCCGTCGCCGAGTTTGTTAAGAATATCAGGAGACGATGTCGACGTGCTGTGTACCTGGCTGCACAGGCAGCTATCGAAACGATGTCGACAGTTTGGTGCGCGTAGGCTTTCTCCGTTCCTGAGAGAATTGAACATGCTCTCAGGAACGGAGAAAGCCTAAAAACAGTGAAGAAGAAACTAGAAATTGGCAAGAATCAAATGTATGCGTTAAGAGACAAAGGCGGTAATATCATTACTAATATGGATGAGATAGTTCAAGTGGCTGAGGAGTTCTATAGAGATTTATACAGTACTAGTGGCACCCACGATGATAATGGAAGAGAAAATAGTCTAGAGGAATTCGAAATCCCAAAGGTAACGCCGGAAGAAGTAAAGAAAGCCTTGGGAGATATGCAAAGGGGGAAGGCAGCTGGGGAGGATCAGGTAACAGCAGATTTGTTGAAGGATGGTGGTCAGATTGTTCTAGAGAAACTGGCCACCCTGTATACGCAATGCCTCATAACCTCGAGCGTACCGGAATCTTGGAAGAACGCTAACATCATCCTAATCCATAAGAAAGGGGACGCCAAAGATTTGAAAAATTATAGACCGATCAGCTTACTGTCCGTTGCCTACAAACTATTTACTAAGGTAATCGCAAATAGAATCAGCAACACCTTAGACTTCTGTCAAGCAAAGGACCAGGCAGGATTCCGTAAAGGCTACTCAACAATAGATCATATTCACACCAGGCACGTACCCAGGATTTTTTTTCGGGGGGGGCCCACCACCTCCATCATCATCATCATCATCATCATCATCATCATCATCATCATCATCATCATCATCATCATCATCATCATCATCATCATCATCATCAGCCTGTTCTTTGTCCACTGCAGGATGAAGGCCTCTCCCTGCGATCTCCAATTACCCCTGTCCTGCGCCAACCGATTCCAACTAGCGCCCGCGAATTTCCTAATTTCATCGCTCCACCTATTATTTTGTCGTCCTCGATTGCGTTTCCCATCTCTTGGTACCCATTCTGTAACCCTAATGGTCCAACGGTTATCTAACCGGCGCATTACATGACCTGCCCAGCTACATTTTTTCCTCTTGATGTCAATTAGAATATCGTCTATACCCGTTCGCTCTCTGATCCAAACCGCTCTCTTTCTCTCTCAATGTTATGCCTAGCAATCTTCGTTCGATCGCTCTTTGCGCGGTCCTTAACTTGCTCTGAAGTCTCTGCCCCATATGCCAGCACTGGCAAAATGCGCTGATTGCACACCTTACTTTTCAATAATAATGGTAAGCTTCCAGTCAGGAGCTGGCAATGTCTGCCGTATGCGATCCAACCTATTTCTATTCTTCTGTGAATTTCCTTCTCATGATCAGGGTTCCCTGTGATTAATTGACCTAGGTAAACGTACTCCTTCACAGTCTCTAGTGGCCGACTGGCGATCCTGATCTCTTGTTCCTTTGCCCGGCTATTTATCATTATCTTCATCTTCTGCATATTAATATTCAACCCCACTCTTACACTCTCTTTGTTAAGGTCGCCAATCATTTGTTGTAACTCGTCTGCATTGTTCTTGAATAGAACAATGTCATCGGCAAACCGAAGGTTGCTGAGATATTTGCCGTCGATCTTCACTCCTAAGCCTTCCCAGTTTAATAGCTTGAATTCTAAGCACGCAGTGAATAGCTTTGGAAAAATTGTGTCTCCCTGTCTGACCCCTTTCTCTATAGGTATCTCCCTGCTTTTCTTGTGTAGAATTAAGGTAGCTGTAGAACCTCTGTAGATAATCTTACGCGAAGGACGAGTCAGTAAGACGAGAAACTATTTACAGATTATATTTACAACAACGGTTGCAGCGCTGACCGGTTAGATTCACAGCGCGAGCCCAGTTCGTTCTTCCTCATTTCTGGAGTGATGGCGCCTACGCGCCTCGTTCAAACAAACAAATACCACACGCATGTAGCAATATTTTCTAAGCTTTTTACGTTTTTTACGTAAGCGTTCTGTACTCCTTGATTACGTAGTGCCTCTACGATTGCTGGTATATCTACTGAATCAAATGCCTTTTCGTAATCTATATAAGCCACATAGAGAGGCTTATTGTACTCTGCAGATTTCGCGATAACCTGATTGATGACATGGATGTGATCCATTGTAAAGTATCTCCTCCTGAAGCCAGCCTGTTCCCTTGGTTGACAAAATCCAGTGTTGCCCTTATTCTATAGGAGATTATTTTGGTAAATATTTTATATAATACTGGGAGCAAGCTAATGGTCCCATAATTTTTCAATTCTTTAACGTCTCCTTTTCTGTAGATTAATAGAGTGTCTGCATTCTTCCAGTTTTCTGGGACCCTTGCAGTCGATAGACACTTCGTATAAAGAGCCGCCAGTTTTCCAAGCATTATGTCTCCTCCATCTTTGATTAAATCGACTGTTATTCCACCTTCTCCTCCAGCTTTTCATCGTTTCATGTCTTGCAGGGCCCTTCTGAACTCATCGCTGGTTATAGGAGAGTTTCTGTATCCTGTTCATTACTGTGTCTAAGTGACGTATCGTGACTCCTCTGGGTACTGTATACAGGTCAGCTTAGAATTTTTCCGCTGCTTTTACTATATCTTCGAGATTGCTGATGATATTATCCTTCTTATCTTTTAGTGCATACATCATGGTTTGTCCTATGCCAGGTTTCTTTTTTACTGATTTCAGGCTGCGTTCATTTTTTACGGCTTCTTCAGTCTTTCTCATGTTATAGTTTCGAATATCAGTTATTTTCGCCTTGTTGATCAGTTTTGACAGTTCCGCGAATTGCGTAACGCTGTGCGGCCGCCAGTCCCGTACAACCGCGTAGAGCGCAGGACTCTGCGATTCTAGACGTACTGCGCTCACCGCGATAGGTTAGAAAAACACCCACATAAGCACAGCAGAGAAGCGGCTACGTGAGGCGATTCGACCGATAACTGTAGAAGCGTCATTCAAAACAAGCAATTGTTCTCCACTTCCGGCGGCGTTTTCTCTATTTCCTTCTTAAATAAAAATATGTTGATCTATAAATATTCTCATAAACAACGGTTAACTTTTTTATTATTCGCTTTTGCTCGCAGTTTGGTTGTTGCCTTGGCTCTCTCCCTTAGTAGATCGCTTAATTTCTCAACTCCTTGCGATTTTTGTTTCCAGTTGCCAATATTGCACGAAAAGTGCTATACAATTAGGGAAAGACAGACGAGGTAACGGGCGACAGTCATCTTGCTTATGGGTTTAAGGGTTATTGCAGGGTTTCATGATGGACGCTCTTTCACATTATTTTATTTCCCACCTTATCTAACCCATATCACGTGTATATGGTTCCGGGCAGCGCTTCCGGCGCATCTGCCAGCGTCGCGGCGAGCCGTAACTCAAGGAAATAATGAAGCAAAGGGATAAGTTAAACGCAACTGGCGTTTTCTCCGGCCGCAACTCGTTCGATGAGAGTACAGACCAGCTGAGTAACAGCCGCATCCCTCTCCTGGTCCCAGGATCAGCCTAAACAAAGAAGGTTGAACTAACAAAAGCAACAGCTATGCGCGTGACGGTTGAATAGATGGTGACAACTGACCGCATATCGAGTTAATCGCGCGGGTGCGGAATCTATGAGAAAACCGTCCTTCACATTACAAGAGATGCCGATAACTACCGCCATCTAGAAGGAGGGAAAAAGGCAGCATAATGCTGACCGATGAACAGCTGCCAAGTCTCAACATTGATCTGGCGGCGCTTTAGGAATGTGTGAGGAGTGGTGGCGTGGGTGGGGAGGGGGGGGGGGGTATGCCACTTGATTTCGGGGGGGGGGCCCGGGCCCCCCCGGGCCCCCCCTTGGGTACGTGCCTGATTCACACTATCAATCAGGTGATAGAGAAATGTGCGGAATATAACCAACCCTTATATATTGCTTTCATTGATTACGAGAAAGCGTTTGATTCTGTCAAAACCTCAGCAGTCATGGAGGCATTACGGAATCAGGGTGTAGACGAGCCGTATGTAAAAATACTGAAAGATATCTATAGCAGCCAGCTCCACAGCCACCGTAGTCCTCCATAAAGCAAGCAACAAAATCCCAATAAAGAAAGGCGTCAGGCAGGGAGATACAATCTCTCCAATGTTATTCACAGCGTGTTTACAGGAGGTATTCAGAGACCTGGATTGGGAAGAATTGGGGATAAAAGTAAATGGAGAATACCTTAGTAACTTGCGATTCGCTGATGATATTGCCTTGCTTAGTAACTCAGGGGACCAATTGCAATGCATGCTCACTGACCTGGAGAGGCAAAGCAGAAGAGTGGGTCTAAAAAGTAATCTGCAGAAAACTAAAGTAATGCTTAACAGTCTCGGAAGAGAACAGCAATTTACAATAGGCAGTGAGGCACTGGAAGTGGTAAGGGAATACATCTACTTAGGGCAGGTAGTGACGGCGGATCCGGATCATGAGACGGAAATAATCAGAAGAATAAGAATGGGCTGGGGTGCGTTTGGCAGGCATTCTCAGATCATGAACAGCAGGTTGCCATTATCCCTCAAGAGGAATGTATATAATAGCTGTGTCTTCCCAGTACTCACCTACGGGGCAGAAACCTGGAGGCTTACGAAAAGGGTTCTACTTAAATTGAGGACGACGCGACGAGCTATGGAAAGAAGAATGATGGATGTAACGTTAAGGGATAAGAAAAGAGCAGATTGGGTGAGGGAACAAACGCGAGTTAATGACATCTTAGTTTAAATCAAGAAAAAGAAATGGGCATGGGCAGGACATGTAATGAGGAGGGAAGATAAGCGATGGTCATTAAGGGTTACGGACTGGATCCCAAGGGAAGGGAAGCGTAGCAGGGGGCGGCAGAAAGTTAGGTGGGCGGATGAGATTAAGAAGTTTGCAGGGAAGGCATGGCCACAATTCGCACATGACCGGGGTTGTTGGAGAAGTATGGGAGAGGCCTTTGCCCTGCAGTGGGCGTAACCAGGCTGATGATGATGATGATGATGATGATGATTAAGATAATGATGATGATGATGATGATGATTCTTCTGTGCTCCTAGCAATGGGATGCTTCGCTCGGCGTGGAACAGAGCGATTGCTCGTGCCGATCGGGAACTCTCCCCGAAATCCACGGCACGCGCTCGTGCCACTGCTCCCGCGTTCGTCGTCGTCGTCGTCTTGCACAGCTGGCTGCGTTGCCGTTCATCATTCCAGCGTAGAATTTCACTTCTCGTCTGTCGTAATGGGGATGGAGGCCATATTTAGGGGGGTATGAGCCATTGCTTAAGGGGGTATGAGCCACTCATTGTCTTACGTAACGAACAGATTTAATTTTGAAGAAATTTAGTTTCGATGAATCAAAAGCGGCAAATGGTGGGCGAAGGCTGCTAACCACGCCGCCCAGCAAACTCGAGACATCGAACGCAAGCGACAACGGCGGACTGCGGGCATACCGCCAGTGACTTCGTTCTCTCCGTCGCAGCCAATTGGGTGTATTACCTTATAATTGAGAAATACTTTAATGAACCTTCGGGATTAACACAGTGATAAACACAGGGGCCACACGTTTCAGCTTCGCTGGTTAACCATATTCATGGAGTGGAAAAGCCGACGTTTTTTTTATTTATTTTTTTGTGGCTTCTGTGTGCAAAGACTGACCGCATCTTTCTTTTTGTAGCGCTTCTTTGGCGTGGTGAGAACCTTCAGTGGGGATGAAGACCATCCTACAATCACGCACTTTGGTCAGATCTTCAGGCTCCTGAGCTAAACTGCGCGAAACGTTAAGACGACAGGAAGAAGCGCAGCATCTGCGCTTCGCTGTATGCGTTTCTTCCTTTCGTGCAGTTTACCCTTGTTTCAGCACGGACCAACTGGCCTGATAAATATTATTGCTGTAGGTGGATACCAATTTTTCATGGTATCACTAATTCGGACAAGGGAGAACGCCAGTGAGCGTGAAACACGCGCAAAGTGCCCGTCCGCACGAGCTCAAGGCTGGGTCGAGGCGTCTGCAGTGGAGACTCGAGGGAACGGCGCTGTCATCTGGCGGCTGTCACAGAAGTGGTGACAGCGCCTGTAAGCGCGCAGGCGGGGAGTTTCACAACTGAAGCAAGTCTAGTAACGTTGCCCAGAACAACATAGGCGAAATTACTTGTGCTTACTAATTAAGTTAAAGAAATGATAAATTAAGGGAAATGAAGGTGGATGAAAAATACAACTGGCCGCAGGTGGGTTACCAATCCACGTCTTCGTATTACGTGTGGGATGCTCTTACCAATTTAGCTACGGCGGCGCCGTTTTGCCATCCACATTCTGTGAACCAACCCTGGGAGTGTTAGCCTGTGCTACCACTCCCAAACCTAGGCGGCGGATCTGGAAAATACTTCCTGCCGCACGGGTGACGAGTACGCGATCTGTTTGGGTGACGACAAGTGGTCAATAAACCCACACATGCTACCTGAAGGTAACAATGTTGCCGGATTCGAAACCCTCGTAACGTAATGAAGGAGAAGAGCGGGAACCGAGGGAACCGCCTTTTATTAATCATATAATAAGAAGTCAACAAGCAAAGACAGCAAGGAAAACACAGGGGAAGTTACTTGTAGTTAATAACCGAACGAAAAAATTATGAATCAATGGTTATTGAAAGTGGAGGAAAAAAACAAGTGGCTGCAGGTGTAACATGAACCCACGTCTTCACATTACGCGTGCGATGCTCTTAACAAGTGAGCTTCCGCGGCGCCGTTTTGCCATACACTTTATTGTGTATTTATGTTTTACTACGAGAACTAACCATGGGGGCGTTAGCCAGCGCCACTCCTCACAAACCAAGGCAGAAGATGTGGAACATCCTTTCTACCGTAGTTGTCACGAGTACGTGGTCTATTTGGATGACGGCAGCTTGTCAATAAATCCACACATGCTACCTGAAGGCATCAATGCCGCTGGATTCGACACTCTCGTCATTTAGTAAGCGAAAAGAAGGGGATCCGAGGGGCCCGAGTTTTATTAATCATATTGTTACGGTGCAACCAAGAGATGCGCCAGTCAGAAGATGATTGACTTGTAGAGGTGTAATCGGTCTCGACAGGTGATCTTGTTTATGCATCGCGATCTCTCTTGTAAATATTGTAAATACATCTTTATATGTGACTTCTGCAACGTAACAAGTTGGTTTAGGGCCTGGGTACCCACGAGAAGCAACATCGGAGCTCCGAAGTGGTCGTCCCCTCGGACTTGACAACATGAAGGACGAAACAGGACCCAACATGGCCCGGCCCACATCAATGCCTACAACCCCGACGGTTGTGCTGGCTTAGCCGCGGGATCCCGGAACGTTCTGCGGTACCAAACCTCGACATGGAAGACTGGGTCGCCACGTATGAGCGTGTAAGTGCCCACAACAAACAGGATCCGATGATTATGTTAGCGGACTTGGTCTTCTGCCTAGAAGGCACGCCGAAGTTGTGGTATGACAACCACGATGAAGAGCTTAACAATTGGGATACGTGCGAACGAAAGCTGGGGGAACTATTAAGCTGTTCCGCCAGACAAAAGAGCACCGATAATGAAGAAATCGCGACTCACGCCCAGCCGTACACAGAATCACACGCCTCTTACATCCAGGATGTGCTTGACTCTGTGCCGTAAGGACGACAGCAATATGGCTGAGTCAGGCAAGGTTGGGCATGTACTGAAAGGGATCGCTCACGATGTGCAAAAATTTTGAAACAGTATAGGACATCATAAAAGAGTGTCAACGCTTTGAGCAGGCTAAGAGCCGCCGCATTGCAATGCCATGCGAACTTCTGCCAAATACAGCTGCAAATCCTCTTGTGACGACAGGCTAGGAGTGCCAGCCGCCATCATTATAAGATAACCTGACGCGGATAGTACTGCGAGAACTTGAAGCCTTGGCTGCGGCAGCCCCTTTTTCCCGGCCAAGTGAGCCGAACAACATGCCTACAGCACCATTTGTGCGGATAACAACGCGCTAATCTTGGAGTTCATTCTGTGTGTGCCGCTTCCGCTTCACAGCTGTCTCATGCTGCAGGTCCACCAGCTGGTCCGTGGTATCCCACAGACTACTGAATTTCAGCCGAGTGGCGAAGCGCACACGATTGGCCAATATGGTTTGCCTGTCGGCGTATCGGTCACGTTGCTGGCCATTGTAACAACAGTAGTGTCTCCTCCGCTCTGCAACGGCCAGTCACCAGTTATCGCCATGAACAAAGCGAGCATCCCTACCAGCCTCCATCGACACCACAACAGCCAAACAGTGGCACTCGTGCTCCTTGAAACTGAAATAAACAAACGATAAATTAATGGAAATGAATATATATATATATATATATATATATATATATATATATATATATATATATATGTGTGTGTGTGTGTGTGTGTGTGTGTGTGTGTGTGTGTGTGTGTGTGTGTGTGTGTTTGCGCGTGTGCTTTAAGCCGTAACAATCATAGGGCATCGGCACTTCTGAAACCCTAAACACAGCCGCAGTGACTGCAGTATAATGTCGAATGCAATGCCCTAATGTCAATACCCTCCTTTCTTTCACATCGAAAAGCATTTTATTGACCAGCTCTTCAACGATCGACTACAAGTTGCGAAAGGCAACCTATCAAGTTGTCAGCAATTTCTTTCGGTCACCCGTGGTGCTGACTCCCGCTGCTTACGTCGGTCCGATGTAAACATACCTTAAGGTAAACAGTCACGCTGCAATCGTTAAGTTCCCCAGCTCGGCACCATAAGTGGAGATCAACACGCTAACGAAACAAAGTATACACCTTCGGTCTCTAGAATCTCGCTTCTCTCTTTCTTTCTTGCGCTCTCGCTTTCCTTTTTTTTTTCCGCCCCACCATGTTAGGCCCTTCGTAATACACCGTTATAGCTGCGAGGTTTTAACCCGAATGCTCCCGGGCGCGGAAAAGAGCACAAAAAGAGCCGCTCGATCTTCCTTACCTGACTGCTGTGAGAAAACTGACACGTGCGAAACGTTTCGGTTTGCGTGCAGGGAAGCCAAGGGATGCAGCCACAACAACGGGGGAAAAACAAGGAAGAAAGCGCGGTGAGGGACTGCCGACCCACCCTTGTTTTGTTCTTTTAGTCGCCAGGTGGAGCGGACGCAGCGAAGAGGTAGATTAATCACAGCGTCCCCCCGCCGTCTCCCATCCCCGTCGTGTGGCGTCCATTTTTACGCCATCTGACGAGCTTAATTTCACCCTGAATGTTCCGGTGTTTTAGAAGTGCACGCTCGCGCAGCTTGTGGCGGACGCTTTATGAGCGAGTGGCGCGTTGTTTGCCCCCTGTAGGGAGTTCGCGTGCGACCTTTAAGGTGCAAGCGGTCGCGGCATAAGGGCTTCGGCCATGTGCTCGTGCACCCGGATTCACTCGCATGATGCGTGATGTTTTCGTCGCGGAGAGCTGTAATGGGGAATGAGGCAGCCATGCAGCTAGTTTTTCATTAGTTTGCTCTATTTAGACGAGCGATGGTCGGCTGTAGTCATAAGCAACCATTTTGTCGTTGACGTTCTTTTGTGGTTTGTTTATCCACTTCTTAACATTAGTGGCGGGAATATTTATGCAATGTGGCGAATAATTGGACGGGGATAAATATCAGAGAATAGCATTGTATTTAGCATCATCCTAACGATTTCAAAAGATCTGGATATACAATCCATATTTCCAAATAGTGCACCTCACCGAAAAGTGAAAGTGTGTGGCTGAATGAGGGCGCTTCAAATAATTACTAAACTGCCGTTTTACCACCATATAGGCTCTTTCTTTCGCGGCGGCCTGGAAGAACTGTAACGTGGCATCTATGTTCAATTTGCCAGGAGATGGTGGATATGTTCCGATTGGCGTGGATGCAAAATATTCAGTGAGAGCGTTATTGGCGGCCACGGGAGTAATTTATGTACACAATCACTCCAAATCATTGCACGCGTATATGTTCACCTACCCTCAAGGCATAACTAAGTGTGGCACCCATTTCATATGCGGTGAAAATTTTATGGCTGATGTGTGTGTAGAGTTTAATGAGCTGGTTGATTACAACCTTCAAAGTTAAATATTTAATCCACTAATCGACAGCGTAACGCTAACTTCATACTCATGCTTTCCCTGTGCTTGTTTGGTTGACGTTTGCAGTAGATCTAAGGAGATAGGTAAGGAGTTGTGAGATGGCAATATCTATGTTTTATTTACGAGAACTGCTCGAGAAAAAAACTTATTCGCTAGAAATTTCGTTGGTATTTAGTGAAACAGCCCAGTTTGCCTACATTTCATTTTTTCCTACTATACGAGTAGCTTTCTTTGACCCTGCCAACAGTTTTTGCGGTCGATAGCGTCGAACATATACCACCGAAAAAAAAAAAAAAGCCGCTGCGTTTGTTGACCCGGTTTGGGCGTTGGTGTTCTTGTGTAGGGCTATTGAAGTACTCGCAGTTAAAAGAACTGAGCCTCAGTCAGGTCACTCCGATGAGGTCAGTCTCTGTGCCGAAGACACATGTGACGAATCGTGTTAATATGCGTAGACTACCATACACTACCACTACATGTGTGCTGGTTAACTACCCTGTTCTCGCCAGAAATACACAACAATAAAGGCTACCTACATGTCCTCACTGCAATAAATGTACGCCTCCAAGTGAATCTACTAATCGAGACTGATTTTCGAAGCAGCGCTTCGTCATTTGCTTAAATTGGCAATCATTGTCGATAGCTTGGGCACATCATTTCTGCACCGCCCATTATTTTCCATGTTATCAATCGTTAAGCTTTATGCACAGGAACAGTCAAAAGCATTTTATTACAGAAATAAAAACGTAGGCATTAATCTTTTAATCTGCCGAAAGTGCACGCCGCCTATGTGGGACACCGTATAGTGAAAGTCTAAAGAATCTTTTTTTTTGTACCTGTTGAACCCGTTTAGCGTGCACACAAGCACCAGTACACCAGGATTTTGCATTCAGTGCTCGTCAGGTTAAGTCGCCTAAGCCGGGACTCGAACCCGCAACTTCATGCTCAGCAACGCAAGGCCATAGCCCCTGATGCACTGCGGCTGGTGACCTCGTTGATTGAATACCAGTACGTGAATGTGCAATGCCCATGGTTAGCACAGAAAAAAAAAAAACCAAAAGACGGTGCCTTTAAGCTAGGAAGCTAGGCACCCTGACGACGAACAATACATTCTGCTCGCAGCGAGGAATTTAACAACAACAACGCGTGATGCTTCCATTGAGCATCTCATGAAAAGTGCCTTTAAGTACCAGCGGCGGATATATGTGGACGAGCGTTTCGTGAACGGTTTGAGACTCCACGATCACTGAGCTAGCACTTGGACCGTGATGAGGCTATGATAGGCAGGTGGGGGCTCTCAGTGCCCTTCGCAAATTTCCTAAGTGGACAGTGATCTCATAGACTACCCCTGATCGATATCAACTCACCTATCTGCTTTCCAGTCTGCTGCTCTTTTTTTAGTACATTCAGCTCGAGACCATGTTGTCCTTAATTTTAAATAATGGGGTTTTTACGCGCCAAAACCACTTTCTGATTATGAGGCACGCCGTAGTGGAGGACTCCGGAAATTTTCACCACCTGGGGTTCTTTAACGTGCACTTAAATCTAAGTACACGGGCGTTTTCGCATTTCGCCTCCATCGAAATGCGGCCGCCGTGGCCGGGATTCGATCCCGCGACCTCGTGTTCAGCAGCCTAACACCATAGCCACTGAGCAACCACGGCGGGTACCATGTTGTACTGTCCTCTACAAAGTTTATCTGCAAATTTGTGTATCCCCGATATTTTCTATATGAAAAGACACGTACTGGCCAGCATGGAAGCTTCGGCTACTTGGTTTGAGATAAGGAAGAGTAAACAATTTCGAAAGACTACCCTCCAGTCCGTATTCCCTTGTCCTCGTCCATGACTTTCAAACAGCTTTCTTTTTAATTACGTCATAATGCAAGGCTGTCTTAAGTATTTTAGTGGTGGTTCCGGTGTTGTAGCTTGTGGCGACTCTACCCATGTGCTTGTGACTGGAGCTTGTGTGTGTAGCACTTGGTGACATTTTCTTTTTGCTCTCGTGACCTTCCACTATAGTTGAGATTTTGGGGTGGCGTATTCTAAAAAGGCCTACCAGTCCGCGATCTTTCATTAAGGAAACGGCGGTGACAACGACGACAGGAACGACAGCAACAACAACGAGGACAAAAGCGACAGCAACAAGAAAAATGCGACTGGGACCGGCAAAATATAAATGGTTACGAAAAAACTCAGGTGTTCGAGGCCATCGCGGGAAAGTTTTTTATGGTTTCTAGACTACTTGAGTTTCTGTGCTCTTGAGAAAAATCAATCGATTTCTTATGGACCGGCGTGACGGTAGATGCAGAGTTCTGAAGGGGTTTCCTCTGAGATGTATTCCATCATGCAAATAAACGCCTGGGGGCTTCGTTCCCATCTGGAATAACATCGAATGCGATCTTCGGTGACAAGCAAAAAAAAAAAAAGTTATGCAGTAGCTCAACCATTTCTCGAAAGTTCTCACTTGATTGGAAAACTTGTGTATACACTCCGATCAACCCGAGGTGGGTTCATTCGCAACAGAAACGGTTGGAAGGTGCACGGAAAGAGCATGTTGACGGAGGGGATAGTTGGTTCCTTCAGGGATATGCGTGTTTGTGTCGCGAACGCCTCGGAAATTGATTCTGAACCAGGCATTAAATAATTTTTGCATATACACTACTCACTTTTATATGTAGACTGGTGCATTACAAAAACTACGGCGTTCAAGTCCAAAAGTATATAGTAACAGCATGTGATAGGAATGAATTGATCCAGTCATAATTTGCGACCCTGTGCTCAAACTCCCTGTTCATAAGAAGCAAAATGCTAGGCACACACGTGTGTTTGTGCGTGTCTGTGTGTGTGCGTGTGGCGGCGACAAATGTACACGGGCTCCGTAGGTATAGCATATATAATCGAATAAACACTACGTACGTGGAAGCGCGATTATTTTTACTGTCAGACGCTTCATCCGGTGGGCCAGCTTTGCCCAGGATGAATGCGGAATCTATTTCAGTGTAGATCGAAGAATTACGATAGCAGAACCGCGAACAGGGTCGACGGATGCCCGAACTATATATCAGGGCAGTTCATTCGAGCGTGAGATACTTTGTATCGCGCAAGGGGAAGCAGAAAACTATGTCGCAAGAACTCACCCACTTAGCGATGCAGTAGCGCTCGAACTGAAAATGGCAGACAGCTTTTGTTTAGTGTGGAAAACGGGTTGCGCGCGCAAAATAGTGCCGCACTAATGTTTTGGTGCTGGGAGCAAAGACAGCGTTTCTTTATCGCATGCGAAATTTGTAAATTCCCAGATGCGGAGCGCATATTTCGCTCCGCGTGCATTAGCTCACCACCTATCACCAAATAAGTGCCCGCACAATAGACAAGGTTGGCCGATACCAAGGCTAGTCTAGTGTACGTGGAAATGGTAGTGACTTTTTCGAGATGGCTATGTCCGCTGTGTGTCTAAGATACGATCATGGCATAATAATCCGAGTTCGCTATACAGGCGAGAAGCTCCAAATCCAGCGCAATCACAGAATGCATGCAATTTCTCTTGCCTAATTTCTACCACATTTTTACTAATGCTTTGCGTGTTCGAGATGTCTTGAAAGAACCACGGAAGGCCCGCAACGCCGTAGTGCCCATAACGCAAGCTGCGAGACCTTGCATGTGTGCATCCTCGCACGAATGTTTCTTGCACTCAGCGCATGCGCAGTTTCATTATGGCTAGCCCATGGCATCTACTACACTCTCGCAGTCGCTAATTTAAAGCTGCCAAGTATTGCGCACAGACCACTGTAAAGTTCACAGACGCAAAAATAAGAATAAAAAGTTAGGCGGATATACAACGAGGGATCTGAATATTGAGAAGTCTTTATTTTATTGCTTACAAACAGGAAGAAATTATGCAGGCACTATGCAACGCACAAGGAAGGCACAAGGCACTATGCAACGCACAAGGTCACCGAAAAAAGTCACTAGTACGCCACTGGCACCCTTTTTTGATTTGGTGGGTGTGTGAGGCTGAGAGCATAGCTATTCAGATGAATAATGGCTGCGCTAATCGGTTCATATTCATGGAAAGTATTCTTCGCTGTCTTCGGCTTCATTTCTTAGTGACTAATATTTTAACCTTTATTCGGGTTTGAAATATTTTACGTGTGGCCCTGCGTGGAATCATAAAGACTATGTTTTGCGATTGATTGATTTCGACGTGAACTAACCTAGTCACTGTAGTTGTCCTTTCCGGAGTAATTTAGACAACTTGTACTTCTTTACGTGGCATCTAGCTTAAATGAACTAGTGTTCTTTCATACCGCTGCCATCTAAATGGGGGTGGCAATGCCTCCAGCTAAAGCACGTCCACGTGATCCCTCAAATTTTGTGCACACACTTCACAGTGTATTTCGTTTTCTTTTTTTGAACCATGTTTACAGGCAGTACTTGCCTCTTTAGTAGAGTATGGATGCGTCGTCTTCGTCGAAGCCGTACGAACGTAGATGTTCGGTGGACAGAAACTGCGTCAACTCGAGGCATTAAACTTAATACATTGGGAACTGTGACGCGAAATTGTAGCACGAACGAACAAATGGTATAGACTAGCGATGTGCGAGCAGTGATTTTTGAAACCGTATGGAATACGAACTGAATATTACGTGAAGCCAATCAAACCAAGACGAATTTCGATTACTTTTCGAATGGTTTACGAATAATGAACCGTCGTCATCACAACAATATAGAGGGATGTTAAGATCCCAGTATTCTTAAATGTATCAAAATTCTGTCATTTCATAGTACGCATTGAAGCGTTGTGCATGAAAAGCACAAATTTAGCATTAGCAGCAAACAAGTAGCTTATTCTTATAGACACGACTCTTCAGAGAGTGTGAACTATTGCTGTATATGTAGCCTGTAAGGTATGCTACCTAAGCGACGTAGCCTGCTCAACTACGCAGAAGTTCTCATGTTTTCTATCTGTACTATGTCTGCCGGGTGAAAATTTACGGAAATTTCGCTTCAAGGTAATGTTTATCTGGGCGCAGTTGATTCAAAATATTTGAAAAGTATTCGAAATATATTCGCACTCACGAATAGTGAATAATCGATTCGTTACGCGAAAGTTTCGAATATTGGCACATCCCTAGTATTGTCAGTAGAGCCGCATGTTTACTTATATCAGAGGCAGTAGTGGCTGGCACATCTTGCCCGAGAGCGACAGTGTATGGTCTCGACGCATGACATTTCTCTATTACACGTATATCCTTAATGGGCCTTTGATTGTATTGCAAGTGTGTTTGTCGGCTACCTGGACATTAAGTTCTCGTACAGTACGTGCGAACACCGGGCGAACACCTTTACTTGATGCTTGAGTGCGCGTACAGTCCAAAGGCGTGTGCGCGGGTTTCAGTAGTTGTAAGTTTAGAGTAGGCCTCCACCACCGGTATCCAACATTACAGTTATAGGCGGCCACATCTGGCGCCTGTGCGCATTTCAAGGGTCAACAGGTTGACGGGAAGGATGCTGAGATCGAGGAGCACCTCAGTTACTTGCGAGTCGAAGGCAGAGCGAACATATTAACGCGAGAGCGTTAAGGAACCGTTGTCAGATGGGAAGAGGACTTGGCGCCTTTGAAGGCGCCGCGTCCATGAGCTTTCATGTACTCATCAACCCAGCATCATTCGATGCATTCACCCCCGTTCCCCCCCCTCAACCCGGGTTGACTAGGCGGGGGGCTTTGGTTCGGGCCAACGGTCTTTCCCAGACAAGGAGGCTGTTGTGGTGCAGCAACACAAAGTTACTGCACTCAACACACAAACAGCCATGTCGTTCTTACAGGACTCAAGCCTGACTGACCCTCGGACTGCCTCGGCGCAAAAGAGGCCAAGGCATAAAACGATGGAGAGCACCAAAGCCGTACGCGGAGCAGCGCGACCAACCAAGGGTGCGCCACCACCGGTTCCAGCTCTGGGTTCTGCTGAGCCAAACAAAACCCCGTAGATCGACTGGCACACACGGCCGAGTCAAGCGACCTTAGGAGCATGCATCATAACTAAATGGATAGCTTTCCACCTGACTCATCAAAAATCACTGCAGGACAGGCCCACACTTCGAGAAACTTCTTCTCGCCCAAGCGGTGCCGCTCCCGAGTGAGATGGAACAAGACCTCCTTCCGTGCTTTCGCAAGCACTTCGTGAAGGCCCGGTGCCCTCCCCCCGAAAACTGCATCGCGGCGTGCGAACCAAACTTGGTAGGAGCACTCGGCGAGGAGAAGCACGAACTGGTTGACCGCCTGATTAGGCAAAGGGTGCAAAAATTGGACTGTCTGATAAGGAACGCCTGGGAGATTAAAAAGACTAGCAATCCTACGGAGAAGAGCTGCAGGAAGCAAACACTGCGCAAAAGCATGAACCGAGTCCTCGCGAGCTCCACAGAACGGGCACACTCCACTAGCCGGGACGCGTATTTAGAATTGCTCGTAGGTACAACGGGGCGTGCCACTTTTGACGGAGCTCGACGTTTCTGCGCAGGCGCGAGTAAGAGCGGGCGCGAGAGAGAAAATCTGGGGGCTTTTGCTCCTTGAATATATGACTCAGCCTAGGCACTACGGAGGAGGTTTCTTAGATTGCGTTGTATTCGTTTGTCCCCTGACATGCCGGCATTGCGGAGTTCGGTCGAGTTGGTTTATACGCTCCGCCGCTGGCTGCCCGCGCGGTGAGGCAGTGGGCGCGGACGCCGCTTGGTGATCGCTGTGTCTGAAGGGACAATGTTCTGACTGGTGTTTTATAAGTCGCGGGTCGAATTTTTCGTCGCGACGATAGATCGGATTTTTTACAAGCACTGCTCCAGGAGGGCACATGTAACCGGCAAACGGAGGCCTCAGGAGAGCACCTGAGGTTATATTAAAGCAGGCGGCGCAGGATCTCCGGGGCACCCAAGCGGTAGCGGGGGGATCAAAGCTGGAAGCCGGGCGCCGTGGGTTGGGGCCGCAGAGGCCGAAGCGTGCCTGGGGGTGTTCGCATAAAACATTGGCTGTCCGCGATAGCGGACAGCCGATCTTATACTCCCCTGGCACGCGCAGGCCTCAGCGAGCCCCAACCCACGGACCAGTCCGGCTTCTAGCTTTGATATCCCCGTTGCCGCTTTGGTGTCCTGGAGGCGCCGCCAATAATGCGAAATAATGACACGTTGTTTTCATTAGTAAAAACATGATCGATTAAATATGATTGCGTCGAGCCGCCAACTTGCGATGCTAAGTTCAGCACAACCGCGCCCCGCGACTTCTGCCGGCACGGCGCGCCTAGGGACAAGCGCATACACCGCGCCCCAAGGGACTCCTCCGTAGTACCTAGGCAGAATCGTATTTTCAAGAATCAAAACTCCCCACATTTCCTCTCTCGCACCCGCTCTCACTCGCGCATGCGCGCAAACGTCCGTCGTCTCCGCAAGTTCCACGCCCCGTTGTACCTACGAGCAGTTGGAAATACGCAGCCGGGACGCGTATTTGGAATATCCAGAAAGTACAACGCATGGCAACCGCAGCACCACGCTATTGGCTTACGAGCCTGCGGGACGCCGTGATGTCACTCCTAGCAACGGCGCCAAGCGATAACTCTCGTTCCCGGTGCTCTCCTGCTGACGCGTGCGTCTAATTGTCGTACAAAAATCCCTCACGTGACCTGATCATAGGTGCAATGCCTCGATAGGTGCCTAGGGACAGGATCGCTTAGGGATTTTTGAGAAGGCATGATGGTGGCGCCGAGCGACGCCGTGGCGTGTTCGCTCTCGGCATGGTCCTCGGCGTGATCGTTCTCCGGCTCGCGCGTTGTTCAACGTTGCTTATGTGATCGTGCTTGCGTTGCTTGTGTGTTGGTGGTAGGTTCTGTGTTACTTGGCGGAAAGCCGCGAGTAGTGGTGGTGCGGCAGTGCGACTTTCGCCTCGGTGAGCTCTGGCAGTACAGAATCTGCGTTGTGTGACCCGTGCTTCCTTGACAATAGAAATGTCGAACTGGCCTAGCGCCTCGGCAGCGAAGTTCTACGAACCGCGATGTGGCGTCGCAGCGTCTGACTTTGCTTAACGGACATCGAGGGATGTGCTGCTCGCTACAAGTCATGTAAATGCGACTGCGTCGACTGCCCATGCACTGTTCAGCGCTGAATGTGTGTTAGGTGTGCTGTGCTTGAAACGAGTGGTGGAGCCGTGCAGCGGGGGGTGGTGGAGGAGCAGAGTGGCTTAGGGGTCTCCATTTGCACGTTCACAGATAT
This sequence comes from Dermacentor andersoni, assembly GCF_023375885.2. NCBI lineage: Eukaryota > Metazoa > Arthropoda > Arachnida > Ixodida > Ixodidae > Dermacentor > Dermacentor andersoni. The sequence goes on from NC_092819.1 coordinate 138,575,399, forward strand.
GTGCTCCCGTTTTGGTCTCATTAGCGGCTGTCGCGGGATTGTGGTGTGCTCCTTGCCTAGTATGAAGTTTACGATGCTAACACAGCATTTTCACGTTTTTGCGTGCTATATGTCATTTGCATGACGACCGAGTTGAAAACAAGGCATATGTCTGTGTTGTTTGCATTTGTGTGTTGTAAATTACTTCCTATTGTGGAAGTTCTGGCAGTCTTATTACGCAAGGAGTACGAACATAAACATATAAACATATTTCTGTGTGTCTGAAATTTTGAATTTCCCATAATAGCCTTTACGACTGATAAGCGGGCTACACAGGCCGGTGTAAATCAGCTACCTTTTGTTGCGACCCTCTTCCATGTGGTAGACTGATGCATGGTGCGCGTTTATTTCAGTACTGTTGTAAAAACCATTTGTTTATTCACCCAATACAAATGTACTGCTTCTTCGCCGCAGTACATTTTAGTTACGCGCTGAAGGATATTAAAAGTGGGAGGGGACCGCTATCACCCAGCATAGTATGTCCACTTAGGCGACCTGAGAGGCCGCGGTTGCGCGAGTGTATAATTAAAGAACTCTTTTTATGTCCAGTGGCAGTGGCCCCTTTCCACTTTTAGTATGCTTCAACGCAGTACACAGGTGTATTGCGAAAAAGGTAATCTTAAAAAGCTCAATTATGCAACGTTTCTTTCGTAGCTTGCTATACCGCAATACAGGGGAGTAGCATCGTGTAGTAAAGCATACGAAGAGTGGAAAGGGCACATAGGTTTACTCATTATTTTCAATCGTGATATAATTTGCAAGTGCATCTGTGCTCTTGGTAAGCTTTATTGACAATTCTTTGTACATTACAAATTCATATTGCCGGGAAGCTTACTAAGGCACATTCGCCATTTTGTAATGCATTATTCACCTTCAATGCAGGAGCACAATGCGGATTCATGCCTATGCTTCTGGCTGGACTGCACGTGCTCTTTGAGAATTGATTCGTTGTTCATAAGTGCACTGGTACTTACTCTAAACTGGAGGGCTGAAGTTGATGCGGAAGCACAATTTTTATTAAGGGGACAAGATGTTGCCAAGGTGGTTGTGCACAGTTTTTTTTTCTTCCAGGTACCTTTTCTACTAGAAGCTTCCATTGCAGTGTTTCGAGCCTCTTTGAGCCAGCACATAGTGTATATAAAAATCGGACACCGATTGGGAACATCACCTATGCTTTCTGCAGTAAGCTGCGCACAGGATAAGTTCATGCCTATATATAGAAAAATATGTAGCATGACCAGACAAAATAAAAGGGTGTGGGCTGCAGCAACACTAAGTGTTAAATGGTGCCTTATCCTTTCCGTTGAGTTTTCTGTTTTGTGCTTTTTATTATGGATCCTCCACAGTGACCATTAGAGTGCCGAACGTAAGCTTGTTGTTCTCAGATCTCATGGTTGTTACTAACAAAACTGTGATAAACAAACAAGGGCTTGGAGGCATCCAGTCACCTTGCTTATCTCACGGTGTTGCTTCATGAGCACCGTGAGCCTGCAGACCAACTACGAAGGGAAATTTGTTGCAATCACTTCAGAACTGTATTGCAACCAAACGAACAGTGCTCTCAATGACAACTTTTGGACAGTAGAATGCTTGCACCCAGCAAAGTCTAAGAAGGAAGCATTCAGGATGTGCACGTGGGCCTTTTGAAGCTGGCATAATTGCTGAAGGGGCTTTGCCTGCTGCCCTCTTTATGGATACACAAAGATGATTTCCTCTTTGAGAGGGATTGTTTCAGATGTTACTTGGCAACAATGCTGGGTGTATAGTAGCAGAGAAGCTTGTCTTTGCCCACTGTCAATAATATGTTCCTTTTCCAGTGCCCCTGTGGAAGTGCCTACTTTTTGGACACAAAGTGCTTTCCATGCATGCATGCATTTTTAGCTTGCAAAGATGTCTATTACCCTTTGCCTCAAGCTGGTCCTTGTTGATGTCACCCAAGAAGGCATTGCGGAGTATGGCGATGCCGACTTACAAATCAGTGTTGATGCCAGTGAAACCAGATTAATGGAGCTGCCGTTTATTTCTGTCCACTCCATCTTCATCCAGTTATAGTTCAACCTATAGTTCAACCTATAGTATGCGATCAGAAAAGTGCTATACATCACATTGCTCCAAACTCATGACATGTGCTACAAGGCCTTGAGGAACACCCTCATTAATTTCCGTTCTCATCATACTGTATGAAGCTTCGCATTACAAGTGCGACAATTGACATCTGCTGGTTTTTCAGTGCTATTTCTGTCCAGCTTGCTGAAAGCTATCCCAAGTGTTTCAAAAGCAGGACTGCTGCCGGACAAGAAGTGCATAAACAAGGGTAGCTATAACCATATATGTCACACAAAATGAAGAAGGCCACTGAGTGTACAGGCGGTTTAATTCTTATCCAACAAGCTTGGTTCTCCCTTTGCAAGTGAGTAAACCCAACTTGCCCCAAAGACATGGCCTATGACAAACTATGTGCCAGATGCTGTGTCCCCTGCAAAGCCGAAGATGTGTACAACATCCTGACACCCGCAGTGGCTTCTACACTGGGCAAACAGGCTACTATAAGAACGACCGCCTCTACTAATATGCTAATAACATGAAAACGTGCAGAAATTTGGCTATTCATTGGGCCCAACTGCAGGTGCAAGCCACTCTTCCACCAGATGTGTGTTGTTCACAGGAATTGGAGCTATACAAATGCAGACAAAAACAATGATGTTTGAAAGTAGTGGAGTTGAACTATATTCTGCACAAACAGTGCTACTTGCAGCGCTGGTACCTTGTAGCTACAATTCATGGCTGTCCCACCATGCAAAGGCACTATTCTTGAATTATAACTTCTATTTATATTTATGGTGGCCATATATTCCAAGTACGTATCCACATTGTGTGCAATATGGTTAAATGATGTCAACTATGATAGCCATTCCTAATCTGAGATGCAACAAAAGAACTAATATAGGAAACAAATTGTAATTCAAAAAGACAACCCGTGCACAGGATAAGTGACAGACATCCTTCTATTGAACAAAAGTCACATGTGTCACACGTCACCAGCAGTGGGTAGCAAACTTGCAAGCTTGGGTGACAGAGGCAAAACTTAGCAAAATGCTACACTCATACTCAAATGTAAAACTGCCTATGACACAAAAAACGACATTATATTGTACTGAATGAAAGAGCAAGACTCCATCCAAGAACGCATTATGGCACCACATAATTGACATGGTGTAAAAGATGTTAACACGCCCTCCCCATAAAAAAAGAAACACTGAAAACATGCCTTAAAAGGCAATGTGCAGCATCTGAAAGCAAGAAAAAACAACCCAAAAAATGTTTCGCTAAGTCCTTCAATGATTAAAATTGTCAGACTGTCTTGTCACTTCTTAATGGATCTGCATTGTGTACTAGGGTGTTCTGATAAGGCAGTTTCAGCAAGTGTATTGGAAAGCAGTGTTCCCAGTCTGTGTCCAATATTTCGAATTTAAAGAGGGTCAGGCTGCCTTTCAAAGATGTACATTTTAGTTTATAAAACAGAAAAAGGCAAGCAAAATTGCTGTGCTTTAGAAATTCACTCAAAGCAGTGTTCTTAAATTAAAGTATTAGCTTGCACAATGCCATTATAACAGCTTTTCACCTCTAATCTTTTTTATCCCAGTTGTAAAAAGATGGGAATTTCTTTTTGAACATAACTTTTTAAACTATATTTAACAGGCGAACCAAATACATCATAAAAGTGGCATTTCGCATCTGCAACAACTTCAATGTACTTGAAATTCAGCATATTGGGACATGGAGGAAGCCATAAAAATGCAATAACGGCCCGAGAGAGTTCTCTGCAATTAGGTGAAGAAATTGGCACATACCTGCAACATTTATTGATATCTAGAGTGAACTTTAACATCCAACACAATATAGGCTCTTTCGGGACTGTTTATAACGTTTTGTGCCAGCGCACATACGTTAAAACACTATTCAGTGCTTTCACGCCGTGTCGATGTATGCCGAATTGCATTAACAGGACGTGAGCAGCACAGTAATCGCAAGGGCGTTTTGTTTCCTCTTGAGGGCATCGCGCTGCGTATCATTAGTAGTAGTGGTGGAATACGACTCCATCATCTCACAGGTTCCGATCTTGTCGGCATGGGTTTCGCGCAGCGATCCTCGCAACGTAAACTGTCGCACCGGCGTAGATCCTGATTCCTATCAATCGGCAGGGCGGAGAGGGCGCTTCGATGGATGGGACGGAAAGTCGCGTCACCCTCGGCTCGCGACCGCGCCAGCACACAGTTACGCCAGTTTCACGTAGCCGCGTCTGCGTGCCAGCCACGACAAAACGTTGGCCATGACGTTGGCCACGACCCACAACAAGCTACGCGAAACCGCTGGTGATGAGAGTACGTTGTTAGGCATGACGCCACGGCGCGTCCCCGCAGCTGGCAGCCAATAGCGTGGCGCTGCGGTTGCCATGCGTTGTCCCTTCTGGATGTTCCAAATACGCAGCCGGGACGGCTGTTAAGGGCCTGTAGCCCAACGACAGGCACCCTCGCGCCAGGCGATACATGAACGTGGCTCGCCTAGCGTCGAGGAAACTGGCCGTGATGAGCTTCCAGTTTGGCCTGTGAATGGACAGGTCATACATTTGGCAATGCGGGGGGATGCCTGGGTTAAGGATGCCTACTAATTCTTGGAGTGGAGTTGAAACTACGTCCATGTCGGGGCGAACCGTGCGGAGGCTTAGCAGAGAGTTGGCAGCCGCCGCATAAATGGTGGACAGGGTACCTGAGCGAGGAACACAGTGGGAAAATGTGCTCTGCGAAAACAAGCGGAGTCGGGTGCTAAGGAAAAACGAGGTAAAGCTTCGAGTCAGGAGCATATCCGAGTTAAGAGGGACCTGGGTCCATCTGGCATGTAGTGCAGTAGCCACGATGCCCAGGTCGGTGATTCCGAGTCTTCCCTTATCCCTGGGCAACTTGAGCACCCGCCTAGCTACACAACCATTTGTACCCTTCCAGAGGAAACGAAAGAGCACCCTGTCCAAGATAAGCTTGGTTCGGGTTGGAACAGGAGACAAACACGCCACATACGTCAGGAACGAAAACAAAAGTGAGCGCAGGATTGTCGCTCGAGCAGTCAATGGGCATGACAATGCGCTGAACTCCTGAATTCTGGTTTCAAGCTTCTCCTTAGCCTGTTGCCAGTTTTCAGGAGACAGACCATCTGGTTGAAATCGGAAGCCTAGAATGCGCAGCCGCGTTTTCACGGGGAGACCATGAACGGGCTGCGGACTGGATGGAGTGGAGTTCAAGTACATGGCTGCACTGTTCGACCTATTGAACCCTGCACCGCTCGCCCTGCAGTAACTGTCTATGACCTCCGAGACAGCCGCAAGCTGATGCTTCGTCCGGAACGACAATGGACAAGTCATCCGCGTAGGCAAAAAGTGCAACCGGAGGGGAACCTGGTGGGAGGAGGAACCTGCCAATTGTGCTGTCACAGGACAACCTCTGCAGAAGCGGTTCAAAAGCGAGCACGTAGAGGGCAGGTGAGAGAGTGTCCCCCTGCCGTACACCACGCCCCACAATGAACGCCTCCGAGACGCGGTCCCGTATGACAACAGCAGAAGTCGGTCGAGAATACAAAGCTTGGACCATCTGCCGGAAACCCACACTAAAACCAGGCTATTCCAAAACACGGAAAAGGTACCTATGGCTAATGATGTCGAAAGCCGTCTCCTGATCAAAGGGGCAAAGACTACTTGGAAGTTTCCTGGTGTTTGCCCACAGGAGAAGGTCCCTCACTGCTAAACAGTGAAGCTGAGTAGAGCGCCCCTGGACACTACATGCCTGGTACGGACCCAAAGCAGTGCGGAGCGCTGGTGTGAGTCGCGTACACAGGCACTTTGCTATGAGCTTATAATCGCAGTTCAGAAGCGTGATTGGACGCCATGCTCTCAGATCGGTGCTCCTCGACTCGTCCTTATAAAGGAGAGTGATTAGCCCCTCTCGTTGAGGCGCTGACAAAGTCTTTTCACTGAGTAGCCTGTTCACCAGTGATGTGAACGGCTTCCCTAACACTGTCCAAAATCTAACATAAACTCGACTGTAAGACCATCGGATCCTGGACTGCGATTACGCTTCATAGACTTCAAGGCCGAAAATAGCTCGTCCTCATCTATGGCTGAGTCGCACACTTGCGGTGGCTCAGCTGGTAAAGCAAACGGAAAGACAGCTGGAGAGGCAACTGGTTCGGCATACAAAGACATGTAAAACTGCCTCGCCAGTGCAAGAACTCCATCTGGTGAGTCGAGTATGCTACCATCGCTCGGATCTATAGGGAAGAGAGAGTGGTGCTCTTCCTTGAAAGCTGTTTACGTAGGACGTTTCTGCTACACCACGCTTCCGTTTCCCACAGCTCTGCTCCGGTTGTGGCCCTCAAGCCATCCCAGCGTCGCTGCAGGAGAATCCGAAGTTCCTTTCGGAGTGAGGCCAGCGCCGAAGCAACACCAGGCCCGCCGGACAGTGGCCTTGAGAGCAGGAGGATCGCGTCGGAGACGATTTTAATCTCCTCACGCTCCTCGCGCGCTTGACGCTTGCTCCCAAGACATGAAGCACTCACGAACCCTGACCTTCACGTCATCCCATTCCGTGCCACTTAGATTTGCTTAGTTATGAAGCGATCGAAATAGAATGAATGATACCTCTGCGGTTGCCTGCCTGTCTTTTAGGAGACGTGGATTTACGCGCCACGGTCTCTTTGCTCTTGATACTATGCTGGAATCGGCGAACCACAGAATTAGGAAGCTGTGATCGCTATGCGCAGAAGGAATTAACCAAGAAGAATGCATACTGGGAGCCAGTGACGACGAGATGTAAGAACGGTCGATGCGGCTCTGCATGCCCCTCCCTGTCCATGTCATTCCTGACTGTCCAGGGCGAAGCACGCGCCAAGCACCGAGCAGTCCCAGCCCATCGACGAGCTCTCGCAGTGCAGCATTTCCACGCTTATCTTTAGATATTGGAGTCCCTCTACGCGAGAGGCCGTCAACCAGTTCTAGCACACAGTTGAAGTCGCCTACTAGAATTAGTCGAGAGGGACCGACCAAATAGGGTTCTAATGTATCGAAAAACTCTCCCTTCTCTCTAGCCCGGGTTGGAGCATACACATTAACAATTCGAATGCCACAATCAAGATCCACCGACAATACGTGGCCCATGGAATCCCTGGCATGGCGAATAACAAGGCCGTCGAAATTCGGCATCAAAACCATGGCCGTACCTCGGCTGCCCGTCCCGCCCTAACTCCAGAAAGACCAAGCGCGAAAAATCCGGTCGAAGTGGCTGATCTGGCCTAGCCTATGAATATAGCTTTCCTGAAATGTGAGAATATCTACCTTTTTGTATTGAGCCAAGTTAACAACTTCTAGCTGTTTAGCAGCTCGCGACAAACCTCGGCAATTGAAAGTAGCTATAGTGAGGGAAGAAGCCATATTAAGGGAGAAAGAATTTAGCTGAAAGCTAGTAAAAGCAAAGGAAGACAAGAAAAGCTAGGAAAAGAAAGAGCAGGCTAGTATTAGGTAATACTAGCCGCTAAAGACAAATAAGCAAAGACCACTTATGAGAGAGTCTCCGAATTTGGAGACCCCTCATCAGTAGACTCATAGTACCTGTCTGACATCTCGGAGCAATCGCACCGAGCCCATTTGCAGTTTGGACAAGGAGGGGAACCCTCCGCGTCCGATGGGACCTCAGTGTCAGAATCAGACGTTTTTACGGCAGTGCGCTTAAATTCTGGAGCGCCAGACTCCGAGCCCTGGGAGCCACCATCATCCGAGCTCGACGCACGCTCCGCGGCCGGCGCCCTGGAAGCGGAGCCAGCGCGGTGAGCGCGCCGGCTCTTACGCTTATGGCTCGACTGACGAACATTGCCAATCGTGCTAGTCAGCGGCTCCGACGCGCCAGGGGTAGCGGTTGGCGTAGCGAGAGGCGTACCAGCCACGGAGGCGGCAGCGACCCCCGCTTCAGCCACCTCACCCGCCCCCCCCCCCCCCCCCCCCCCCCCCGCGCACGTTGCCGTGACAGACAAGGGAGCGACCGCGGCGGCGTCCACGGAATCACCACCGCACTCGGCGGCATCGACCACGCTCAAGGAGGCCTGGCTCTCTCCTTCCTCTACGGCAACTACCATGTCAGCTACAGGCGAAGTAACCGCTTCCTCAACGGCAGCTTCCTGCTGCTCTTGCCTCGCGGTCACTGACGAGTAGGTAAGGACACTACACGCCGAAACCGCATTGTCACGGCCGCATCGTACGCTCGCCGCGTCGCATGACACGTGGCCGAACTGCTCGCAGCGCGCGCACTTAGGCGTGTCGCACGCGGCGGCGTGGTGTCCTGCCAACTTACACCTACGGCACAACCTAACAACACCCTAGTACTCACACTGAACGACACGCTCACCTACACGAAGAAGGTTAGGAACGGGCCGCGCCATCTCTATCCGAATGCGCCGGTTTCCCGCGCCAATGGCAGGGAACCCGGGCACGCATTCTTCGGAGATACCGCGGACCTTTCCGAAGACCTCTAGCTCGGAGACAAGAGCTTGGTCCGGAAGATCCGCGGGGTAGCCAAACACCCTAACCAACTTCACCCGCACACCTCTATACTCAAAACGAACTTCCACATCACGAACCTTCAATGCGGGATCAGGTGAGAAGCGATCAACCGCGGCCTTAATCTTAAACGTTACCTCGAACCGCGCTGCACCAAAATCCTGAACTACCTTTAAGTCCTTTAACGAAAAGCGCTTTACGAGTGCCTTGCAAACATCAACGTTGGACGCGCCTTTCGGAACACGCCCGAAAAACGTAAGCGGCCGAAGCCGTGAAGGAGCCACCATCGCGGTAAAAACTACGTGGCGCCCGCGCCTAGCCGAAGTTTAAGCTAACACTACAGCGAGGTAGGAAGCTAAAAACCCTCAGCTAAACACTGGAAAAACCAAGGACAAGAAAAGCCACTGGAACACCTCACCAAATCGATGAACAGCGGGTTGGAGACTAGAAGAATCCGCACCGTAATCCTATCCAACCATCCGAGAGGGGCCCACGTGGAGGGGATCCGGAGCACCGAAGCTCGAACGCACAAATAACACCACCGCCGCCGCAAGCAGCATGGCGAGACTGAGACGGAGACGAGAACGACTTGCACAGTCGCGATCTGTGGTGGCAGAACATTCGGTGTCGGTGTAGGCGGCCCGCGGCCGACGTCGTAACGGCAAAAATATTTTCTCACAACACATATCCAGGCCTTCTATGTGGCGTAAGCAATTCACTGAAATAATTGATTTCCTCAAGCTAAAATACGTGGAAAAATTGTAAACTAGTACTTGCACACAACGTAGAGACATGATAGCTCTCGGGTTGTAATTTGAATATACGAGAAAACATAATTCTGTTAGGCGAAAACTCAAATAAACCTCTTTTCGAGCATTCTTACACTGTATAGGCCGGAGACAGCGTCCGCCGTCTAAGCACGCCGGCGCGTTAATATGTCGGCGTCCACCGAACGGCACGCCCACTTCTTTGAAATACTCACAGGTAGCGCTCGCCTCCACCGCATCGTGGCCTATGCAAGAGGCCACATTTCTACCAGAAAGCCCGCCTTCATGCATAGCGTTCGCCGCGAACGTTTCCCGGTAAACATTACCGTTACATACGCTGCAATTGCCGGGAAGCGGGACAAGCAGTAGGGGGTCTTTGAATCTTATCGCTTTCCACTCTTAAAGGCAAAGTGTAACGTCCTGCCATTTCTTTTCCTACTAGGCGATTACGAAAGACCCCTCGAGAAGAACAAAATATGGCGATTCCACGCGTATACAGATAAAAGAAATCGAATGCACATATAGTGCTCGCAGCCTGCATTTTCACAAAGTGTTTGGTATGCTCTTTGCCATGAACTTAGCCGGCAAAAGCGGCGCAAGGTTTCCAACAACGACAGTTCTCCCACTTGTAATTTTGTACCATTGGAGTTCTGCCACTGAAAATCCGCACGTGAACGCCTTGGAACATCTCGATATCTGCGATAAATTTCGTGAAGGTGTAGATGTGCGTATCGTGGTGTGTCAGCCGATGACAGCCTTCACGACTGCTCTACGTGCGGTGTTCCGCACGCCGAATTCTTTAAAGTGGACGTCACTGAAACAGATGCGCGGCTGTTGCCTTGTTGGAAGAAAAGGAGAGAGTGCGTGAGAAAAGATCCATGTGCATGGATGCATGGAATGATAAGAAGTGCTCCTGTATAAGCTGCGTTGCGCCCGATTTTGCTTAGAATCAGGTAAGAGAGATGCATTTCACAAAAAATTTCATTGGTTGAATATTTGATTCACTGACTGATTGATTGATTTATTTACGTTGTAAACGAACACTAGCGCTAGACAAAATGCCCGAGTGAATAGCTCCGGATTACTTTGACCACCTGAGCTTGTTTAATTTGTACACAGATGTCGCTCGGTACAGAATAATTTTTGTATATCGTTCCAATAGGGACAACGCCATGGTCATAGATCGCACCCGTGACCTCGTGCCTGGCATGATGATTCAATACACACTGAGTCACAGCAGCGAATAGCCATATGAACGATCATCTGAGTAAGCACGTGCGTGCCTCACAAACATCAATGTCCAACAGTGTGGTTCTATCTAGCCGGTTACATTACATACCATAATATGTTTTGGTTGTTCGGAGGGCTGTATCTGTTGGCCAACAGGAACTCAAGTTTAATGCTTGAAAATACCAAGTGACGGCGTTCATCGTACACTGTAAATCGTACACCGTTCATCGTACACTGTACACACCATTAAAAATGAAAAGAGTGTAAATGTGTGTATAACTCACAACTTTAGGGTGTGATTTATCTAAGGGACACGCTAAGGGCATGAGCTAGACACATTTACATCCTTTCTCACTTTCAAGAATGTATATTATTTTACAGTGTAGGGACAATAGCGCGCCTTGTGGCAGTGTGCACGATGCTGTCAGTGCTCTTTCTGTTTCAGTTTTTTTCTCAATTTATTTCTTGTATTCCTTCGCAAGGTGTGAAAACAATTTTTATTAGCACCAAGATCTAACCTTGACCATTTACCTAGTGCACGAGTGTAAAATTGAACTACAAGCCTCTAAAAACGCAATTGGCCAACTGATTTTAACTTTAATTAGGCAATCTTAAGTTGGCAGACATACTGAAGCTGTGAAAGATTTGCCTAACTACACAGTTTCTTCTTGCTCCGATAGGGGTGCCATTGTACCTGACAAGCTTCCAAGGGCGCAATGACCGACTAGTCAGCGTAAACATGGCACTTCGCAGCGCGTCTTGCCTCCAGATCTTTGTGGCCCCTTTGGGCTGGCAGCGCTGAGGTTACAATAATTGCGACTTCAGTGCTCTACATTCTCCTTACAGGCTACGTGTCAATGAAGTTAAAACGGTATAGAAGGGCACTCATTTCGAAATCAATATTCATTTATAGTGCCTCGCCTATATCCCGTTGGCACCATAAACATTAGCGCTTTGGAGCGTACGCTTGAGGTCTTCAACCAGCAGCGAAGGCGGACGGCTACAAAAAAAAAAAAGAAAGAAAGATATTTTGAAGAAGAGAAACTGCACGTCACCAGCTGCCCAAGATCGAGTAAGCTTACGCAGGGAAGCCTGTGAAACATGAACATCGCACTTACAGACACCAGTCTACAGCTAAGCTCAGACCACCTTTCGTCTCACAGGCTCTCATTTAGTTATATTGTCCCTGACATCTTTATCCTAACCATGATGAATGGAAATACCGCCCTCCACATCACCTAGAAACACTAGAACTACGAAGGTAAACAGAACGCTCAAGAATCGCTGACCATGGCTGAGTCGTCAGATAGTTCTGAGTGAAAGCCACGCTTAGCAAGATGGACTGCACGCTCCGTGACGCGTTTACCGGAGCGGCAATGTAAAAATCGTGGCTGGAACGCCAGATACCAAATATCAGGTGGCGGAACATCTTAGCGAAAAATGGGAAAAGAAGATAGAAGCGAACAGGGCACGCACAATGCCATGAAAGGTAAGAGAAGTGTAAGAGCGCGCAGGTGTGCTAGGGTGCCAAAATGATGACCCGAAAACAGTCATTTCATATAGCACTGCCACCTTCCTTCACGGAAGATAAACGGACTTCTCCTCAACGATCTGAACTTTCAAAGCTCACCCGCTGAGTATCATCTTGGAAAGCAGGATGCTTCAAAAATATTGTGGGGTTTCACGTGCCAAAAGCACTTCCTGATTATGAGGCACGCCGTAGTGGGGGACTCCGGAAATTTCGACCACCTGGGGTTCTTTAACGTGCACCTAAATCTAAGTACACGGGTGTTTTCGCATTTCACCCCCATCGAAATGCAGCCGCCGTGGCCGGGATTCGATCCAGCAACCTCGTGCTCAGCAGCCCCACAGCATAGCCACTCAGCAACCGCGGCGGGTGCAGGATGCTTCAATAGGCCTGTCACAGACGTTCGAGCAAAAGGAGTTGTGGACATCGGGTTGTGGACATGTCGCGGATGTGTGAGGAAGGCAGCCTTCTTCGGAGAAAATATATAGACTGGTCGTGCAAACACTGCTCAGGCACGGATAAACTAAAATAAGAAGTGGCCTGGCCAATTTGTCTTCCTCGACACGCTCCCTCCCGCGTCCGTAACAGAACAAGCAGGATGGATGAACATAGGCGAAAGCAGTGGGCGCATCGGTTGTGGTATTATTTATACCCGTTATAACAGACTCAGTCCGGTTCGGCTCGCCGCACAGCCGGACAACTGGGTGTATTTGTTGCCAAGAGAATATTGTCGACCGGCGGCCACTCTTTGCTCGCCCGATAACCCCGGGCCTCCTCACATCATGCGTATATAATTTTTGCTGTTTACCTGATGATGCCTTGCCCAAGAATCTGGTGGTTACCAGACACAGACAAAGATATGGCAAACTAAGGATACCTACATCGCTTCATATGCCAAGGTGTGATGCTAAGGGGCGAGAAGAATAAAATGTAACCGAGAGAACAACTTATTTATTTATTTATTTATTTATTGAGGAACCCACAGCGCCAAGGCATTACAGTGGGGGGGGGGGGGGAGAGAAGAAATACATACGACACCTCTGCTCCTGTACAGTGTTAAAAGTGATAACAAATAAGGGAAAAAAAGCGAAAAAAAAGGCAAAGCCCTTAGCAATGCACATCTACAATCTACAAGATCAAAAAGAAAGCATCATTTGATTCAACCCTCACAACATCACTCGGCAGTCTATTACATTCCCTAATGGTTTTAGGAAAGAAAGACATTCTAAGAATTCAGTTTTTGTCGCAAATTCACGGACCTTAAAATCATGGTCAACACGATTGGATCTATAAAAAGGCTCTTGCACAAACTTTTCGCGATCAACCCGAACAGCTGAATAATAAACAGCATGGAAAAACTTCAGCCTCAACTTCTTACGGCGCGTGTCAAGTAATTCCCAGTTGAGTGCTTCCTTCGTACGCGATGCACTGGCACTGTATTGAGCTCCTCGTATGCCAGATACGAAACGAGCGGCAATGTTCTGCACCCGCTACATCTTATCTTTAAATCTACGAGTATGCGGGTCCAAAACCGTACACCCGTATACCAGAATCGACCTCACATAAGTCTTGTACAAAATGTCCCGACATGACTGTGGAAAAGTGTTTGCATTTCTGCGAAGAAATCCCAGGATTTTGCATGCTTTAGCAGCGACATAATCGACTTCACGGCGCCAATTCAAAGGGGGAGTAAAATAAACACCTTGTGAGACGTGGTTTAGGCAGCCAGTCTCTTCTTTATTCTCTCGAGTGAGAGCCCCACCACCAGGCCCCAAAACGGTGATGATGAGTATGTACAGGTGAGAATATGAAGCGTATGAATAATGCTCACACTAATTTCCCGGCACGCGCAAGCGGCCAGCCAGGCCGCGACTTAGCCAGGAGGGGAACGCCGAACGAAGCGTTTTAGGCGCGAAACGTGAACGATCTCCGAACCACGACAACGATGGTCGGAAGAAACGTCTACGGGAGCAACGCGATAGTTCACGGGGGATGTTTGTTCGTTAATAATATAGGGTCCAAGAAAGCGGGATTCAAACTTCTCGCACAAACCGGGTGTACGAATGGGCGTCCAAAGGAGCACTTCCTCTCCAGGACGAAAGGAGACGTCGCGACGAGAGATGTCGTAACGTTGCTTGCGATCTAGCTGACTGACTTCTGTGTTGAAGCGAGCACGTTGACGGCATTCCTCAAGTCTCGAGACGAACTGTTCGGGTATACTGGCCGAGGTGCTGGTTGGGGCATTGAAGAAAGCGGCGTCGATGGTGAATGTCGGTGAACGGCCGTAAACTAGGTAGAAAGGTGAGTATCCCGTAGTTCGTTGGATAGCGGTGTTGTGAGCAAAAGTCACGAAAGGTAAAAGTTTGTCCCAATTGTCGTGGTTTGGCCCGATATACATTGATATCATATCTATTAGTGTGCGATGAAATCGCTCGGTTAAGCCATTTGTTTGTGGGTGATATGCGGATGTTGTCTTATGAACTGTGCCACAAGCTCCGAGTACTTCTGCTAGCATTGTGGACATGAAAGTCTTGCCGCGGTCGCTTAACAGTACACGAGGTGCACCATGGCGCAGCACAATGGCATCTAGAAAGAAGGTGGCAACGTCGGAGGCCGAACTAGAGCGTAGAGGAGCGGTCTCTGCGTAACGTGTGAGCTGGTCAACAGCTGTCACGACCCATCGATGACCCGCTGGCGTTATGGGCAGAGGGCCGACTAGGTCTATCCCAACGATGGCAAACGGTGTCTCGGGACATGGAATGGGCTGTAAAAGCCCTGCAGGAGGCGAAGTCGGTCGTTTCCGCCGTTGACACTGAACGCAAGAAGCGACGTACTTGGCCACAAAGGTAGACATGCCTGGCCAAAAGAAACGGCTCCTAACGCGGTGGTATGTTTTGTGGAATCCCAAATGGCCAGCAGATGGGTCGTCGTGCAAGGCTTCAAGGACTTGTGTGCGCATTGAACGTGGAAGAATAGGTACCCAGCGGTGTCCGTCGGAGTTGTATATGTAGCGGTACAGCACATCGTTGTCAAGCTTAAATAGTCGCAGTTGTCGACGTAATCTGGCATTTGGTGCAGATGTAGTTCCGCACAGGCGTTGGATGATGCTGTTGCAGTAGGGGTCAGAACGTTGACACGAGGCGAGGTGAGTGACGCGATTGGAAGATAACGTGTCAGTAACCGATAGAGGTAATAACGGTAATAACGGGAGTGACGACTTAGGCTCATCATCAAGTGGCGAGCAATGGGGAGGTGTACTCGAAGCTAACAGTGGCAGCGGGCAGCGAGAGAGAGCGTCGGCATCTTGATGCTTTTTCCCAGACTTGTAGACAACGTCAAAATCGTACTCTTGTAAGCGTACCACCCAGCGACCAAGTCGTCCGGACAAATTTTTGATTGACGACAACCAGCATAAGGCGTGGTGGTCAGTTATGACCGTGAAATGGCGTCCGTAAAGATATGGTCGAAATTTTTGGATCGCCCAAACTACTGCGAGACATTCCTGTTCTGTGATCGAGTAATTCTTTTCGGTAGGTGTTAGTGCGCGACTGGCATAGGCAACAACTCTTTCTCGTGAGGTGGTATCACGCTGTAAAAGTACAGCACCGATCCCATGGCCACTAGCGTCGGTGTGCAAGCAAGTTGGTGCGTTCTCATCGAAGTGACAGAGGACAGGGTCGGTGGTTAATGCCTGCTTGAGGGCTTGAAAAGAAAGTTCGCATTCATCTGTCCAAGGGAAAGCAGTGCCCGACGTGAGCAACTTTTGGAGCGGCGACGCCACGGCCGCAAAATGACTGATGAAGCGGCGGAAGTAGGATGCCAGGCCCAAGAAACTTCTTAACTGCTTTTGATTTTCAGGGCGAGGGAAGCGAAGCACAACAGCAACCTTTTCGGGATCTGGTCGAACGCCATCTTTGCTGATAAGATGGCCCAACACTTTGATGTTCTTTCTGGCAAAATGGCATTTCTTTGTGTTGAGTTGGAGTCCAGCGTTGGAAATGCATGTGAAAACTTCGTCCAAGCGCTGAAGGTGCTGACGAAAAGTTGTAGAAAAAATAACGATGTCATCTAAATAGCACAGACAGGTCTTCCACTTAAGGCCACGTAAAACTGTGTCGATCATGCGTTCAAATGTTGCAGGGCATTACATAAACCAAATGGCATGACGTTGAACTCATAAAGTCCGTCTGGTGTGGCAAAGGCTGTCTTGTCCTTGTCCGCTTCGTGCATGGGGATTTGCCAGTATCCTGATCGGAGGTCTAGACTAGAGAAATATTCTGCACCCTGGAGGGAGTCAATGGCATCGTCAATTCTTGGCATCGGATATACGTCTTTGCGCGTGATCTTATTAAGGGCTCGATAATCGACGCAGAATCGTACAGAGCCGTCTTTCTTGCGAACCAGCACGACAGGAGACGACCAAGAACTGGAGGATGGCCGAATGATGTCTCTTTTTAGCATGTCATCAACGTTATCCGCAATGATTTTCCGTTCTGCGGAAGACACGCGATACGGGCGGCGGCGGACAACCGAACTGCCTTCGGTTTCAATGCGATGTACTGCGACGGAAGTGCGCCCCAGAAGCTTGGAGTGGACGTCAAATAAGGCTCTGTGTTTGCGCAGGAGTGCCAGAAGGTCTTCTTTCTGCGCAGCGGTCAAATCGGGATTTATCGCGGCCGTTAAAGCAGCGGCAGCAGTGTGATAATCAGTTGTGGTAGACAAAGGTGGTGATTCGGTGTGAAGCGGTACCAGCGAAAGAGGTTCGGTGTCAGTAAAGCATGTCACAGTAGAGCCCTGGGAGAGCACAACTGGCGAAGAAGTAGGGTTATGAACAGCGACTAACGCTCTACCGCCCTGAAACCGAACTGGCTAGGAGTAAGGCTAAGCCCACCAGAAATGCAGTAACCGCTCGGTGCAAGGAACACATCACCATTAATAATAGTGTCGGAAGTCAGCGTCAGAATATGCTCATTGCCCGCGGGAATGAAACAGTCGGTAGACGTGACAAAACGCAGGCTATGATCATTGACAGCGGATGAAGATTCAGTGTCTGTCATATGAATAGTTCGCTGACGGCAAGAGATGAAAGCTGAGGCGGAGGACAGGAAGTCCCATCCCAAAATCATCGCGTAAGTGCACGAAGATAGCACGACGAACTGAATGTGGTGGAGGATGCCATCAATGAAAACGCGCGCAGTGCAAACACTGGAGGGCTGAACAAGAACGGCATTAGCACAACGAAGGGGAGGGCCATTATACGGTGTCTTCACTTTTCGCAATCGAGAACACAAGTCAGCACTAATAACGGAAAGCGATGCACCTGTGTCAACCAAGGCTTCGATTCGGACACCTTCAACACACACCAGAAGTACATTTGACGGGCGCTCCGGAGGAGTTTCACGTTGTCCAAAAGATGCAGCTTTCCCTCCTGAAGCTGCACCATTTAGTTTTCCGGGCGGTGATCGGGGGACGAAGTAGCCGGTCGTAGAGGGGAAGAAGAGCGCCGCATCGGTGATGGAGAGCGACGACGCGGGAAACGCAATGAACCGGCAGTGTTGAAGTCCTGTGGAGATGGGGAACGTCGTGGATAATAATCGTAGTCAGAACGCCGACGTCGTGGTACAGGGCCAGAAAACTGATCCCTTTCAAAGCCGTCATAGCCACGTCTTTCATCTTGCTGACGGCGTCGGCAAAACCTGGAAATGTGGCCACGGATGCCGCAGTAGTAACAAACCGGTCGAGGTGGTCTCCATGCGTTATAAGACGGAACAGGCGATGGTCTTGCAGTGATAGGATTCAGGGACATGTGCGGTGCAGGTGCCTGTTGTGGTGGCTGTTGGGAGGGTGGCGCTATAGAGGCAACCTGAGCGTACGTTGGTGTATGGATAGGGTGCGGGCTCGTGATTTGCGGGCAGGTCACGGCAGCTATCTCTTCCCTCACGATATGGCGTAGGCTGCCACCAGGGGGCGTCAGATGGACCTCAGGACGGTTTGACGAAGCTTGGGCGTGCAGTTCCTCACGGACGATGGAGCGAATCAAAGCACGTAGCTCGCTGTCGTTGGACGCCTGGAAATGAGATGTGTCAGGGCGTAAGCGGAGCATATGAAGGTCATCGAGACGCTGACACGTAGTGATGATGTCGGCGACGGTAGTGGGATTCAGCACTACAAGAGCATTGAATGCCGCAGTCCCAATACCCTTGAGCAAGTGGCGTACACGGTCACTCTCTGCCATCGAGGTGTTCACGCGGCGGCAGAGGCGACCTAAATATTTAAATCCGAATACCTGTTCCAACATTACATTCCTAATAACATATGGTTGCATATCAAGGTTTTTCTTTCTTGTAAATTTCATATGAACAGTTTTAGACAAATTCACATTCATATTCCATTTGACGCACCACTCTGAGATTCTGTTCAAGTCTTCCTGAAACATCTCAGTATCACGGTCACAAGTGACTACTCTATAGAGGACGCAGTCGTCCGCAAATAACTGCATTTGAGACACTATTCCGTCACTAATGTCGTTCACGTACAGCAAGAACAATAGCGGCCCCAACACGGAGCCTTGCGGAACACCGGACACAACTTGCACCTTCTGTGACTGAGTACCATTCACCACCACAAACTGCTGACGTCAACGTAGGTAATCTTCTACCCATGATATTACTTGAGGACTGATATTGTAAAAGGCCATTTTTTCATTAGTAAACAGTGCGTCACGGTATCAAATCCCTTTTTTTGAAATCCAAGAACACACAGTCCACGCTAAGACGCCTGTCCAGTGCTTCTGCCAGCTCGTGTACAAATTCAGTCAACTGTGTAGTACAAGATAGGCCCCTTCGAAAACCATGCTGCCGAGGATTAAACAATGAATGTGCGTCCATATGTGCTACTATACTAGTATACAAAATATGTTCAAGAGCGCTGCACGCAACTGAAGTTAGTGATACTGGCCTATAATTTGAGACGGTGTCACGAGGACCAGATTTTTGAATTGGCACTATGCTTGCGATTTTCCAGTCATCTGGAAGGCAGGATTCGTCAAGCGATTTTTCGAAAATAATCTTCAAGTACGGTGTAACCGACTGAGCACAAAATTTATAAAACTTGTTTGGCAAGTCATCAGGACACCCAGCCTTACCAATCTTCAGATTCTGCAGCAGAGACTCTATACCATTAATGCTAATAACAACATCATCCATAACGCTCATCACCGGCTGGAAATTCAACCTACTCATATCATGTCTCTGTTGCAATGCGCAGCTGAAAACAGAGCTAAAATACGTATTAAAGAACTCAGCTTATCCTACGTCATAATCAATAAACCTGTTACCAGACACAAGCGGTGGTATAGTCACAGTGTCTTTTCCATTTCTCTTTGCATGTTTCCAGAATTCCTTCGGATTATCCTTTAATTTCGACTCCATTGAAATTCCAAATGAATGCTTTGCAACTACCACTGCAACTTTCATTTTTTCGGTAGTTTCATGCAGCTTCAACCAATGATCACGTGTCGACTTTCCTTTAAATTTACTGTGAGCTAGTTGCCTATTGCGTGTTAGAATGCGTAACTCCCGAGTAAACCAAGGTGTACTTTTGCTTCTTCTTTTCGTTAATGTCCACGCCGGAACAAAGCGCTGCCTCAGCTAAAACATCTCCCTAAATATAAGCCATAATTCAGTTACTCCAGTGTAGTCAGCATACGTTTCAAATACCATCCGGTACTCATTCAACGCTTTATTTATCTCGCATGCATTTGCTTTTTCGTAGTTATATACTCGTCTGTTCGCTGTTCCAATGCTTCTTAAATGCTCAACATTCATTTCACAAAGCACAGCATTACGATCGCTTATTCCCGGTAGCACATGAGTAGACTGGACGAATTCAGGTTTATTTGTGAATAACAAATCTAAGATATGGTTCCCACGTGTCGGTTCCAAAACAGTTTGACGTAACTCAAAAACTTCAACCAAGTTAATCAGTTCCTGGCTGGACCGACCCGAAAAAGAGTGAAAGTGAGGTTGATGACTCCAATCAATATTCATCATCATCATCAGCCTAGTTACGCCCACTGCAGGGCAAAGGCCTCTCCCGTACTTCTCCAACTACCCCGGTCATGTACTAATTGTGGCCATGTTGTCCCTGCAAACGTCTTAATGTCATCTGCCCGCCTAACTTTCTGCCGCCCCCTGCTACGCTTCCCTTCCCTTGGAATCCAGTCCGTAACTCTTAGTGACCATCGGTTATCTTCCCTCCTCATTACATGTCCGGCCCATGCCCATTTCTTTTTCTTGATTTCAACTAAGATGTCGTTTACCCGCGTTTGTTGCCGAACCCAATCTGCTCTTTTCTTATCCCTTAACGTTACACCCATCATTCTTCTTTCCATAGCTCGTTGCGTCGTCCTCAATTTCAGCAGAACCCTTTTCGTAAGCCTCCAGGTTTCTGCCCCATATGTGAGTGCTGGTAACACACAGCTGTTGTACACTTTCCTTTTGAGGGATAGTGGCAACCTGCTGTTCATGATTTGAGAATGCCTGCCAAACGCACCCCAACCCATTCTTATTCTTCTGGTTATTTCAGTCTCATGATCCGGATCCGTGGTCACTACCTGCCCTAAGTAGATGTATTCCCTTACCACTTCCAGTGCTTCGCTACCTATCGTAAACTGCTGTTCTCTTCCGAGACTGTTAAACAATACTTTAGTTTTCTGCAGATTAATTTTCAGACCCACCCTTCTGCTTTGCCTCTCCAGGTCAGTGAGCATGCATTGCACTTGGTCTCCTGAGTTACTAAGCAAGGCAATATCATCAGCGAATCGCAAGTTGCTAAGGTATTCTCCATCAACTTTTATCCCCAATTCTTCCCACTCCAGGCCTCTGAATACCTCCTGTAAACATGCTGTGAATAGCATTGGAGATATCGTATCTCCCTGTCTGACGCCTTTCTTTATAGGGATTTTGTTGCTTTCTTTGTGGAGGACTACGGTGGGTGTGGAGCCGCTATAGATATCTTCCAGTATTTTTACATATGGCTCATCTACACCCTGATTCCGTAATGCCTCCATGACTGCTGAGGTTTCGACTGAATCAAACGCTTTCTCGTAATCAATGAAAGCTATATATAAGGGTTGGTTATATTCTGCACATTTCTCTATCACTTGATTGATAGTGTGAATATGGTCTATTGTTGAGTAGCCTTTACGGAATCCTGCCTGGTCCTTTGGTTGACAGAAGTCTAAGGTGTTCCTGATTCTATTTGCGATTACCTTAGTAAATACTTTGTAGGCAACGGACAGTAAGCTGATCGGTCTATAATTTTTCAAGTCTTTGGCGTCCCCTTTCTTATGGATTAGGATTATGTTAGTGTTCTTCCAAGATTCCGGTACGCTCGAGGTTATGAGGCATCGCGTATACAGGGTGGCCAGTTTCTCTAGAACAATCTGACCACCATCCTTCAACAAATCTGCTGTTACCTGATCCTCCCCAGCTGCCTTCCCCCTTTGTATAGCTCCTAAGGCTTTCTTTACTTCTTCTGGCGTTACCTGTGGGATTTCGAATTCCTCTAGGCTATTCTCTCTTCCGCTATAGGCAGGTTGAAATCACCTCCAACTACCATGAAGGCTGTTTGAACTGCGTCAACTGTCACTGCCAACTGCATAAGCACATCGACGGAAGAATCAGGCGGGCGGTAGAATGAACACACAGTTAAAACTTTGTTATTATTAAGCGTCAGTCTGCACCATACAGCCTCACATTCATCGGTGCCAGTATTTACCTGAGAAGAAGAAATTCTAGACTCCACAAGAATAAATACAGCTCCACCATGCAAGTCTCTGTCCTTTCTATAACACTTAAATCGATCTGAGAATACTTCACCATCAGCAACTTCATTTGCTAACCATGATTCAGTACTGAGAATAATAGACGGCTTTACCATGTCAACTAGAGATGCAAATTCATCAACCTTTTTCTTAATGCTTCGGCTGTCAATTACAAGAAAGGAAATATGCGTTGCATTATGCCGACGCCGTCACCCGACCGGTTCTACTCCCTTTGTAGCATCTACTTTGTCTTTTATTACTGGTACCACCTCATTTGTATTATCATCAAACAAGTACTTCTGACCGTTTATAATAAGTGTCGTACTTAAGCCTGATCTTGTCGCCACTTTGTTGTCGCGATTTCGCGAACTGCCATGGATGCATTCCCTTTCTACGTACAGCCTCAGAAACGTCCTCTGAAATACTGACATTGCTTCCTTTTAATTTATAAGCGCTTTTTAAAACATCTTGTTTTTCAACGTAGCAAGCGAAAGTTGCTATTAAAGGACGATTGCTACCGGTCTTGAATTTGCCTAGCCTGTGAGCATTTGCCATTTTCACTGATTGGATACCCAATTTTGATTTGCACGCATCAATTACACATACTACAGAGTCCTCACTTGACTCGTTTGGTTTTGTATCCTCTACACTAAAAAAAAAAAAGCAAATTACAACGCCTCCTCTGGTTCTCGAGATGGTCTACCTTCGCCATAACTGAACCCAGCATACGCTAATGTTCTTCACATTGTTTCTTACATTCTTTAACTGCGCAGGTAATTTGGTCAATACTAGATATTTTAGATTCTATAGACGCTATACGGGTGCTGAGATCATTCATAGGGTGTTTACTTTCAACTTGGGTTAGTTCTATTGCATTTAACTTGGCCTTAGTGCTATCTTGACCATCGAGGAGCCTCTGCAGAGTTTCGGCAGTGGTCGGGCCAGGGTTAAGCTCAACGTCGCCACTTAAAAGTAGCAGCAACAGATAAAAGGAAATACGACGCAACAATCGAAAGCGATGATGCGAAAAATCTTTCACTTGCGAGTGAGTTTTCAGGCAAGCAAATAACATTTGGGGTGGAACCGGCAAAACAAAATGCGTGCGAAAGCAATGCAAGTTCGGATTACTAACCTGCAAAAGCAGCAAGAAAACGTGAGCGGCACCGCTTCTGCCATGCCGGTTCGACGCCCCTCTGAGTGACTGCCAGATCCCAGTATTTGTAGGCTCACGATAAGGCGATCACAGCACCAGTGTTCCTTGATCGGCACGGTACATCGGCCGAAGTCAGCGGCTATGCTTGTCGATTCGTCGTCGTGAGCAGCAGACGAAGTTCCATTCGCTGATCCATCAACGCACATCCCAGACCAAAAGGGTGAACTCGTAGTTGACGTACATGAAACGGCGTCGCCAAAAGACTGCTTCAAAGCTGAGATGCCATGTGCCTGCAAAAGCAGCAAGAAAAACGTGAGCGGCACCACTTCTGCCATGCCGGTTCCACGCCCCAAGGTAGACGACTGCTGGAGTGAGTTAATCTTGGACTGCGGAGCAATATTTCTGCAACTGAAACCAAGTATAGACGATCAAAACTTTGTAATAAAGCAAAACATCAACTTAGGTCATGTCTGCGAATGAAATCGTCTAATGCGCGTTTTCTAAAACAAAGGGACCGTGGGCAGGGTAAAAAGAAATTAGCTACTGTTCCAACTTCACCAAAGAAATTTGCTTTACTTTCTGTGTCCTTGACAGGTCTTCGTATCTTGCTAATTTCCATTTCCGCACGCTTTACGACATTTAAGCTGCATCGCAAGGCTATAGACATGATGCAGCTTTTTGTTTTATTTTTGTTATATACATCTGGTTTCTTCTTTTCTTGTTTTTCTCAATGACTCGTATTCTTCCACTTGTTTCGTTTACACGTTCCGCCGTAAAAGGGACACTTTGTAAGCATCGCGTTACCGTTGTACCACTTCCGGTAACACCTTCCCCCTGTAACCACCACCACTCTCCCACTGCCACGAATATTGCACATCGTGGCAAATTCTGCGCAGTTTACTGTTTGCAGCAAAAAACGCCAGTAACGGTAGGTGGATAAGGTCTGCTAATATACTCTTTGCACCAAACTGCCCGATTTTGTATCTTACGACTTGTGCATTGATAGTTTTTTTTTTGTTATTCCTTATATTTGGTAACCCCAACTTCTGTTGTAATGCGCGCTTAGACGTTGCATGTGTTTGTTGTACACAACGTTCGCTTTTCATTGCAAAGGTCGTGCTTTCGAAGCCTAGTGACATTGTGCAGCTTGACCGTATTTACTCACCTGTAAAAAAAAAATCGATGTGTCCTTAGATTTGTAAGTTACAAAGCAATTACACAGACAGCTATTACCGATTTCTTCTGTCCAAGCAAAATCCGAACAAAAAGAAAACCGAAATTACTTATGTGGCAATAATCTTCTGGGTACTGTGCTCGGTATAGTAAAAAACCAGGAACGAAATGTTGGCCTTTCTATTTTCTGTGCATAAACTAATTATTCAGTGTACACTACTTCCTAATGACTACCCACTAGAACCTATTTCGTGTTACGTGTACTTTGGTGTTCATGTTTCTAATAGTAACTCGAAAACAGCATGTTCAAATCGATAAATTTCATGGGGAGACAAAAACTTAGCCGGTGAATAGTAATAAATATCAATGGCATTTTTCTCCCCTGTAAATATCGTTTCAGTGATTTAAGAAACACTGACATATCCAGGTGACTGGGCTCGTTCATGCGATGTTTTCGTGGTCGTTAACTCGCCGCTCTTATCAGCACTTACCAGAACTGTAAGGCGGGTCAAGTGGCGGTAATAAAGTAGTGATTTCGATAATTCCCACGTAATAGTCATCGTGCAGCTAACAATATAACAAAGCCCGCCCTCCAAATTTACCTTTACTTTCACGAGCACTGATTACTAGAAAATTTGCTGGCTTAATCAGAACAACGTGTTCAAAAGGTCTAGGACACCTTGGGGTATCGCCCAGCCTTAGACATCCCGCAACGACAGCGGATACCTAACACTGTCCGGACCAAGATCATTATCCCCCCGCTTCCGAAAAACATGAGCGCTGAAAACAGTGGTAGACGCAAAGCTAGGGCGGCGGCACTCTGGCAATGCTACAAACACCAACCCGCCGTATACGGGATGCTGCTCGCACCAGTGATGGTCGACACACCATAGCCGTCACTACTGGCGACGGACACACCATAAGCTGTGCGATGGTAAACACACCTTCCATTGTAGAGGCGGAAGAGGCCGCCTCCACAATGGAAGAGGCCGCCATCGCCATGGGCACCTCCATACCGGGCACCCAGATTATTATATCCGACTCGAAAACAGCGATTCGTAACTACACCTCGGGTTTCATTTCCTTTCGAGCATTCAGAATCATTAACAAAGAACTCAATCAATTGAAGTGGGTGCCCGCTCAAGCGGGCAGCCCTGGCAATGAGGCCGCCCACCTAGCCGCCGGAGCAGCAAGTAACCGGGAGGTGGGCTCGCCCGACGGGGTTGATCGACATGAAGGTATCCACACCTTCAACAAAATTACCGTTTATAACCGCGAATCGAAGCGAATATATCCATCCCCGCACGAGGCACTGACAAGAATACAGGCCACTAACTTCAGGAGAGTACAGGCTAGGTCTGCACTTAGTCTAAAAAGACCAGCTGCATTGACCGATGGTGAATATCCACCAAACTGCAAACAATGTAACTGACCCCTGGCGGACTAACATCACATCTTGTGGGCATGCCAAAATAACCCTCCCCCGAGAGAACTCTTTAGGCGAGCTCGTTCACACGAAGAGTGGGAGATGAAGAGGAAAACTTCCAACCTGGAAGACCAGATGCAGTTGGCGGAATGGGCTGATAGCGTCGCGGCGAAGCAGACGCCATGCTAGCCCACACCGCTGGGAAAGCTCAACCTTGACAATAAAAGTTTTTTTTCTCTCTTTCTCTCTCTCAAAAGGTCAGCTTAGCCCTATTTAATTTTTTACCCGCACGAGATACGCCACCTGCCCACATGATGGTGAATACAGCATTGCTGCTGTCAACACCCGTTTTTTTTGCTCTTTTGAATACATTAACAACAACAATAAAACATTTTACAACTTGTTGGTAAATGCACTGTCTTTCTGGGCATTCATCACTAGACATATGTGATATGGCTCACCAGGCGCATTAAGCTTTGTTAGTACATTTGGCAATGTTCCAAACGGTTAGGTTTTTTTAAATATCACTCGCGAATTTTAGGACATATTTTAGGCAAGCTTGCAGCTAATTTGAGCCGTAACTTTTATTTTTCATCGTGGCAAGAAGCTGACATTACAAAGCTGGTAAACGATCTCTGTTACTTCCCGCCTACTCGCTACGTCTCTGTATATACCGAGTCAGTCTGACTTCTCAATAACGCAGTACATGTCGAAGTAAAGCTACACCATTGTTGTCTTTCTCTTTTTGTGCTGAGAAGGCTTCTTCGTTTCCTCTTTCTTCGAGCCAGGTGACACTTGTGGATAACCTATAGAGGGTACTTGCAGAAAAAAACACATCATCATCAATATCAACGTCATCAACCCTTACCAGGGGCTGCGAAAGAAGAGGACGACGTCGGCGCATCTCGTGCAAGATCCTGCACCATGAGTACCCGCAGGAATCATCCGGGCCGTTCTCGCTCGACGCCGTCTCATAGGTCGCCGCCTGAAGCGGAATCAACTGTACGTATTCGGAGCACGGCGGTGAGTGCTGCATCAGAGACGCCCGTAGCTGCACGCTCCAGTAGTCGAGACACGCCACTAATTACTCGCGCCGACAGAGATGCCCTGGCGGAGTTACCGATGCTCATGCTGTACTCAGAGGAAGTGTTAGACCACCTCCCCGCCACCGAGGAGGCCCTCGCCGCAGGTGAGGTTGAAGATAAACAGCTAGTTAAGCAGATGTGGCGTCACACAAACTCACTGATAAAAGAACTGGAGCGCTCCAGAGAGGCTCTGGAGCAGGAAGTGCAGGACTTCGACTCCAAGTGTAGTGCCTTGAAGGGCGAGAATAAGCACCTGCACGACGCCCTCTCTCATGAACGCGAGAAGCTGCTGGCGCTTCGTGACGTCAACAACGACGTCGAACCTAGCACAGGCGCTCAAACTCCTCCTCGCCCGAACGCTCGGCGTAACAAACGGAACAAACCGAAGCAAACCCAAACTCATCAGTACCTGTGGACGCCGCCGACTTGCGCTCATGATTGAGAAGTACAAGAGGACTTGGTTTCATTTCAGAAAGTTCGACGAGTCACCGACCGGCTTAAGTGATTTAAACGCGGGAGCGCCCTTTGCAGCAGATCCTGAACTATTATTCCACCTTTCAACTGGAGCGCAGGACTGTGGCGTGGTGAGAACTCCAAGTGTGTCAGGCGAAGCGATTAAAGGTTGGCTTCTTGAACATTTTGAACATTAATAATCTGTCTGTTAAACATGAACACATGCGGTGTTTCACAGGAATGACAGAAAGAAGTTAATTGAAGGCAAAAAAAACTCGTTGCCCAGACTGGGGTAAAATAAAAAATGCAAAATAACTACGCTTCCTTTTTATTGTGATACCAATTGCACGGTGGCTCAAGTATCGCTTGTGCCGATATCGACGCGCATTCGCAGCTTGCGCTTACGTGGTCGGATAATCTGCCACTATGGACTGTGTCCTGGCTGCAAAACTAGCAAAGTAGGTTTCGGAGTCAGAACAGCGTTCCTCACAAACAGCTTTCTCCATGGCTGGCATGAGCGCTGCACGTGCACACATTCGCCCTTCTACAGAACAGCTACATGCATGCCGCACCGTAGTGCATGCACCAGTCTGAGCGATTCGGACACTACACGTCAGTGTAAATATATGAAGACATTTGTGGGCTTATACGTGCCAAAACCACGATCTGATTGTGAGGCAAGCCGAATGGTAAGTTCTTTATTATTTTTGATCACGTGGGCTTCTTAAACGTCCACCCAACGCAAGAAGCGCGGGCGTTTTTGCTCTTCCAGATGGCGCCGCCGCAGCTGGGACATGATCCTGCGACGTCGTGCTTAGCCCTGCAAGGCCATACTTGGGCCATAGCCAATGAACCACCAAGGCGGGCGCTTCTTTATCGCAATGGTCGTGTCATTGTATTCCTTGATCTGGACGCTGCCAAACGCCCCCGTTTTCCTTCAGTCTTATCTCGTACAGCGTCCTGTTGCAACGTCACCGACGCCTCTGGTAGTGCCCCTCATTACGCCGGCTTTTAGAGGCCCCTATAGCGGAACATTAAACCTTGCGATCGATTTCAAAGCTTCACGCTCGGGCGAAGTAGCAAAGTATTGTAGTGTAGCTATTATTAGTGTTTTGGAGCCATTTCCGCGTGGTGAAGGCGCCACGCAGGAGTGCGGCCGATATCAATCAGCTGCGTAACCTGCGCCAATGTCCCGATTTTTTTTTTTTACAGCGAAGCTTTGAAGAGCTTGTTCCCCCAGGATCGGGTCCGTGTGCAGACAGGAAACTATCATTATCAGGCTTGGCTCCAGCAAGGTCGTCTTCTTCCCCAGCTTGCTCATTGTCACCCCTCGGCGCAAACGCGCTCGTGCCACCGCTCTGGAGTTCGTCGTCGTCATGAATGAAATAATGAGGAAATACAAAGATGCAAACACTTTACAGCGGAGTGTTAAGGGCTAGTTCCCTGAGGATCGTGTCCGTGTGTAGGTAGAAAACTCCCCATACCTGGGCCGATCACGAAGATAGTGCCACGCCGGGGCGACCCGAGACGGAGGTGAAGCAGGCGTTAATCAATTCCCATACGTGGGCCGTTCCCGAAGAAAGTTCAATACCGGGCCGACCCGCGGTGGAGGTGAAGCAGGCGTTAAGCGCTCCACATACGTGGGCCGATCGCGAAGATAATGCAATGCCTGGGCGAACCGGGGCGGAGGTGCAGTTCGCCATTAAGGGGCCCACATACACAGCTTCGCTTGTCATCCTTCTTCACAGAGTGGAAGGGCACTGAGTTTTTTTTTTCTCTTTGCAACGTGATCACACATAGATTTTATCACGTCGTAGTGACGGTGAAAAATTCATCAACGATTACGATACTTCCTAATGGGAAATTTGAGAGCAGCTGTACCCGCGTTTCCATTTCGCGATGTATTGGCAGCAACGGACAATCTGACTCGGGCGGCACATTGCAAACGGGGCGAAGTGTGGCGGGACTGCCTCCCTAAACGTTACGTGTGGGCGAGATTCATAGCAGCCGCCGTAGAGAGACTCACGCAGTGAGTCTGGCTGTCGTGAGATTCACGCAGTGCTTTGTTTCCATACAGACAACGTGTGCTGCTCTGGCGCAGTCTCGTAGCCGACGTCGCCGCACAGCCCGTCGTGCACGGCACTACGCTTTTCTTCTCACACTTTCACCTTACCCTCCTGCTCCGTTTTCTGCCTAATGGTCCCGCCACGTCCTCCTCCCCCTCTGTCATCTTCGCGCTCTCTTCGCTATCGCAGTCATCTATATGAAGTCCGCGTTGGTCCTGTCATCTTTTTGGTGTGCTCATTTGCTTGAATACGAGGTCGCCCAAGGATGGCACTGACGTTTGCCGTAGGAACAGGGTCCAAGAGTTGCGCTCTAAAACGACGCGGTGACTAAACTATCAATTACAAAGGGAACGCTTTATTCGGCGAACTTATGCCCAGCAAAATAAGTAACATTCAAGCACTAAGGAAGCGGCGAGCAACGTCAGCGATCGTGGAAAATCAGATCTGCGGTTGAAGCTGGTGAAGCGCGTCGGCCATTACACATGATTGGTCGAAGGTTCCAGCATCATCGCTTGTGCCAGCGTGCCTTACAGAAAATACTACCGAGCAATTCGTGTCACGCATACAATCAGATCAAACAAGGTGCGGAGAAGACATACACAACAGATAACGTTGAGGAAGTTTCAGATAATGCCGGTGCGTCTTGAGCTGAGCGATAAAAATAAGTTGTGAACAATCGAAATGCAGACATCCGAAATAGGATAAGCAAGTACACGTGCCAATGTACCATTCCTAAAAAGCACCGCACGGATGCTATAAACAGGCGAGCGACAGTTAAAACACACCTGGGTAAATAAAAGAGTGCTGCAGAAATTCTGAGAATTGTCTACTAATGCATAAGCATTGCTCGACTCGGCGGCCACTTCGCTTTTGCTTACTTATTTCGCTAGCTTATGCACGCGTACCTGTCGTTATCAATCATCTGCTATTACACTATGAAAAGAATTACATGTGTTAACTTAACAAATTATTGCACATATGTGGTATCAGCAGAGGCGAAACGCCGTCCCAACCGTTTGTTTTTTACCACCCCTGAGCTCTTTTGAGCGGGGGCTCCAGCAACACCTTTTATTAGGGTCTGCAGAGCTCGTGGGCGAGTTTGATTTCAAAACCACTTACCAAAGTGGACGCACCTTAAACATTCTGATCAATCGGCTCGGTGTTGGAGACACTCCATGTGTTCGGACTTTCGCTGCCGACGTAAGGGTTGTGCGCAAGCATAATATAAGTTCGCTGGCGTCCGAGCTGTGCTGGTGTGGAGTGCGTGCACCAGTCTTAGCGGTTCAGACAGCAAAGTCAAGCTAACGTTATGTAACATTTCACTGCACGCTGACTAACTTCGATGGTCTGCAATGCCACTGATGCCGCTATTCATCACGCCAGCTTCTCAGAAGCATAGTAGCTGTCATGGCGCTGGTCTTTCTGCACAACAGCAGTTGCCTTCCATGCTGCTTCGTGCCAACAGGTTGCACTCTCGTATGTTTAGATCATCCACCTTGCAGCTCAAGCGCAGCGCTAATCCTTGCTACCGCATACGATACTTCGTGCTTCGGGAGTTTATATAAAAATTACAGGAATGCCAGCGTGATTCGATCTGCAATGACATGTGGTATGTGTTCATGGAAATAGATTTGCCCCCGCAGGGGCGTCTGCGCAAGCAGGCGTTTTGTGTGTTGCGACACCACGTACCCGAGCACACGAGGGTTGGACCCTCCCGCGTGTAGCCGTGCGCGGCTTAGCCGTGTCCGCGGAAAAGGGGATCCTGGGGGTTGAGCCAATGCCGGGAGTTTGGACCTTTATGGCCCATCGGCGGCGGCAACACACCCCTTTGGCCTCGGCTTCACGTAGACGGCACCCCCGGACTGACCCACCCGGGGGAAATCGGCAGTCGCCTTTTCCTGTCCTCCTCTCCAATCTTCGTCTTTCTCTCTTGCCTTTTTCATCTTTCCTGTCTTGTCATCACTTCTCCTCACTTCCTAGTTTCCCGGCGGCAAGCGTTAACCTTGTGTAGCTAGCCAGCCTTGGTTATGCTGTATTTGGTTACAGCAGCGATGTACGGCTGGCGTTGGCAGGGTTTCTCTAGCAGGAACTTCTGTCACGTCCCCCTGTTGGGCTCCATGGTGGGTGGTCGGCATCGCGGCCGAAAACCCAACATTACTTATGGAACATGCTTTTCCTAAACTACCTGATCGCCCTCAGAAACGAGGGCGCACCGAAGAAGTTTTTCAGTTTTTCGGACGACAAGTCCACAATTTTCCTCGTTTTCATGTCATTCACACAGAAAAACCAGCTAAACAAGTGCGAACAATCTCCCCGTTCCTTGTATCTAAGTCTCTTACCGAAGTTTTTGGTCCAGGATATAAGGTGTCGAGGATGGCTAGCGGTGACCTCCTCTTGGAGCTCCGCGATCAGAAGCAATTTGAGAAACTGCCTCAGCTAGCATCATTTGGGGAGACCCAAGTAGTAGTAACCCCGCACCGCACAATGAATACCTCCCGCGGCGTTGTCTCGGACGATGATTTGCTGGAGCTCACTGAGGCTGAGCTCTTGGAGGGCTTCAGTGAACAAAATGTTATAAATGTCAAAAGAATTAAGATGAGGCGTGATGGTAAAGAACTTGTGACCAAACACCTAATACTCACCTTCAATTCAAGTGTCCTGCCCGAGTCAATCGAGGCCGGGT
Source organism: Dermacentor andersoni (assembly GCF_023375885.2). Lineage (NCBI taxonomy): Eukaryota > Metazoa > Arthropoda > Arachnida > Ixodida > Ixodidae > Dermacentor > Dermacentor andersoni. The sequence continues at coordinate 138,607,421 of NC_092819.1, forward strand.
ACATCAAGCTCCGCGTAAGACCATACGTGCCAAATCCCCTCCGATGTTTCAAGTGCCAGCGTTTTGGCCACAGTTCGCAGAGCTGCCAAGGCCGCCAAACTTGTGCGAAATGCAGTGCCCTTGAACACGCAACTGAAGAATGTAAGAACTCTCTACACTGTGTAAACTGTGATGGGGATCACGTAGCGTACTCACGGTCGTGCCCCTCCTGGAAGAAGGAAAAAGAAATTGTAACCATAAAAGTAAAAGAGAATATATCGTTCAAAGAGGCACGAAGGCGGGTAGCATACCTGCCAAAGAAAAGCTTTGCCGAAGTGGCGCGTCAGGGGGCAGCGTCACAACGGCCTCCTGCGGCTGTCCGACCCACAAGCAGTGAGTCCGCAGTCACGCCATCTGCCCCCGCGACGGTTGCAGCTAGCGCTGCTCCGTCAACCGAGGAGAAGGAACCATCGACCCCGAAGGTGGGCGCAGCCGAGGCTGCCTGAACTTCCCAGGTCCCTTCCTGCGCTGGCAACGGCCGGCGTAGCCAAATCCCTCTGGGAGCCCCATCGACCTCCGGGCTGGTGGGCGCAGGGGTCTTGCCCTCCAAGGCGGGACTCCCTCTGAAAACTTCCCGCTCGCAAGAGCACGTGTCCGGCGCCTCACAAGAGGCAATGGACACTACACCTATCCTCAAGGCGCACCAGGCGCCTAAGGAGCGGCGAGGTTCCCTCGAACGCTCCAGAAAGGGCAGAACTCCCGTTACAGGGCCTCGAAAGGGCTCTGTAATTTAATCTCTGTAATTTACATAATCACTACCACTGTTTCTGTACACACAGCACCTATTGACCACCAATATGGATACACAAATCATACAATGGAACGTCAGAGGTCTTCTTAGGAACCTTGATGACTTGCAAGAGCTTACACAAAAACACAATCCAAAAGTGCTGTGTTTACAGGAAACACACTTCAATTCCAAACACACAAAATTTCTCCGACAGTACATAACTTTTCGCAAAGATCGCGATGATGCTGTCGCATCATCCAGCGGTGTCGCCATTGTTATCCATAAGAGCGTTGCGTGTCAACTTTTACAGCTACAAACGCCTCTCGAAGCAGTGGCGGTTCGAGCTGTTCTCCTAAACAAACTCATCACCATTAGCTCTCTTTACATACCCCCACATTACAAATTAATGAAACATGAATTTCAATCACGAATGAATTGGCTTAAGAGCAGTGTCTTCCTTTTAAACATATACAGCTCGCCGTCGGATCAACGGCAGGCATTCGCCACGATCATGACAAAGGCGGTGGCCCTGAGCAAGGGAGCCCCCATAGTGATAGCGGGTGACTTCAATGCCCCCCCCCAATGCCTGGGGATACCCTCGCCAATCCACCAAGGGCAATCTCCTTGTCCAGGCAGTTGCTGACTGCTCACTGGAATTGATTACGGATCCCCAATACCCGACGCGAACCGGCACGTCGGTAGTCCGAGACACCACTCCGGACCTGGCGTTCGTCAAGAACGCCCCCGGAGCAAGATGGCAAAATTTGCAAGAGAACCTGGGCAGCGACCACTTCATTGTGGAGATTACCCTAACGATTAGCACAGCCCCTACCAGGGAATTTAAAGTGAAGGATTGGGATGCCTTCCGGAAAATACGGAAGGCGGACCAGACCGACTACGATAATCTCGATAGTCTGTTCACAAGACTACAGAAGGACGTACAAGCTGCGACCAAGGTGCTTAAGACCGACCTAAAGGTAGATCGTATGGACGCGCGCCTTGCGCACCTCCTAGAAGCCAAAAACTCCATCCTGCGCCGCTGGAGAACGCACAGACCCCACCGCCGGCTTCGTAAGAAAATTGCGGAGCTCAATCGTACAATTGAAATTCATTCCATCGAACTGTCCAAACAACAATGGAATGAAGTGTGCTCCTCGGTTGATGGGTAGATGAGAACGGGGGCAAATGGAACCTGCTCAAACACTTACTCGACGATTCGCAAACCAAAAGCAATCAGAGACTAGCCATCGATCGCATAGTTCATAATCAAAAGGCGGCGGGCGTATTTGAACACGTCCTTTTGCAAGAGTTGGCCGAAAAGTATCTTCCGCTGGGCCACTCCGGTGACGGGGATTATCCTTGTTATCAGGGGGGAGCGGTGGGGGAGCTCGACGCCCCCTTCACGGATTCCGAAATCTGGGAGGTGCTGCAAACGCTCAACGGTCGCTCTGCACCGGGCCCGCATTGCATCTCCAATAAGCTCCTCCGGAACTTGGACGAACATTCAGTTGCGCTGCTCACCGGGGAGGTCAATAAAATTTGGAAAACGGGCCTAGTCCCCGACTCCTGGAAGACAGCCTCAGTGGTGCTCATCCCGAAACCAGGCAAACCTCTTGCGCCGGAGAACATGCGGCCCATCTCGCTCACGTCCTGCGTGGGTAAGGTGGCCGAACATGTCATTCACAACCGTATATCTAGGCATATAGAAAATAACGAGTTATTCCCTCACAACATGGTCGGCTTTCGGCCGGCACTCTCCACACAGGACGTCATGTTACTTATAAAGAGGCAAATCATTGATGTCGACACTAGAGACACTCGGGGCATCCTTGCTGTAGACTTGTCCAAGGCTTTTGATAACATCTCGCACCGGTTCGTACTAGACGCCATCTCAGATCTGGGCCTGGGGCCACGATTCCATGCGTACTTTAGCTCCTTCCTCAGGGATCGCAAGGCCACTGTCAAAATAGGGCAAATCAAATCGAAGGAATTTACATTGCGAGCGAGAGGCACCCCGCAAGGGGCGGTCATCTCTCCCCTACTGTTTAACATCGCCATGAAGGGCCTCTCGGACAGACTGGCCACAGTAAGAGGAACGGGTCACGCCCTCTACGCGGATGATATTACCGTGTGGTGCATGGGAGCGTCTGACGCTGCAGTTGAGAGTGCGCTCCAAGAGGCGCTCGACATCACAGAACACTTCCTACTAGACACGGGCCTGAGTCTGTCACCAACCAAGTCCGAACTTCTATTGTATAGGCCCACCCGAAGGGGGGTTAGGTGCTCCACACCCTTAGATCAAGTTCCCATAGCCCTCTATACGAGGGACGGACAACAAATTCACAGAGTGGATACTATCAGGGTCCTCGGACTCTTGCTGGAATCTCGCGGGGGCAACTCGCAGACTATAGCCCGCATTACTTCGAAGACGGAGAATATGCTTCGGCTTATCCTCAGGGTCTCGAACCGCAGAGGGGGTTTAAGCGAGAGCAATCTACTCAGACTCTACCACGCGTTTCTGATGAGCCACGTTAACTATGTAGCCTCCGCGTTGCGCTGGTCTAAACGGGATGAGGCCAAAATCGACGCCCTCATGCGCAAAAGCATCAAGCGCGTGCTGGGTTTACCACTCAGTACCAGCACCGCGCGTCTCATGCAACTAGGCATGCACAACACCCTATCAGAGGTGATCGAGGCCCAACGCGTGGCTCAAATAATTCGACTATCATCATCGCGAGCGGGGAGACGCATCCTCGAATCCGTTGGATGCGGTCACCAGGAAATCACGGAGCACAACGTGACCCTATCACCCATGGTCCCAGATACGTTCAAGGTAGATCCCATGCCACGTAACGTCCACCCTCAATACAATGTAGGGCGCCGGGTAGCCAGGGCTCGTTCCCTGTTAAAAGTGGCTGCTGCCACTCCGAATCTGGCATGTTTCGTTGACGCCGCCCAGTACGAGTGCTCTGATCACTATGCCGTAGTTTCGGTTGACTTCAATGGCACTCTGATTAATTCAGCATCCGTGCGGAAGGTTTCTTCAACAGTAGCCGAGCAGGTTGCTATAGCTATAGCACTGAAGGACCCTCTACGTTCCAATATCTATACAGACTCCAGATCGGCAGCCCGAGCTTTCGCCTCCGGCTCGATCTCAAAGGAGGCGGCGGCCATCCTCGGCAGTGAGGGGGCTGCTGGTTTTCATAGCATCAAATGGTTCCCGGCCCATATGGGAATCAATGTACACTCTGAGCTTGTTAACGCCAATGAGTTGGCCCATGACTGTGCGCGAGGTCTTACACACCGCGGCGGTTCAGGTGGACTCACGGGCGGCGGCTTAGGGCTGTACAGAGATTCGCTTCTCACCTTCCATGAAATCATGAAACATTATCAACTTGCTCGGCGGGCCTTTCCGCTACCACACCCTAAACTTAATAGACCACAATCGTCGGCGTTTCACATGCTTCAAACGGGGTCATTTCCCTCCAGGGGCGAATTCAGTCACTTCGCGCCTAATGTAGAACCCCACTGTCCAGACTGTGGGGAGGCGTACTGCTCCTTGTCCCATATGCTCTGGCAATGCCCTGCGTTGCGCAGCTCATCGCTAACCACTCTAACCGACTGGGAGGCAGCCCTTAAGAGCGGCGACCTCTCAGAGCAACTACGGGCTGTCCAGAGGGCCTGCGACAGGGCGGAGGACCACGATCTTCCGACCCCGACGTGGGTGCGGCCCGCGACGGCTACGGGGACTCCCTGAAAAGGGAGGTACCCTAACGCCGGTTCCTTAGGACCATTAATAAAGTTCTTTGTCTGTCTGTCTGTCTGTCTGTCTGTCTGAATTTCAATCCTATATAGATCAATTGCCAGAACCTTATGTTGTTCTGGGCGATTTCAATGCGCACAGCTCCCTGTGGGGCGACTCTCGTATTGATGCGCGAGGACGCCTCGTTGAACAATTCCTCTTTTCGTCCGGTGCGTGTCTGCTGAATAAGAAGGAACCCACTTATTACTGCCTCGCAAACAGAACCTTTTCTTCAATTGATCTTAGTATAGTTTCCCCGTCAATGCTGCCCGAACTTGAATGGGAAGTTAACGACAATCCTTACGGGAGCGACCACTTCCCCATACTCCTAAGAACATATCAAGAATGCGAATATCTACCACAGGCTCCTAGGTGGAAGATCGATGCAGCCGACTGGGAGAAGTTCCGAGCTCTCACTAGGATCTCGTGGAATGACATGTCTTCTTTAGGAATTGATGCTGCTGTGCAGTATTTTACAGCCTTCATTATAGATGCAGCATCTAAATGCATATCTGAAGTAAGTGGTCTTGCATGCAAACGACGCGTCCCGTGGTGGAACGACGAATGTAGGACCGCCCGTAAGAAACAGAACAAAGCGTGGGGGTTGCTACGCGCCTCTCCCACTGCGGAGAATCTTATTAACTTTAAAAAAGTAAAATCCGAAGGCAGGCGAAACCGCCGACAGGCCAGAAGAGAAAGCTGGCAGAAGTTTTTATCGGGCATCAACTCGTACACAGATGAGGCCAAAGTCTGGAACAGGGTTATTAGGATAATAGGACGACAAGCACAATCACTCCCTCTGGTAAACACACAAGGCGATACCCTGCAGGATCAGGCAGACTCACTTGGGGAGCACTTTGAGAGCGTCTCGAGCTCAACCCATTATCGCCAGTCCTTCCTCAAATATAAACAAACAGAAGAATGTAAGCCAATAATTAGAAAATCCAGAAAGAATGAACCCTATAACCGGCCTTTCAGTATTGCCGAGTTGAGAGCTGCCTTGATTACATGCAAAAGCACTGCACCGGGACCTGACAGAGTCATGTATGACATGATCAGAAACTTACATACTGACACTCAATTTACACTACTTACACTTTTCAACACTCTGTGGGCTGCGGGATATCTCCCATCTACATGGAAAGAGGCGATTGTGGTTCCTGTCCTGAAGCAAGGAAAAGACCCTTCCTTGGCCGCAAGTTATCGTCCGATAGCTCTTACGAATTGTCTGTGTATGCTCTTTGAAAAAATGATTAATCACAGACTCGTACACTTTCTTGAATTCAACAATATACTCGGCCCCTATCAGTGTGGCTTCAGACAAGGGCGGTCAAGAACAGATCATCTTGTGCGCACTGAAGGATATATTCGCGATGCCTTTGTACACAAACAGTATTTCCTCTCCATATTCCTCGATTTGGAGAAGGCATATGATACAACATGGCTTTACGGGATCCTGCGAGATTTGTCGGGAATGGGCATCTGTGGAAATATGTTGAAAATAATTGAAAGCTATTTGTCCAATCGTGCCTTCCGTGTAAAGGTTGGCAATGCACTGTCACGTCCCTTTACCCAGGAAACTGGTGTACCCCTGGGAGGCGTGCTCAGCTGCACTCTCTTTATCGTTACGATGAACACCCTACGTGCTTCACTACCACCTGCCATTTTTTATTCCGTATACGTAGACGATATACAAATAGGCTTCAAATCCTGCAACCTCACAGTATGCGAAAGACAGGTACAGCAAGGCTTGAACAAGGTTTCCAAGTGGGCAGACCAAAATGGATTCAAGGTCAACCCCCACAAAAGTTCTTGTGTTCTCTTCACAAGAAAGAGAGGCCTGGGGTGCTATGCAGGATGCGCCGAGTTTGGCGAAACTCGGGATCTTCACGAGCTCTGGCGACACCCCAAGATGAAAGCACAAATGGTACCGAGACACAGTTTATTTTTCGAGAAGCCTCCAGTTTCATTGGTTTATCTAGATTCACTCTGGGTGGCTATCATTCCTTGGGCGTTGCCTTCTGGGCGGTCGACAAAGTGGGGCTCACGTGATCATACCGTCGGTGCATGGTCGCGCCTTCTTTCACTTGTTTGTCGTTCCACCGAGTGCATTAAACGCACAAGTGATTTATAAAACAAATGCATTTAATACAATATTATTAGTTAGTTTAACGTGCTTTAAAAGCATTTTAAAGCTTACAAGATGTACACTGAATGTGTATTCGACTAATTTGTAATTTAGTACGCTTCGCATGATACCACGAGGGAACGCTGTGGTGGCGTCATCACATACATTCATCGGGCGAGCATGGCGGCTAAACATCGAAGAGGCCCAATGTAAACAAACTCGTACAACGAGCTTGCAGTGCGCGACGTAGTGATCAGGCTCGACGATTACCACTATTTCTTGAATAGTTCTGTTCCTCCGTGAGCAATCTTTCCGTGCACCCCGAAAGACTGCGAATAGCTTAGGCGATTTTACAGATCGCTACGCGTACTTACTGTTCACGGCACAATCCTGAACAAACAACTTATCCGGTGCTGCTTCTGTGAGTGCGCCGAGCTCCTCCACTCTGCGTGACTGCGAGTGTCACGAATATTGCATAGTGTGTGCAAAAGGAAGACAGCCGATATAGCTACGATGCGACAAGGAGGTGGTGCCGACGATGGATCTCGCAACCAACACAGTGACGGAGGCATCGACAAACTGCAGATAAGTATATTTCTACTGTTTCATATTTAGTATAATAATAGTGCACGGATTAAGTCACTTTCGTAGTAACGAACTGAATGTCCTGCAGTTTAAAAAAGGCATTGAGAGCCAATGAGTGTTCGTGCTTTTACATGTACGTGGGCCCGCGAAAATATGGAAAAGATAAAGGTAACCTTCACTAACTTAGTGATATAACAGAAGTTCATCAGTGACATTCAGCCCGCAGAATTTATGGAAGAGTATCTTTATCCAGGTGAAATATCAATAGCAGGTACTGATATAAAGCAGGAAACTTATACAAACATTTCATGGGTTGAACAGCACATGGGAGGCATTACCGAATCGTGATCGCCACGTTACCGATATCCTTGAAAAATGTTTAGAATCGTTGCATTCTACCGGTTATGCAATATGGGACATAAACCTGGAGGTTAACAAGGAAACTTGAGAAGTCGAGGACTGTGCAGAAAGCGAAGTAACAAAAATTGTTGGAGAGAGCATTAAGGCAGGAAGACAGTGGCGTAGTAAACCGTGGCAACTGATATGCTAGTTGAGATTAAGAAAAAAAATGGAATCGGTGGGCAGGCCATGCACATCTTCAATCACTTGTTGCCAATTTATAACAGGTGATTACATAAGCGTGACAGAATGGATATCAAGGAGAGAGAACTGCAGCCGAAGATGGTAGAAAATTGCGTAATGGGACAAAAATATGATGTTTGTAGGCATAGGATGCAATCAGCTCGCATAAGACGGGATTGTAGGGAGCGCCATTGATTTTGCAGTGAAGAAAAATAGGTTTGTGGTGCTGACAGTAGAGACTCGTGAAGGTTCGAGGACACGTCAGCTGTTGGCACACTAATAAACATTACAACTGGCTCTGAAAAATACAACCCGTTATGAAAAATAAAGCAATGTTGTCCCGACAAATTGTTTTATTATGCATACACTAAAGGCTTCCACAGTCAAGGGCAGTTAGTACCAATAGTGCAATGAGCATTTTTATTTGTAAATAATGGTTTATATGCGGTTGATTCATTGAAACAATCCACTTTTTTTGCAGCAAAACATTCTGCTGCTGGAGGCACTCAACCGCCTGGTGGCAGTAGGCGAGCGCCAGGCACGTGCTCTTGAGAGTGTGGCAAGGTCCAGAGGGCTGCTCTGCAACAGTAGGATCAGTGCACTAACTGCTTTCCAGTCGAGCCCTCAGAACACACCTTATAAAGGAGCTTTAAGTTTATTATTTTGTTTATTATTCAAGAGCATGAATAAAATTATTGCAGTAAACATTGTGCTGTGCATATTGGGACACTTGTAACATGCACTTGATGTCTCTTCAAAATGGGCAAACACATAAGACAACCTGGACCGTGTAAATGAAAAAGACACTAATGCAGCATATAAGTCATTGTGCTGTTTGTTCTATGTGCAAGAATACAGTGGGTATTGATTAGCTACAAGATGAATGGTGTGTGTATTTCACAATGAAAAGACAGGAAACGGCATGACCTTAATAATGCTATCACCTATAGACTGTGCACATGAATGCAACACTCGCCGATTTAAACGTGCCACTACATGCACGTTCGATACCACACATTCTTTAACAATGTCATATTTGCATGTACTAATTTTAACACAGCTTAAGCGCATGCATAGCTCACTTGTAATGTATCCATTTCATAGGCCAAATAATTGTACACTTTGTCCTTTTGTGTTGTATGAAAAGCGGCATCCTCTAGTCGGATACAACTTCACAAGACAGGAGAGGCCCCGCCCAGATGACCAAAGCGCAGCAGCCGACTGCCTCCACGTCTAAAGAAATAGTCCTTCTCCAATGAGCGGGTATTAGTGCGTCCAGCGGCACGACGTCAGTGTAGAGTGTGTGCCCATTGGTGCAGGCTTGTGTTCACCTGCCGTTGAAGTGCAGATTCTGCGGCCTCCTATAGTTGTATCCGACTATAGAATCACGTAATGCCTTGCACTGGTTGCATAGACTTTAGCAGCTTGATAGCACACAATGATCAGGAACAGAAATCTATAAAGGCACCCAAGCAAAGCTGGCTGGCCACACTTCCATTATGAGGGGCTGTAAACAGTTCTCACCATATATTCCCATGACATCCTTGAAAAAGAGGTGGTGTTTGGCACTTTAGAATCAAAAACAGATTACAGTGAATGTTGTGTACCACGTTAAAACAAACTGAGCTTGGTTATCTGCACAGCATGTAATGAAAGCTTGTGCTTCACATAGGAAACAAAGTGCTCTGTCCAGTACAACTGTCGAGTTTGCTGTGGCACCTATTATGTCATTAGTGTCAACATACAAATTTTCAAAGGCCATTCATTTCACCATTATTTTTGTATGATGGTTCTTTCAATCAGTGCTTGTATTACATGAGCAGGTGGATTTGAAAGCAAAGCTTTGTTTGCAAACCTTCAGACTTCCATAATTGTGTGGCAAGGCACTGGCATGGTGTCGAATAGCTCACACTTCCTCGGTCCTGCACCAAAGAGGCCCAATGCTCTATTCGAAGTTGGACCGCGCAACAATTCGACGGCACACAAAGAAGAGTAACACACACAGCAGAGCGTTCTGCTGTGTGTATTTCTCTTCTTTGTGTCCCGTCGAATTGTGGCGCAATTCAGCTTCAAGCTTCTATACCGATACGAGTCTTCAACCTCTCCAATGATCTAGTTATTAAGCCACAATGGCACACATCTTTGAAATGTCCCAACACGAATTAGCTCTCCAACAAATCACCACAAGCATAAAATTTTGCTGCGCAGGTGTATGCACGTGCCATATTCTGTACCACTCAACTCGCAGGAATCAAAGGGGCAAGCATTAACCAGCCTTACTGCTGCCGTTACCATCATCATCATGACACCAATAGAAAGACAGTGCTGCGTTTCAGTAAAGGGAGTGCCAGAGGGAAAGGCGTGACAGCGAGGCTTGAGGCTTACAACAAAAATAGCATTTACAAGACATGTTCAATGCCAAAATATGCTGCATATTGCTCATCCTACTTTCGCGTTGCGGCAAGCTTTTACACGTTTGAGCATGCCACAGTTTGTGTAATCATTGCTCTAAAGCTGTACAAAAGGTCTATTCGCTCTGCAATCTTTATTTTTATCATGGCAGGTTAGAGACCCACTTTTCATTGGCATCTGCAGCACATTTCTCCCGATATGCAATTTTGCCTTGGTGGTTCACGACATCTTCACGCACACCGAGTTCTGCAGAGCAATGCTACTGCTGAAGAATTAGAGCCCTATTATGAGACGAAAATATACGATTTGTCCATACAGAATAACGCTGCCCTCCCCCCCAAAGAAATACACTGAACCACTGGCACATGCACCAACAGTGAACACAGCAAACACTCTGAAGTATTTTCTTCATGCAAGCCAGCACACTCAGATTCTCAATGCATTTTCATTTTGCCATAAATGCATAGGCACAACCGGCTTGGCGCGACATCCGCATCTCGCACTGCAACAAATTGTGCAATGCCTTGCTGTTTCATAGTGTGGCCGATAGATGACGCATGACCAAAATTCAGCATTATGCATACTAAGTAACTTGTACTAAGTACTAAGTAATCTCATAAAAAAACCCAAGTTCTTTATGAGATTAGCATTCACAGGGTACTTCACACAATTTGTGATATCCATTTATCTATTTATACTTCATTAACCTCTTTCCCCCAAAAAGTGAGCCATTTGTAAGGCACCCTGATAGGCAAGTAGAACAATCGGTAAAAAGTCAGCAACCAGTGAAAAAGTCAGTATCATAGGCTGCCGCATGTATGACGTCGGAAACACAAAATTTAAGTCGGCTACAGAGAAGTGACAAATTTGGCAATGTGGTGCGTCTAGACATTGCTTCAATGCTAATCACAGTAAAGCTGATATTGAAGGCACCTTAATTCCTACGTACGTTGCGTCGACACACCCGACTACGTTCGTAATGTTTCCGCGAAGTAAGAAGCGTTTCTTTATAAATGCCCGCTCAGCCGCAGTCTTCGGGAAAGCCAGCCACCGCTTCCGCACTGCCGCATCAATAAGCGCATCAGACATCTCTGACACAGGCTCACAATAGTTTGATGACGTCAAATGTAACGCTCGGCGCCGACGCTTCCCTGAAAACTCCCAGTCCAGTAGAAACGGAGGGCGCAGAGGACTTGCTCTTCAACGGTGAGCGAATGAAGCCCGCCACGCTGTCTCCACAGACGAGAGTCTTCGCCTAGCTCGTCACACAGCCAGCGCACTGATGTCTTCGACAGGCCAAAATGACGCTGAAACTCCACGGCGGTCATGTACGCGAACGGGTCGAGACGGTCATACTGACGCTTGCTGCCGCTGGCTGCAATAACACAGGCTGCCGCTGCCGCCGCCATGTTCCCGAGTTGAACTCGGAGGGGGTTTCGCGATGTACGAGTTTAGCACGAGTTCGCCTGTCAATCAAAGCCAGCGGTCACGCCCCGCGCGAGGCATGTAACTCTTGTGCGCGCCCCTACCACGGTTGGGCCACGCCCAACTTATCTTTCGGCAACAGCGACGCGGTGCCGAGCTGAGAGGCATCAACAATATTCACCACCGACATAAAACACGCACAACACACTGTCATCGGTAATGTACTGCGCACTACTATCAAAAACAAAGCGTTGACTGTCGCTGGCTTCTCGGGCTGAGATGGCCCCACAGCACGGTTTCATTGCCTGCATTGTGGCGACGTAGCGCACAGTAAATAATTATCGGCACGTCACTGTAGCGGCTTGCAAAGCGTCGATGCGCCGAGGGTGACGACGATGCTGAGGAGTGCGTATCGCATCAGTCGTTTGAGATGGCTGCTCTGTCATCGGTGATATATCGGAGCCACAACGTCGTAAACACGATCAGCGTCCGAGAATCGCTCGCTCTTCTAGACCCAGTGCAATGGCATTTCTTCATCACAAGCACTCGGCACTCAACAGTTCCACCACCTTCCTCAGTTCGAAGTCTCATTTCATAACCGCACACAAGAGCCCTCACCTGCCAAAATGCGATTGCTGCGGTGTAGTTACGATATCCTTCTGCGATCGCTGCTGGCTCCAGCATAAGTAATCCGCAAGCACCTTGGTGCGCACAAAACACTCAAATACTGCGTACATGCGCTCAGAGGCACTTTCACTGGGCAAGCGATGACAAGCGATGAATTGTGTCGATGGGAAGCACGCACTTCTTCGCAATGTATCGCCGAGGCTTCGCGCACAAAGATAAACTGGTACATTTTCACTAAACTGCGTCACTACGGACCACCATTTTGCATCGACAGCCGTTGCTCCCGTATTTATGACTAGTGCATCGTTTTTAGTTGGTGAAGCGGTGGCCTTAAGGCACCTGCGATGAACAGCCGTACCACGGCGCTGCGTTTCTATTCCCCTAATAGAGAAAGAGTGGTGATCACTGACATTATTGAGAATAGCACTGTAGCGCCCCTAGGCGACTTCTCACCGTATGAACTGCCTCGTGCGTGCGACCTGCTTCAATGTATGCACTTCTAAGCTTTCGCCTCACTGTCGCCACTCGCGGCAAGAAGTGCAAAATTTAATAATTTGCTCGATCTCCGTTTGTCATCAGAAATTTCTAGCATTCAAAACGAAAAACAGACACTTAAAGAAATAAAAATGTTCGTTATTTTATTTGTTGTATTTTAACGTATTCGTTTGAGCGAAAGCATAGGTGCAAGAATGGCCGCATGTACCCTGTTCGCATTCGATCGAGGATATAAAGATAGTTGCCGAAAGAGGAGGCACGCCCTTGACGCGCCCGGGAAAGGCGTGGCAAGCGACTCACGGCAGGTCTGCAGACAGACAGCGGGACAGTCACGGTATTGCTAAGTTGCGATAATCCGTTGATAACAATACGCGGCGCTGGCGAGTTTCGTTGTGCAGCCGTCTGCGCTTGAAACGTGGAAGCAGCGTGCCGCGCAGGGTGCGCTCATGTTGTCATACGCGGCTTTTTGTCTACATATCTTTTGCCTGCAGCCTCTGCGCGTTTCACGCTATCTCCGTTCACTGACTGCCGTCGAGCAAACTCGGGTAAAACTCGGGTGAACGAGAAACTCGGCGCATCCTGCATAGCACCCCTGGTCCCAGATCCTTGCGTAGAACTGGGCGGACAACAAATTCCTGTAAACAAAGATCACAAATTTCTTGGTGTTATACTTGACTCCAGGCTTACTTTCATTACGCACATGAAGCATCTAAAAGAAAAATGTCTTAGAACAATGAACTTACTTAAAATCCTATCCCACACAACGTCGGGTAGCGACAAACAGTGTTTATTGAATATTTACAAGAGCCTTGTTCGATCACGGTTAGACAATGGTGCCGTAGTATATCACTCTGCCGCACCGAGCGCACTTAAGATGTTAGACCCCGTTCACCATCTGGGTATCCGTCTGGCCACTGGCGCATTTAGGACAAGCCCTGTTGAAAGCCTATATGTAGAGTCAGATGAGTGGCCGCTCCATCTTCAGAGAACAAACATCAGCTTAACGTATTTTCTCAAGGTTCGCTCTAATAAGGAACATCCGTGTTTCACAACCGCTAATGACTTGACGTGTGAAACACTTTTTCATAACAGACCCTCTATGAGACTTCCTTTCTCACTGCGTGCAAGAGAACTTCGCGCGGAAATGGATGTCCCAGTTCTCGAACAACGCTTAATGCCTCCAGCTAAGCTAGTACCACCCTGGGAGTGGCAGCTGATAGAGTGTGACACATCCTTTGTAGAGGTCACTAAACATGCGCCAGAGACACATATCAAAACGCATTTCTTGGAGCTCCAGTACAAGTACTCGTGCACAGAGTTTTACACAGACGCTTCTAAGTCGCATGCCGGGCTGTCCTACGCAGCCATTGGTCCATCCTTCTCGGAATCCGGTGTACTGCACCCTGAAACAAGTATATTTACGGCTGAGGCCCATGCACTATTGTCGGCTGTGAAACATACCAGAAAATCAAATATTCAAAAAACAATTTTATTTACAGACTCCTTAAGTGTCGTAAAAGCCTTGAAGTCACACTGTAAACACAGAAACCCCGTAATAACTGAGCTCTATTCCATTCTCTGTAGAGTGTATATGTCTAACCAGCATGTCATTATATGCTGGGTGCCCGGACATAGGGGCATTGAGGGTAACGTTCTAGCGGACCAGATGGCCACATCCATTTCATTGCATGCAGTTAGTCCTACTGCTTCGGTCCCTGTCACAGACCTGAAGCCTATCTTAAGAAGAAAACTGCGAAACCACTGGCAACGTATGTGGGACGCAGAAGTAAATAACAAACTGCACGTGATAAAACCACAGTTAGGTTCTTGGCCCCCCGTAACAAAATCACGGCGAACAGATGTCCTATTCTGTCGCCTGAGAATAGGACACACATTTGGCACGCATAACTTTCTACTCACTGAAAATGATCCTCGAACCTGCGGTAGATGCGGGGAGAAGCTGACCGTCCTCCACGTCCTCCTGGAGTGTCGGGCAGCCGAATCTGAAAGAAGGAAACATTTTTCCCTAGCATACCGGCAGCACATCCCCCTACATCCCGTAATGCTACTCGGCCCAGAACCTTTATGTGACACCAACGCAGTCCTAAGTTTTCTGAAAGATGTTGTCTTGCATGTTTTTAGCCCCACGTGTTCGCAGCGGGTCCTGTCTTCAGAGGATGCCGCTGTGATAGCTCTTTCGTATAGCACGCGCCTCTAGGCCCTTGTGTTTCAAGGGCTCCGGTGAGGCAGCAGTGCTCCAGGTAATTTTACTATCTCATATATCTTCTATTCTGCATCATTCTTTTACGATGGATTTTAATGTTCAAAGTACTCGTCATGAGTCATCGCCATAATTTTATAGCACGTTGATTTTACGCACTTTACAGCGACAATTTTTAGGCCAGTTTACAGCCAAGTCACATCTCCATAATACATCGTCAACATCACCACTTGCCATGGCGCGCTTTGGCCAAACCTGGCCCTTGCGCCATTAAAGACCACATATCATCATCATCAATTAGATTTGCCAAATACGCGCACAATTTCAAGTAGCTATAACATGTGGTTTCACACAGGCCTGCATTTTATCAGCAAGGTAACTGGACGCTGTACAAAGATCCCTGAAATTCTGCTACAGCCCCACCTGGAAAGATATTTATTTATTTTATTTATTTATTTTACGATACTGCCGTTCTCAGCCGAGAGCCTAGCAGACGGACATGAACACTTTCTTTTTCCTACATAAATACATGTGCGAGCTACACAAAGAATGGAAAAGCAACTATATTCAACAAAATACAAAAGATAAGGTAGATAAGGTATACAACAGAACGCTAAACAAAGCAGAATAAAATGAACAACAACCGGGACATATCATAGACAAAGCAAAAACGTGAAATATTTGGGAACAAACAAGTGTATACATTTCTTTTCAAAGTACTGTTAGTTTAACATAAAGAGAATAGGGAAGAAACATGAGAAGTGGTTAATAATCTCTTGGGATGAGCTCCAGTTGTGAAACGAACAGGGATAAAGAGTTTGTCGCTGTTAATGGCGAGTGACCCGCCGTGGTTGCTCAGTGGCTATGGTGTTAGGCTGCTGAGCACGAGGTCGCGGGATCGGATCCCGGCCATGGCGGCCGCATTTCGATGGGGGCGAAATGCGAAAACACCCGTGTACTTAGATTTAGGTGCACGTTAAAGAACCCCAGGTAGTCGAAATTTCCGGAGTCCTCCACTACGGCGTGCCTAATAATCAGAAAATGGTTTTGGCGCGTAAAACCCCATAATTTAATTTTAATTTAATTGTTGATGACGAGTTAAGTTCATTCCATTCTGTGATTACCCGAGGAAAGAATGAGTACCTGAATGCGTCATTAGAAAAGGAATACTCGGTTAGCGTATGTTCGTGTTGATGCCGTGTTATTCTATATTGCGAATATGAAATGTACTTGGTAATATCAATTTTATACTGACGGTGCAGCATTTTACACAGAAATTTCCGTCGACCTTGTTTCGCTCTCGTCGATAATGTGCTGAGGCCTGAGGAAGCTAAGAGACGTGAAGGTGAGTGAGTAGAACGATATTTGCTATGAATGAACTTGGCGGCTTTTCTTTGTACGGCTTCAAGTACTAGAAGCCATCAAGTCATCAGGGCTTACTCTGAAGCCGGAAAAATGCCGCTTCCTTTACGATGAGCTTCTGTTTCTAGGCCGCGTCATCAGCAAATGTGGTATGCTCCCCGACCTGCAAAAGACAGCTGCCATCGCAAAATTCCCTCAGCCCATCGACAAGAAGGCAGTGCATAGATTCCTTGGCATGTGTGCCTACTTCTGGCGCTTTGTCAAGGATTTTTCACGTGTCGCTGAGCCACTGACACATCTAACTAAATCTGATATCGAGTTCAAGTGGGAAACGCCGCAGGCCGGGGCATTTCAAGAACTCAAAGACGCATGCAGTTACCACCAGCACTTGCGCACTTCGACGAGGACGCCAATACCGAAATGCACACTGACGCCAGTAGCCTTCGCCTTGGTGCCGTCCTAGTTCAGATGAAAGACGGACTAGAGCGGGTGATAGCTTACGCTAGCCGGTCGCTGTCAAAATCGCAAGGCAATTATTCTACGACTGAAAAGGAATGGCTCGCCATCATTTGGGCTACAATAAGAGAGAAAGAGAGAGAGAGAGAAAATGATAAATGAAAGGCAGAGAGGTTAAGCAGGGCTGAGCCCGGTTGGCTACCCTACACTGGGGAAAGGGAAAGGGGGACGAAAAGATTAAAAGAAGAGAAAGTCCACTGGAGATATCAGTCGGTCACTCAGTCCGGATCACAGACGCTGACTCAATCCGGTATCTTTCAAATATCGCAGCAGCGCTTTTGTGGCCTTTTGTAGCTGAGATATGCGAGGCCATGGTCCCAAGATCTTGTTCAAGGTGAACGGCTTTCCATCTAGCTGATTGAGAGCTGTGCAGAGGTCTTGCCTTTCATCTTCAAAAGATGGGCAGTAGAACAGTAGGTGTTAAATGGTTTATCAGCCATTCCAATCAAAAATGCATATGCATTGCTGTATGCGACGCTCAAACGTAAGCGGCACTGCACTGTTTCCTCATTTCGCGGAAGACCTGGTAGCAGCCGTAGTTACATAGAGGGATCGAGGGAATGCAATCGATGTTGAGTGAATTCAGGTGTGTGCTACTTCTCCAATGTCAAAGAGTGCGCTAGCTTGCCTAAGTGTTGGGCTGCGTCGGTCCGTGATAAAGGTATAGAAACAAGGGTTCCTCCTTCGTGTGCTTTCCTAGCAGCTTCGTCAGCGAGGTCGTTGCCGGAGATGCCGCAATGACCAGGCAGCCACAGAAACACGACGTCGTGTCCTTTCGCGATCATGTGATGGTGCCTTTCTCGTATCTCCGACACGAGTTGTTCACATGACCCGCGACGAAGAGATGACAGAAGACATTGTTAGGCCGCCTTTGAATCGCAGAATATTGCCCACTGATTAGCCGGTTGGTTATTAATATATTCAACGGCACCTCGGACAGCAACAAGCTCCGAACCGGTCGATGTTGTCTAGTGAGAAATATTGTATTGGATGCTTAGTGATCATGATGGTATAACAACTGCGCTGGTGGAGCTGGTCCGAATGGAAGAACCATCCGTATATATGTGGACTCGATCAAAGTAGAAAGTGTGCAAAGAATCCAGAGCTGCTTGCTTCAAGGCCAAGGTAGGCAGGTCGGTCTTCTTTCTTATCCCTGGAACCGTAAGACGCACTTGAGCTTGTTTTAAACACCACAAAGCTCAGGTTGAACGTGCTGAGGGTGTGAAGCCCGATGGTAAGGAGCACGATGGATGCTGACCTTGTTGGAGAAGGACGCCTGTGGTCGTCGTTCTGGCAGGCACACAAGAGAGCTTGACTGCATCCGTGAAACATGACGAATATGGGCTCTAAGCGTTTCGGTGCTAATTTAAGTCGTGATCGGATGGTCTTGAGCCATTATAATGGTTCCTGCTGCTGAGGCCCTCCGCGGAAGGCCTAGGCAAACACGTAGTGCCTGCGCCTGCACGCTCTGAAGTTCTCGAAGATTTGATTTGCATGTTTCAGCAAGTACGGGAGAGCTATAGCGTAGGAATCCGATGAAAAGTGCTCGATATAACTGTAGCATGGAGCCCACTGACGATCCCCATGTTTTGCCGGCGATGAACTTGAAGACGTGAACAATAGATGTGAGCTTCTTTAAGTGGACAACCTGAGGGTTCTAAGTGAGGTCCCGGTCTACAACGACGCCCAAAAACCGGCGATTTCTCTTGTAGGAGATAGGCTGACCATTGATGCATACTGGATAACGAGTCATCGCTTTTCGCGTAAAAGCTACTAAGGTACATTTTTCTGTTGAAATGATAAGGCCTTGTGTGTGAAAGTAGTCAGATGCCTGTGTTGCTGCTTTCTGTAGCCGTGCATGAACCTGCAGGCGAGTGACCGCTGATGTCCAGATGCAGATGTCGTCGGCGTAGATTGAGACACTCATTGCTTCCGGTAGGGATTCGGCCAGCCGAAGAAGCGCGAGGTTGAAAAGAATTGGGCTCAGAAGACCGCCTTGGGGAACGCCTCGGCATGTGTAGTGGTCGGTAGTCGGACCATCTTCCGTACTTACGAACAAGGACCTTTGTGTCAAGTAGTATTTGATCCATTGATATACTCGCGCTCCTAGTTCAATTGTCAAAAGTGCGTCGAGAATGGTTTGTTGGGAAACGTTTTCGTAAGCGCCTTTCACGTCAAGAAAGAGGGCTACTAATAACCGCTTCCGAGATTTTTGTTCTTCTACAGATGATACTAGATCGATGACACTGTCAATCGATGAACGACCGCGTCGAAATCCCGCCATAGAGTCAGGGTAAATTTTGTGGCGTTCAAGGTACCATTCGAGACGCATGAGGATCATACGTTCCATGAGCTTCCCGACGCAGCTGGCAAGAGCTATAGGCCCATAGGATGCCAGTTCGAGTGGCGACTTTCCTGCTTTTAGAAGCGGTACCAGGCGGCTGCGTTTCCATTCCTGTGGGACGACACCATCTTGCCATGAACTATTAAAAAGGCTGAGAAGTTCTCTTCGTGCTTCTCGACTTAGGTGGCGCAAAGCAGTATACGTTATGCCACCGGGCCCTGGTGAAGACGAACACCTGCAGAGCGCCATAGCAGCTTCTAACTCTTCCATAGAGAATGGAGCGTCCATACTTGCATCTCGTGGGCCGGGGATGTTGCCTAAAGTCATGTCAGGGACCAAAACTGTGCCGCCGGCGACTTTCGCGCAAAATTCCTCTGCGATGTCTATCTCACGGCGGTTTTGATAGAGAGCAAGGGCGTTGAAAGGGTGTCGTTGCTGGGGACTTGAGCATAGACCCCGTAGGGTACGCCACACACGGGACAATGGCTTGCGGGGGTCCAGTGAGTCGCAAAAGCATTTCCGTCTTTGATCCTCTAGCTTATCCATTCGGCGTTTGATCTTCTTTTGCATGCGCCGAGCTTCTCTGAGGTCAAGAATTGACTTCGTGCGCCTGTACCTCCTTTCAGCTCGGCGACGTAGTCCACGAAGCCTTTCCAATTCAATGTCATTCTCTGTACGCTTTGATGAATGTGTGAAGCAGCGTGTAGAATCTTGCATAGCGTCTGCAATTATGTCTTCTAATCTGCGTGCGATATGTGTCTTGCATGTGTCTTCTACACGATCTTGAAAGACTGACCAGTCGATTTGGCGAGAGACAACCGGTAATGCGTCGTCTAGTCCATCGATTCTCACATAGGTCGGAATATGATCACTTCCATGGGTTTCAATATCAGTGAACCACTGCACGCAACGTGACTGTCAACGCAACAACTGTCAGGCAACGTGACACCAAAGTCAAGTCAAGGCAGCTGCTGTACGTAGTTCCTCGCAGAAATGTCGGGCTTCCGTCATTTAGAAGACACAGGTTGTGGCTTGATGCAAAGGATGTTAGTGACCTGCCCCTCGAATTTATCCTGCAGCTTCCCCATATATAGTGGTGAGCGTTGAAGTCGCCTGTTTTATCCAAGGACCGGGAGTAGCAGCCATAATATCTTCCAGTCTTTTTCTATCAAACTGACTTGTTGGGGAAAGGTAGACGCCGATAAGAGTGAAAGACAGCTTCTTCTCTTCCACAGTAACACAGACGTATTGGTTACCGTCGTGTGGCGTTACGTGTTGGGAAAAATACGTAAGGTCCTTGCGAATGTAAACCAGAACCTTACTACTACGGACACAAGTGTTTGAAACAAAAGATTCATCCTGATAGTCTTATGGAGGCTGATAAGTTCGGTTCACTGATGACCAGTATAGGAAAATGGTTTTCAAATACGAACTGTAGAAAATCTGAAATACGTGACCTCAGGCCTCTCGCATTCCATTGGAATATGGAAGCACTTCTGACATCATACCGGAACGATCGTTGTTGTTGTCGATGAGCCATGGTTCTGCTGTAGAAGTTCTCAAGCACTGGACTTCTGAAGGCTCGCCAGCACCGGACTGATGGCATCCAGCACTTGCAATGCACTTCGAGCTGTTGGTGTCTGTAGCTTGTCCAGAAGAACACGAATAGCAGTCACCAGAGAGCTGATCATAACAACAATTTGTTGATCTTGGTCCGCCAATTTATCAGGAACAGACGAAGTGTCCCCTGCTGTAGAAGTATCATTTCGCTCAGTAGGGGCATGTAACCTCGGGAGTGCAGGCCATGCGTCAGCAGCCGTGCTGTTCGATGCACCTTTGTCCTTTGAGCTGACTGCGTTTGGTCTGGGCGGAAGAGTAGGTGGTAATATACGTGTGTGGCGTTCTGCAGAGGCTTTCGAGGCTCTTCATCGACGTCCGCGGCGTAATATATGTTGCTGCTTCTCGGTGAGACGAGTGGTCTCTAACCATTTGCTTCAATATTTTCATTTCTTTTTGAATCAAAGGGCATTCCTTCGAAGATGCATCGTGAGGGCCGCTGCAGTTTGTGCACTTCAGCACACTGGCCTCGCACGTGTTTGTGGTGTGGGGCCCAGTGCAGCGAGAACAGATGGTAGTGTTATTGCACACACTACTCACATGGCCAAGCTTCATGCACTTCCAGCACTGCAGCGGTTTTCGTATAAAGGGGCGAACTGCGTGTCGGAAGTGGCCCACTTTTACATGCGATGGGAGGGATTCGCCCTTAAATATTATCTTCACACACCGTGACGTGCCGAGATGAAACGCGTTTGTGATGATGGTGTTTTCCGTAGCTGGCTTGATTAAGATTGACAGATCGGAGTCGACAATGGTCTCGTCAACACCGTAAATTACGCCAGTACGGACTTGTTTGCCCGGCGGAATATGAGGGCGGACTTTCATCCCGCGAAGTTCCGTGACCTTGCGCAAAGAATCCAACGCAGCCGCGTGTTCTACGTCAATCGCTAGCACGTTCTTACGGGTGTTCACTCTGGTGTCCTTGATTTCGTTTGGAACCAGCGCATCTAGATGTGAAGACACGGCTTGCCTGTTGAGGCGTCTCAGGTTGTCAGTGGCGAGAACTGGCGAGAACAGGATGGTGAGCTCCTCGGTACCCCCGAAGATCTCATGGTGGACTCACTCGAATTCGATGATGCGCTGAGAAATCTTCGCTTTGCTTTACGACTCCCCACCAGCTCGAAGGCGGCGTCACAAGAATCTTCACTTCTGACATAGTACTGCATGGCTTCGTCGCTGTCAGTGTCGCTCTCGGTGCCGTTGCGCATCCTGGAGGCAGCCGCCGTAGACACTGCCGAGTCCTGCGGATGTGCGTGAGACTCCATCTCCATCGCAGTTAAGGAGGAAATAGCAGTTCACTGGCAAAGTCTAAGAAATTAACAAAATGAGTAGAGCTGGAAGACCCGGCGTTCTGCCTGAAAGACACTTCCTTGGCTACAACAAAATCCCGCCTTTACTTATAGGGCAGGTCATTCAAAGTCGTCAGCAACCATCACGCGTTGGGCTGGCTAGCTAATGCAAAGGAACCGTCAGGACAGCTGGCGCGGTGGAGCCTGAGACTGCAAGAATAGGAGGTCACTGTAACCTACAAGTCCGCACAAAAACACTTTGATGCCGATTGCTTATCACGCACCCCCATTGACCCGCCGCCGCAAGACGACGTGGATGACGATGCCTTCCTTGGAATGATAAGCGCGGAAGAGTTCGTTGAACAGCAACAAGCAGACCCAGACCTAAAAGGCCTCGTCGATTATTTAGAAGGGAGTACCGCCGTTGTCCCTAGGTCATTTGAGCGCGGATTGTCTTCGTTCATGATGAAAAAGAATCTACTCGTGAAGAACTTCTCACCAGTCTGCGCCAACTACTTTCTTGTTCCATCGGTGCTGCGTCCAGAAGTACTGCACGCCTTAAATGACTATCCGACCACTGGGCACCTCGGATTCTCCCGGACGCTATCGAGATTGCAGGAAAGGTATTACTGGCCGCGACCGACCACCGACGTCGCCCGTTACGTAAAGGCATGCCGACACTGTCGACAACGCAAGACACCACCGACAAGGCCAGCGGGATTACTACAACTGATCAAGCCTCCTTGTCGACCTTTTCAGCAGATTGGCATGGCTTTCTTCGGACCGTTTCCGACTCAATATCCGGAAATAAGTGGAGTGTAGTGGCGACGAACTACCTCATGCGCTTCGGTGACACTAAAGCTATGCCGAAAGGCAGCCCAGCCGAAGTGCCAAAATTTTTCGTTCAGGACATTCTGCAGCGACATGGTGCCCCTGAAGTCCTCATCACCGACAGAGGAACGGCCTTTACAGCACAGCTAACCCATGCCATTCTGCAGTAGAGCCAGACAAGCCACAGGACAACAGCCTACCACCCGCAGATGAATGATCTTACGGAGCGCCTGAATAAGACCCTCACCGACATTCTAGCAATTTACGTCGATGTCGAACACAAGACCTGGGATGCCGTCCTGCCGTACGTAAACTTCGCTTCCAACACGGCGGTGCGAGAAACAACACAGATCACACCGATCAAGCTGGTTTACGGAAGGAATCCGACAACTACTCTCGACGCCATGCTGCCGCACGTCTGCGACGAAGAGAATCTTGACGTCGCCATCTAGCTCCAGAGCGCCGAAGAAGCTTGACAGCTCGCTCGCCTGCAGATCAAGAAACAGCGGAGGACCGACAGCCGACACTACAACCTTCGTGGACGCTACGTCGAGTACCAGCCCGGCGACCGTGTTTGGGTTTCGACTCCTATATGCCGACGAGGACTCAGCGAGAAACTTTTATGCCGCTATTTCGGAGCATACAAGATCATCCGACGCATTGGCGCACTCAACTATGAGGTCATGCCAGACGGCATTTCGCTATCACAGCAGCGCCGCTGACGACCTGAAGTAGTTCATGTTGTGTGACTTAAACCGTTCCGCCAGCGCTAATGAATTTTCGGGACTTCACGTAGCTGAACTTTGGACTTTTTTTTTACTGTTTAACCTTGGACACTGTTTCTTTGTTTTATTACTTTCTTTATTGAGTGTCCCTTTGTGTTTCACTCTCCTGTTATGTTTGTAGCATCAGATCGATGCCTTTTGAGAGGGTACAATTGACACTTGAACTCGTTTGTCTTTTATGGGCGAGCGCTTTTACCGTCTAAGAAATGTTATTGTTCAGCGCACGACGCGCCTACAAGTATCGGACGTTTCTGCAATGTTATTGATGCTTCTATCCGCCGACTGTTGTCGCCGAACCTTGTGTAATCTGATATCATGTATGCTTGACGCGAATGGTGTTGAACTTTCTGGAAGACGCGCGGGCACTAGCGATTACTATGGGACCTTCGATGGTTCATGTACAAAAGCTGACGCGCTTGACCCGCTGATCAGATTTCAACGATCGCCGACTGTGTTCGCCTCTGTCGCCGTCCTTTGACCAAAGCCAGTTTTTGTGGGCACAGGTCCGCCCAATAAAGGTAGTTTCGTCTTTCACAGTATTGCTACTGTGTTCTTTACGGTGACTATCACTGGCAATATGAATCTTTGAGGTAGTCGATGATTCACGTGGGACAGTCCTCCAGTTTCTCGAGTACTATATTGACTTGAAGTATCGCTTTTGAAGAGCGTCCGTTTTCCGCTTTTTCCTAAGCTAATGAGAAGGATGTTAGCTGAAGCGCGGCCACTTCATTTCGTGTCCCGTATCAGCTTGTGATTCATTCTTGCACGAGTTGAAGTTATCTTTTGGTGGCTGCATCACGTTGCGCATTCTCGTCCCTGCAGTCTTATTTCATTTTGCTGCCGCTTTTTTCCCTAGATGGTTTGTTTTTATTGTTCTGTCATTTTGTTCTGCACCCTCGTGAGCAACTCGAACGTGTCTTGAAAGCAACTCGAACGGTCTCTAAACGACCACACTGAATCTTTACATTGACGTCTCTTAATCTGGTGTTAAAAATATATTTTAAAGTGGTGTAATAAGTTTTTGTAGCAACAAGGAAGGAAGAGCGAGAAGGCCAGACGAGGAATCACATACGCACACGTTCAATGGTCTTTCAAACGTGTTCTATATCAAGAGGAGAAGCAGAAAAAGTGTCGAAGCGAGCGGACGCACGTCGCATGGGCTCAGCAAATTTTCTAAGTTTTCGACAGGACAATTTTATTAGGCCACCAAATTTTTGGCAACATCAACGGAGCTGATCGTCAGGACCACGTGAATACCACCTTCGAGCCGGTAGGCCCATTTTTGGACTTTTTATTGCACTTCGAAGATCTCCGACGTGGCCGGGGAGCTAAGCCTCGGCTTAGGCTTAGCCACACCCGACACCCGGCCGGGCACCAGGTTGGTCGGAGCGACAAGGCATCGACCGAAATGGATCCCCGGGGCGCTACCAACCCTGTGACAAGCAATTTTATGGCCGGGCGAGCCCGAAACCCCGCAGAATTCCAAGATATGGAGGAGGCGCCCGCCACCACGCACTCGAGCATGGAGGAAGCGGGCACCGGAGCCGCAGAAGAGCACCTCATGCAGCAGGACGCCACGGGCGACGCGAGCCGGCAGCAAGACGAGGAAAAAAACTGGCAAATCTACCATTCCAGGTGCCAGAAAACGACTCTCAAGCGCGCTACACAGAGCGACGTCTTTTTGAAGACGAGAGGACCCCAAGCCACGGAGAATAGCAAGATTACGCCGGCAGCCACAGCTGGCAGCGGCATCATCACCTTTATCATCACCTTCAGGCGCTAATCACCTTCAACGGCCCCATCATTCCCTAGTGGGTCATCTTCAGCGCAGTAGAATACAAGACATACCCCTATAGACCAACCAGACAGTTTTTCTACGTATGCGGCACGCAAGGACACCGCTAGGACGTCTGCCCAACGCAGGGAGCGAGAACCTGCAGGCAGTGCGGAGCAAACAACCCAGTTGAATGACATCAGTGCCAACAAAAGTGCCTGATATGTGGAGGCGAACACGCCGCTGGTACCAGGGACTGCCGGATGCGCCTCAAGAACATGGACGAGCTGCAAGGACGAGCCCCACAGAAAAGCCGAGGGCGGAGCCGGAGCCGTAGGCGCCGTCCCAGGTGGCTGAGCTCGGAAGGAGAGCAGAGCCGCTCGCGGAGCGGGGCCGCAACCAAACGCGGAGCCGGGACCGGAGCCAGTCCAGCGACAGCTCCTTCCCACCGCTGGGGCCACCACCCGCAGTCAAAGGGCAGTGGAAACAGCAGCCAAAACAACAACAACAAAAGAAGGGCGGAGTTAAGATGGGGGGCAGGCCCTCCAAAATCATTGCTCCGCACTCGGATAATAACAATAACGACAACGAACTTAAACAACTAAGGGAAGAAAATAAGGCTCTAAGGCGAGAACTAGAGCAGAGTAGGAAGAAAAGAAAACAACTAGACGAGAGAATCAAAGAACTAACCAGGGAACTTCGATAGCAAAGGGTGGGTAGCCTGCCGCGACAGCAGACTCAACCTCCAGCTATGGAGCAACAGCCACAGCAGCCGGAAAAGCGAACCGTAGAAGTGCAAATGCAATCCTTTATGCAAAAAATGCAGGAGCAAATGAATTTGATGCAACAAAAAATCGCAATGCAAGATCAAAGTTTGCGCAACTACATAAAAAATCAAAATACGCAAAAGATAACAAATTAGGGTAGATATAGACTCTATCCCGAAAAAGGTTCGGCACCGAAAACCAAAGTATAACAACAACCAACGATAAACCAACATGGCTAGACACAACACATTGGATATATGGCAGTGAAACTGCAGAGGCTACCGCAAAAAGCAAGGCCCGCTGCGGCAATTCATAAATTCACAGTTAAATCCTCCTGACATAATCGCGCTGCAGGACACAAACACCGTGCCCACACTCAAGGGATACACGTGACAAGAAAAAGATCGCACGGCCATCTTAATTAGTAAAAAACTAGTCGCCATAGCACACGATGAAATTCCGGACACGCGGATAGAACACATCATGACAGAGATAATTCCAAAGAAAAAGGGAAAACAAAAAAGCACTTTTATCATAAACTTATACAGTCTACCGCGACAAAATGACGGGGATTTTCAGAAACATTTCATAGGAGCCAGCAAGCTAGCGAAATCCAACACCCTGCTTATAATGGGCCACTTTAATGCCAGGGGACCGAGCTGGGGATATCAGAAAGACACTAAGAAGGGAACGCAAGTTAGCGACGCAGCAGAAATCACAAGCTGCACCCTCTTAACGGACGCAAGCCAACCAACGCGCCTAGGCAACAGCGTTAGTCCCGGCACATGCACAGACCTGACACACGTCAGTGGATAGGCAAGCCGCGTGGGAGAACCTGCTGGAGAACCTTGGTAGCGACCATTACATTATAAGAACGCAAGTGTCAGCAGAGAACGTCAAGCGCAAGATAGGAACAGCCAAAATAACGGACTGGAACGCTTTTCGCAAAGAGTGCAAGCACATGGAAGGTGGGATAACCTCCATAGAGGAATGGTGCAAACAACTTAAGGAAATACGACAACTATACACCCAGGAGGTCGAAAGGTCAGAGAAAACACCGGAGGTGGACTCGCGACTCCTCAGGTTATACGAGGCAAGGCGTGGACTAAACAAAAGGTGGAAGAAACAACGACTAAATAAGAAGCTAAAGAAGAAGATAGCAGAGGTTACCAAGGAGGCAGAGTAATACGTAGCCCAACTCACATGACAAAGTTGGCAAAAGTTTAGCGACTCGCTGAATAGAACCCTCAGCACCGCAAAGACCTGGCGTATCCTCAAGGCTCTAATGTACCCAACAAAGACCAAGTCAGAAAGTAACAAGGCCATCCAAAGACTAGTACACCAATTTGAAGGGACAGAAGAAGAGCTACTGGAAAAAGTCTGTGTAAAGTGCTACGGCCAAGATAAACGCGAAGCGTGCACGGAGAGATACCGAGGCTAAGAAAACCCCGACGTAGACAGCCCCATCACCAGAGAGGAAGTTTTCGCAGTAGTTAAGGCGTCGACTCGGAACACAGCAGCAGGCGCGGACAAGATTAGGAACGCATTAATCGGCAACCTAAGTGATGAGGCGGTCACACAGCGGACGAACTTCCTCAACACACATTGGGAAGCGGGGACACTGCCAGAGGAATGGAAACATGCAGAAGTAGTTATGATCCCCAATCCAGGGAAAAATCTACTAGTAGAAAACCTACGGCCGATATCACTCCCTTCGTGCCTTGGCAAGTTGTACGAGCGAATCGTGACAAGGAGGCTACAACGATACATGGAAGACGAAGATCTGTATCCCCAGTGTATGTTCGGCTTTCGCACCAAATTATGAACCGAAGACGTCCTACTACAATTTAAAGAAGGAGTTCTAAGCAACATGCCCTACAACGGAGAAAGCATAATAATGGCACTCGATGCCAAAGGAGCGTTCCACAACGTCAGCCACGCGGCCATCCTCAAGGGACTGGACGATCTCAACAGCGGACGAAAAATCCACGGCTACGTGACAGCGTTCCTATCAAACAGAACAGCCACGGTGGGGTTAGGAGACCTGCGGACAGACAAGTTCCACACGCCTAACAAAGCAACCCCGCAGGAATCCGTGATCTCACCGATCCTTTTCAACATTGCAATGATTGGGGTAGCCCGGAAGCTGGAAGAGATCGAAGGCATACATTACGCCATTTATGCCGACGATATCACCGTCTGGACTAACCAAGGCTCGCTCAGCCAAAAAGAACGACTACAAGCCGCAGCAACATGCGTGGAAGAATGTGTTAGAGAAGGAGGCCTCGCCAGCTCGACGGAGAATTCAGAGCTCCTGAGAGTCAGAAGAAGAAAACGCTCGGAAGAACAAATTAGCGTCACCCTAGAAGAAGAAAAGGTACCAGAAAAAGAAGCCGTCAGGATTCTGGGAATGTGGATGCATAGCAATGAACGCTGCACACACACCATAAACCTACTCAAGCAAGCGATGGCACAGGTGGCACAGGTGATACCCCGCGTCTCGCAATAAAGAAGCGGCATGAAGGAGGAAGATACAGTCAAGTTGGCTAAGAGCCTCATAACCAGCCGGATTACGTACGCCCTCCCATATTACAACATAAACAAAGGCGAACGGGATCAGGCCGACGCCATCATAAGGAAAGCATTCAAAACAGCGCTTCACCTGCCGGCCAACACCTCGACAGATAAGCTCCTGGCCCTCGGACTCCACAACACGTTCGATGAACTCAAAGAAGCACAATTATGGTCGCAGCTACTCAGACTCCTGCAGACTACCACGGACAGAAAGCTCCTAAAAAACTGGGGCGCAAAGAAATTGAAAGGGAAGAAGAAAGAACGGCAAACCTACCCGATGAGTATCGCAGCACCATCAAAGTAGGGCCCCTGCCAAGAAACATGGACCCGAATTTACACACAGCCAGGCGGAACGCTAGGGCAAAATACGTAGAAAAATACCTAGCAACAAAAGCGAATATGGTATACACGGACGCCGTGGTATATCTTCGAGAACGAAGGGAAACAGAACAAAGAGTCGTCGGGGCAGTAATAGACTCGGACTATAGGGAAATCTCTTGCGCGTCGGCACGGGATTGTACAGTAACCGAGGGAGAGGAAATGGCTGTTGCTCTAGCAGCTGTAGAGGGCTACCGCACAAACAGATCCCTTATAATTCTGACAGACTCCAAGGAAGCATGCCGAAACTACATTCAGGACAGAATCGGTCAAAAAGTGCTCCAAATCTTCCTTCGCGCTGGCCAACAGAATAAACGCATTAGATACACCATCTTTTGGGTACCGGGGCACACTGAGATTGAGGGCAACCAAAGGGTTGAAGGATCGCTCGCGAGCATACAAACCGAGCGGACCTAAACAGAGATCCTGAGCATTTCATGACAGTGATCCCAACGTACTCTGACATCCTAAATTACCATAGAGGGACGAGAATCAGATATCCCCCGCCCCACAAAACACTCACTCAACAACAGGCAGTTTACTGGCGAAAGCTGTGGACAGGAACTTTCCCAAATTTACATATACTGTGCAACATGTTTCCAACTCAATACAGAGACACATGCTCGTGGTGTGGCGCAATACCCACACTTTATCACATCAAATGGGAGTGCAATACGAATAAGGCATTCCACAAAATGGAAAATCTGAGTGCGGAGAAGTGGGAGAGCGTGCTCTCCAGTGGGGACCCTAGCCTCCAACAGAGGCTGGTGGATCATGCCCGACGAGCAGCCACGCTCAGTGGTGTCCGGGAAGAGGGGCGCCAACCATGCAGGCCGGAGATTGTCATCAACCAATAGAACATGAAGACATCCGGCCCGACCGCTGAATTACTCTTTCTAGAGTAATAAAGTTTACTTCCTCCTCCTCCTCCTCCTCCTCTATATCAAGAAGAAGAGCACGCGCTGCCAGATCGCCGACCACGCGCAGTCACGGGGATCAATGTCTCCCCGCTTTCACTAGATCGCAGCATATACATCTCCCCAACAGAGCAAGCGTACTTGGCTGCAGTAGGCGGCTTTACGCATCTCCCACTTCTGGTATATTTGTGGGAAGTGTTTTGGCAACACGAACGGGCATCTGCTAGAGCGTCACTGACACAAACACTTTCTGCGTTGGTTTTAGCAGGGGAATTGCGAACTAGCTGTGTCCTGTTCCTGCATACAGCATCAGTGTCGGTGTTAACCCAGTAGGACCGAGGCTCGTGGGTTGGGGCTTGTACTGTCCTTCTGCACTTGAGGTCGGTCAACCAACCAAACGTCGTCTCCGTAGAATAGCTCCGGCAGGTACCGGACTCCATGATGCATGTCAAATTCTTTCCTTTGACGTTTCCGGTACTGTTCCTGGAACGTCCGAAGGCTCTCTGGATCCGGCATTTGGGGTGTCAGCATGGTGGAATTAAGAGGAACTTGGCTCTTACCCTACGACCCATCAGTAGTTCCGCAGGGCTTTACCAATTCTTCATAGGAGTCGACCTATGAGCTAGGATCGTCAAGTAAGGGTCTTTCGTGTTTGTCATGGAAGTCTCGGTGATTTTTAGCGCAGCCTCAGCAAGTCCATTGCTCTGAGGACAGTAAGGGCTAGAGGTATTGTGCTTGAAGGCGTAGTCCTGAGCGAAAAGTGAAAACTCAGTCGACGAAAACTGCGGACCGTTGTCGGAAACCACCTCTTCAGAAATCCCGTGGCGTGCAAAAAATGTTGCAGCGGTTGACCACAGCTGCGCACGTAAGCTTCTCGAGCCGAGCCAGTTCAAGGTATCTTAAAGAATAATCTGTTGCTATCAACCACCACTGGCTCTTATAGTGAAAAAGTCCATTGCAATGCGTTGTCAGGGTCTTTGAGGCAATTCGGAAATTTTAGTGGCATTTTCCTGTTACTTGTTGTTTCGACTCATTGCTGACATTGCTTCACCAGTGGCGTGAGATTAAGTCCTAGAATGGGCCACCAGACACAATCCCTGGCTCGAGCAAGTGCCTTTGTTATGCCGAAGTGTGCTTCATGTAAGAGCCGTAAGACTTCGTTTTAGGAAGAGGCAGGGACGACAACTCGAGCAGCGTAGAAGAGTAAATCGTAGACCCGAGTGAGCTGGTGTTGATGCTCGTGCAATGGTTTTAGGTCCACTGGCAAATCTCGCGTTGAGGGCCGCCCTTTTTTCTTGCTCCACCAGCGAAGTTGCGCACAGACAGGGTCTGTTTGTTCGGATGCCTTTAATCATTGAAGGCAGTGCTCTTTTTTGGGAAAAGAGGTTTTCAAATAGCATACGAAAGCTTCCATGTTTGCTTCGAGCTCTGTGTGTTCTATTTTTTCAGAGGAGCTCTGGAAAGAGTGTCTTTGGCTAGAAGGTCATTGCCTGGAACGTATGCAATCTCGTACTGATATCGCATCATTCTGATCTTTAGCCTCTGTAATCTGGGTGTCAAGTCGTGAAGGTTCTTCGAAGTGAACGAACGGCTTATGATCCGTCAGCATGTTGAACAGCTTGCCCACAAGATAACCGCCGAACTTTTCACATGCTTAGAATAAAGCAAGAGCTTCTTTCCCGATTTGAGCGTATCAATTCTCGGTCTCTGACAGTAATCGTGAAGCATAAGCGATGATAGAAAACTTGACATTCGTTTGCTTCTGCCGGATTAATGAACCAAGTCCAAAAGGTGATGCATCTGCAGTGACGACCGTTTCTTTCGATGCATCGTACACTCTAAGGACAGGACGAGACGAGAGCACAGACTCCCATCTGTTGAACTCCTGCTGTTTTGGAGCTTCCCTAGCAAACTCTTGCTTCTTTGATAGCGAAAGATTGAATGGTTACAGGACTTTAGAGCGATTGGGAACGAATCTGGCGAGGTATATTGCCATTACGAGCATTCTCTGCAGCTCGGTCCTGTTTTCTGGGCTCTCCATTTTCATAATGGCTCCAACTTTTTTTCCGTCGGTTCCTATGCAGTATTGGTCCAGCCAGTGTCCAAGAAACGGGAGGCGCTGAACATTAAACATGCATTTGGTTTCATTGAATGTCAGTCCAGCCTTGAGGAATACCTGCAGCACATTTCTGAGTGCCCGATTGTGACCACGGTCATTCGAACCACAAATAAGGATGTCGTGCACGTGACAGACAACCATACTGACACCTCGTCACATGCATGATATCTGTTTCTGGAAGTGTCAGGAACAGACGCAATTCCAAACGATAATTGGTTGAAATAGAAGCGTCCAAAAGGCGAGATGAATGTGGTGAGCTTTTTAGAACCTGCACAAAGTGTAATTTGCCAAAATCCCGAGTTAGCGTCCAGTTTGTAGGACACTTTATTTTCATGAAGAAGTCCGAGAGTGTGCTCCACGGAATGGATAGGATGTCATTCTTTGAGAGCGTGGCGGTTTAGCTCTGTAAGGTTCACGCAGATTCTCACGTCGCAAGAGGGCTTCGGGACGGCTAGCATTGCTGCGCACCACACGGCTCGGGAACACGTGATAGGACGCCGAGTTTATGCATTCTTTGTAGTTACAACTTTGTCCTTTTGGATAAAGAAATTGGGATGAGCACCGTAGGGTTGGGCGCGAAAGGTGAATTCGGTGTTTCTTGTGCAGCTTACCGAGTACCTGGAACAACGTTGGAAATTCTTCTTTCGGATTCACTTTCTCAGCAATGGCTTTTACAAATGTCAAAAGCCAAAGTTCGTTGATCGCTTGCTTTCCTAGGAACAGATTGTGGACCTCATCTAAGACGTAGACATCCTGAGCAGTCGTACGGTCGCGTTAGATGAGCTCAAGTTGTCCCGCTCCTTCGGTTGAAAGAAGCTTTCCGTCTGGACCATGTAGCTGGCAAGCATGAGTTGCGATAAAAATCTGTCCTTGATCATCTGGAATACTTGCCATGGGAGGACTGTTTCGTCGACGCCAGTGTCAATGTGAAATCTAGTGGCTGACCTTAAACCTAGGCTGACTACTCCGAGGAATTCTGCTTCTAAATTGATTTGTTGCGTTTAGACACAATCGAGGCACCGCGACATGTGTACTAAGGCGTAATAACCTTTTTTCTGACAATTCCTGCAGAGTTCCGAGCGTGCTTGGCACAGAGTACGAGGTTGACGCTCTTGACCTCACAGAAGACGCGGTTTCTATATGGTGTTCTTACCGGATGATGCAGATGTCTTGTTTGCCCCACGTGAATAGCTGCCGCTCTTGTCCTGTTTCGAAGTACCCCAAGTGGATGGGTGAGTGGACGCAAATTCGTTCACACATGGCACTTCCTCGCGGAGCTCGACTTGTTGCTGTCGTATGCTCTCCATCTGGCGGACAGAATACAGCCTTCTGAAGACTGCAGTCTGCGTCGAGCTGTAGGCTGGCTCATAGCTGCTTAACTTTTATCCCAACTAGGAGGCGGTCGCGTAAGAACTCTTCTCGAAGGGCGCCGAATTCGCAGTCATTCGTGTGTCTGCGAAGCGCAGCAACAGCATCTTCGGCCGAATCACCGTCTTGTTGCACTCTGGTGTTGAATCTGGCTCGTTCAAAGATTACGTGGCGTCGCGATATAAAGTATTTGTCGAACTGCTCCACGACTGCGCCGAATTTTTTGGAGTTCTCTTCAGATAGAGTAAAAGTGGCGTAGATTTCCTTGTGGCGCTCTCCCATAATGTTGAGTACCACGTCTACTTTGGTTCTTTGTGTCCGCTTTAGCCAATCGTTCGGCGACGAAAAGTTGAAGGCGTCCCGTAGTTGAAATTCGACTAACGCCATGGCCTCGAACGTTAACGGTCGCATTGCTTGAGAACCGAGATGTGCGTATAGGGAGCAGCTCACTGGCGTTTCGTTGCTGCCATCGTCCTTCGCGCGGAGGAGGACTAGAACCCGATGTCCGCTGGTAGAACCTGTTATTCTGAGGCCATGTTGTAGCCAGGAAGCAAGAGCGAGACGGCCAGACGAGGAGCCACATATACACACGTTTATTGGTTTCTCAGACGTGTTCTGTCTCATGAAGAAGTAGAGCACGCGCTGCCAGATCGCCGACCACGCGCAGTCTTCACTAGATTGCAGCATATAGACCAGGTTTTCACTTGATTTTTCGACATAAATCAGTTTATTCTGGCACATTTTTTTCTAGCTAAGTAGCTAACAGTAAGAAGACATCGTCGGTGCCGGGTGTTTTCCGCGCAACACCTCTTGAATATAGATTCTTTAAACTTGGTAAAACACGTATAATGCTTTCCAGCAAGTACGGACGTGAGCACAAGAAGTAGGAACAGGCAGCACAACCACTATACGTTCACCATGCACCAACTGGCCCAGCAAACTACTCTAAACACCGCTTACATAAGGGAGCTTTTGCATGCTCGTGTGCCACAGGTATAAAGCAAGAATTCTATTTTAAGCTATTCTTGTGCTTAACTTGCGTTATACCAATATTAGAGCACAGAAATAAGAGCGACTTGAAACTAGATTATTTACAAAAGAAAAAGTGCAAGGAAAGCATCGAAGCACAATCTAATCTGGAATTCTCGAACGGGTTGAATTCACAAAGTTTTGCGCTTGCATGAATTGCTTGCATTAGCCCAATCTTCAACAAACAGGAAACTGCTTGCGTTTCTTACTGATGAAAAGTTCGTTGAACGTAAGTAGTATGCTGGATATGGCTGTGGGGTAAAGTGCCAAACATTGACTATATCTGTAAGCTTTATTACGGACTTTGTTCGTGAGAAATAATGGAGTAAACCTGTTTACCCTTGTAAGCTTCAAAATTTAAACATAGTGAAATTCTTGAGAAGGCCACAATAAAGCTTTATTATGCAGACCCCCAAAAGTGTGCCTAAGTAGTAGTACAGACAGAACACACTTGAGTGGTTGAGTGCATGGCTGCGGAATGCGAGAGCATCTGCATCTATTACCTCGTGGGAATGGCAAAATTATGCGTATGTTCCCCTATATCCCATGTACCTGGCAAGCGATATTATCATTCGTCGTCTCTTTCTAATGCGGGCCTGTGCATTTTTTTCAATAGATGGCGGCCAACTAGCCGAAGTGCCATTCCGTGTATACATCTATTTAACATTCGTTTCCATCTCACTGTCGCATGTGCTTTTCTCATGTCCTTGATTGTTGCAGTTACAATAATCTAGCTTCTTCGTTTTATATACTGCACCGCAATAATTTGCTCAACTTTGTGCTTAAACACACAAAATGTGGCCATTACACAAGCCAGGCACATGACAATATTATTGTGGGACAAGATAAGCCCGAAAAGGTGCAATACTTTTTAAGAATGTGGTATCATAACATTCTAACAGCCATGCGTGTCGTCTCCTTTCTCGTCCTGTGTCTCGAGTTCTTAGTATATTGTGAATCAGTATCAACAAGCCTAAATCAATATGCTGCACTACGTGGCGTGGCTGCGTGAAACCATTGAATATGTTTCTACGATGAATACGTTGTTAGTATTACATTCGTTTGTTTAATAAAAAAATAGAGCATTAGAATTGTTCCCCAACGTGGCCAGCATAGGCAGAAAATATGATGCCGATCCATTCTACTTGTTGAAATCGACATTAGCAGAGTCTGACGCAATGGCCAATGGAACTCTAGAAAGCTAACTGCAATGTGTATATTTTGTTAATCTTCATCCGATGAAGCACGGAATACTATCCAATGTTTGCTTATGAACCACACTGGCCACAACTTTATTGTGATGTTGTGTATACATAGCTCAGGAAATTCACTGAAATGTCATTTCAATAAGACTTAGGACTGATCTATGTGGCTGAGTGCGTGTGTGCATGGCTGAGTAGAATATTGGTGAATATGAATCCAATGAGGCTCGGCTGCACAGACATTTAGTAATTTTTTGTGTGCGTGAATATGTGTCAGAGCAAGCTCGGCCGACTATAATTTTGACTTAACGAGCCACAGAAAGTTCGGATAAGTAGAATTTTGGTGAATATGTCCCGGAGGAAGCTTTCCCGAATATTGTTTTGGTTGAGTCTGCGTTTTCGTGAGCTGGGCTGAGTAGAACCTTTGGATAATTGCCACACACAACCCCTTAAATAACACCATGGAATAAAACGGTAAGCACCCGCTTTGAACAATCTATCAAAAAGAGGGTTCAGGTACACAAACGTCACATTGTCTTTGTATATTTTGCCAGTTGCATGGTATTAGGTTTTTTGAAGGAGTGAGGACGAGATATGGTTTCATCAGTACGCAGTCAGGCCGCGTGTATAAGTTGACCTTAACCAAAGGCTTAAGACATAGAACGGCAAAACATTGCCTATGCATTCCACAACAAGGATTAGAATTTATGTAACTACATCAATGGTCAATTTGCAAGCCATATACGGTAACCGCTGGAAAAGTGTCGTTTCAAACGATGTGGTTGAAAAATAAGGCAAGGGTGCCGACACCGAACAGAAAATGATAGATGTGGTCTATATGTAGTATATATGTAACATCGCTGGCAACTAGAATGAAAAATCTAGTAGCCGAAGTTGACTTGATTTGGAAATCACACAAGTTATCTACACCGCGGTAGTCTGTAGCTTAGCACCATGACTTTTCGCCATGCTTGTGATAACTACCTCGACCTGACACAATAAGTCCTTCGCGACCAGAATGACCCTCAAGGGAGGAACTTGCGAAAACTGAGAGTGCACCACGAATAAGGCGGTTGGCAAAAATGAGTGTTTAAACGGTCTAAACACGACGTCTTATATAAAAAAAAGTCATAAAATTATGTACACGCTAGTTCACAGGATTCAGAGTCGTCAATGTGGTCAAAGCAGACGGCCGCATAATTCTAATTTCCATCGAAATTATTAAGTTATCACTTCTACATTAGAAGATTCGGAACGAAAAGTAACCGTGTGAACATCAGTGAAATATGTGTTGCACGTTGTTAGGGAAATCAGGGATGTTTGTTGTAGTCTCTAAAAGGCGTTGCTGTAAAAAAAATTCATGCGGTGAAGAAATAAATGGTATGTTTTTGGTTTATCGCAATAAACGCTGCTATACCAACATCCCGAACACTTTTGTTTTGAGCAATAGAATTGTATTGCACTGGGTGATTTTTTCGTATGTCGTACTCTATGCTATAACTGCTCTATTAGTCGTAGAATTCGGATATGCTAAAGGGCTGACTGTGAAGGAGCATGTAACCGAAACAGAATATCCTTTAAGATTGCAACTCTAAACTGCGGTGTCTTTTGCACTTCTCTAGCAGGGCATACCGTAGGAGTGTTGTTGTTTAAATGCTGGGATGTTGAGCCAAGTGTAAGAGTTTTTAATAAACCAAACCTCCTATATGTGATCAAATTTTGAGCAACATTCTTAAAATGTACATTGCTGCACTCACACAGTCAACGCATCGACAACGATATCGTGACCCACTACTTGCTTCAGGTAGTTATGCACTGTTATGATAAGAAATGACGATCACTATCTTGTTTCCACTTAAACAAGTATTATCGCTCAACTTATAAAGAAATGTGTTCCTAAAGAATTGCCTAATGCTGTTCAAATGCAGAGCAATGGATTTATTTTCTATAAGCTACCTGTTCGATTGAGCTTGTGTTTTCATGCTCTTGTATCGTTTTACTGAATCAGAGCTTTAGCCGTATGGCTAAAGCTCTGATTCAATGCTTGGTATGCCTTCTTTTTCACGTGGTTGTCTAGGTGCCCCTCTGTGGTTCATGATTTTTGATATTCGATGCAAAAAATAACAAATGAAAATTTGGCATACCTGTTGGAATGCATTATGTTCAGCGCAGAAATAATTCTACAATGATAAGAATTTTTATGGCAAATAAACCTTTTCCGCTCTAGCTTGTAGTTCAAAAAACCGTACTGCTCGAACGGATGTAAACAGGTTCAGGTCAATGATATATGTTCGTTTGAAGGGCTTTGAAACAAAAAGCCGCATTACCACAGAAACTTACCTTCGAAAATTATACATTAATTCCACAGAAGGAGAACGTTTCATAATAAGATTGGTGCTTCACATTCGAGAGATAGTTCGATGGGTTTCGCTTGCATCAGTGGATACCTCATTCTGTTGGTGAAGTTCACCGACCTATATTTAATATAGGCATTATTTTGACAAAATTGCAATAGGTGTCTGGGTACCTTACAGCGCCTTAAACACTATCCTGCTGTCTCACGACAATATTCTCGCACTCACCTATAGGTCAACGACTTGTAGTACTGATAGGAATAGCGTTTGGGATATGCTTGTTTTTGTATTCCTTGTGACAACCACGTGAAATTGAAGAAAGAAAATTAAGAAAGAACAATATGAAAGTGCAGTTATGGAAAAACTTTTTTAGAAAAATTAGGAAAACCCAACCTCTTTAGTTATGAGGGAAATGTATAGCTCAAAGTGCACGGAATTTTAGTCAGCAGCGCCGCCAAGATGTGATATAACTAATGTTGCACAACTTATATCTTGATGCAATATCTGGCTGGAACATGCCTTGCTCAAGTGGTGATTTAGTTGTGGTAGTGAAAATTGCTCTGATAAGCAAGGGAACCAAAAAGTAGGAAATATAAGAACCAACGGGGAAGGAGCCAAATAAAGCAGTCTTCTATTACTAAAGCATTGTTTCTCAAATGTGCAGCACAAACGCAATAGAGAGATGCGTCATAATTTACGTAGAGCTTCGATCTTGCCTAACGTGAAGATGAGCAAGCCAAAATGACGCCGGGAACACAATATTGCCAGTATCGAATATTGCCCAATGTCAACTAGGAAAGAAGAAGGCAGGAAAATGATATAACACTCAATGAGAATGCGCGAAATAACTCATACATAGAGAGATCAATTTATCACAAGGTGATACGGGACAGGACTTGAGATTGCCATGCTGCAGCCAACAAGTTTATTTTCATTATCTGCGGAAAAAGAGGAAAACCGACGGTCTTTAAAAAAAAAAAAACAATGCTCCCAGTCGAAGCGGAAAATAGGAGGTCCGTCCCAGGTGAGCGCATGGACTCCCTCAGAAATTCGTATTTTCACCTTCAGAGGCGCACTTTGATTAGCTGCGCCGAAGTTTTGGGGGTTCTTATGGGCTCTACAATGCTATCAAGAAAAACTTTTCTACGCCAACGTTTTGAGCACTTCCACATTTGTCCGGAGGGTGCCCCTTTCTGACAGTCTTACACGAAGGAATAGGTTGGCTGCTTCACGAGAACACAGTTACGACACTATGACAACCCCTCCATTGTTACCAATATACAATTACCGCTTGACATCGAGCCTCTCATAGCACAGACGAAAAATCGCCCGTTTGTCAATATTTCATAAGCTATACTTCTGTTTTCATTCGCTTCGGGACTCTTCAGCTTCCACCTCTCCAAACATCACGCCGTCCTTTCAACTCCAGGCGCATTATACGTCTGTACGGCTCCTCTAACGTATATAACACGTCCTTCCTTCCTCTTGCTACTGAAGAATGGAATTCATTACCAGACGATGTTGTAAGGGAATGCGATCCAAATAAGTTCCGGCAGTTGGTGACATCCTATTTGAAAACATGATGTGAAAATTCTTGCCTGCTTTTGTGTGCCTCTGATTACTTTACTGTTGCTCTTTTTATACTTGTTAATGCTTATTTAAAGGGTTTTTCTACTTTTTCTTTTGTATATGTCCTGCTGATCACTGATTGTGACAATGTTTGATAGTGACCTACGTTGTTGTGTTCAGTGCTCCGCCCCCCTTATGTAATGCCCCTTCCAGGGGTCTTTAAGGACCAATAAATGATAATAAATAATAACGCTGGCATGCAGACATGGCAAGGATAACAGACCCAAAACACTGTACTGGGCCGAAGACAGCACGCAAGTCTCGCACCCTCTTGCTGACTCGATGTGGCGTCCCAGGAACTTCTTTACCAGCCCAAAGCAAGCGCTGGACACCCCAGCTTCCCTTTCCCACTCATTCCTTACAATATTTGACACTGATTCCAATGTGCATTGTGCAGCAATACCACCAAACAACCTCAATACAACGTCGGCTATGTCCTTCCAGCGGCTGCAGAAAGACAACGCAAGCCCCTGACAATCTACGTTGGTGAGCATGGGATCTGTAAAGCCTGATTCCCTGTAAAGATGTACAAACTGGCGTAATGTACCAAATGCACTTTTGTGCGACGGGCGTGTTTGCATTTGCACTTTCATAACATGTGAGTGGCCGTAGCAAAGGCAGTAGGAACTTCCAACAGTGTATTAGGATGCAAATTCATACTCATCCTTCAAAAAAGGTTATTCATGTTGCGAATGCCATGTAGCAAAGGTCATCCAGTGCAAACGCAACTTTCCCCATTCTATCCCAGAGCAAGTGCTAGTGTAATTGGAGGCACATTACTATACCTGTGTCGGCAGCAATCACAATAACTTTGAAATAATAAGCACAGTGGCCCGGTTAGCAGTGAAGAGAGGAATGCCCATCCGGTAATTCATTACATACTAGGTAGGCCTACATATTTGTTAATTTAGATATCGTTCGTGTGTCCTATATATTTTCCATCCTCGGGGCTATGGAAATTCAAACATCGGTGCTTCTTCGTAATAAATGAAATTATTTCGATTTATCTTCCAACATCCTTACACACACTCACAGAACAGTTCTGCAAGCATGTATTTTGCTATGTTCCGAGAAACCTATTCTTCGGTTCGAGGAAAAAGGAATTGTTTGTAAGACAAACATTACGTGGAGCTAGTTAGATGGTTCGTCGAAATGTGGTCTTCGAGGCATATAGGAGCGCATGGCGACTCCTGAACCATGTTAGGCACGTTTTGATGTGACACCGACGGTGAAGTCAACAAACGCATTAGAGAGTGCATTATTGATGCAATCCACCCTAAACATTGGCGCACTTTCAAATAGCGTTCATTAACTACATTTCTTACGTAATACCGTGGTTTTATTAAGTAAAAAAACATTGAGTTTTGAACGGAAGCAATCTTCTAAATTTTGCTTCGTTTCTCGTGAAATATGTACCAAATGCACGTATGAAGATTTTTTAACAGAATTTATTTGGCTGTCATTAAATTCCGACATTCAAACATCAAATGCAGACACAACCAGCTGTGTCTTACCAGTACCCTCCTACGGGGAGAAACCTGGGGGCTTACGAGAAGGGTTCTTCTTAAACTGAGGACGAGGCAACGAGCAACGGAAAGAAGAATGGTGGGTTTACCGTTAAGGGATAAGAAGAGAGCAGACAGGTTGAGGGAACTAACGCGAGTTAATGACATCTTGTTTGAAACTAGGAAAAATAAATCGTCATGGGAAGGCTTGTGATGAGCAGGGAAGAAAATTGATGGTCATTAAGGGTTACGGAATGGATACCGAGAGAAGGGAATCGTAGCAGGGGTCGGCAGAAAGTTAGGCGGACGGAAGAAATTAAGAAGTTTGAAGGGACAATTTAGCCATAATTAACACATGACCGGGATAGTTGCAGAAATATGAGGGAGGCCTTTGCCCTGCAGTGAGCGTAGCCAGGCTGATGATGATGATGAAGTAATTATATTAGTGGTTAGTCTAATTCATCGTATTGTGTTTATTCTATTCTGCCGTGCGTGAATGACAGCTCGAACCAATAACACGCCGTTTTCAACCCGTACTTCGTCATCAAGGACATGCGGATCGTCGAAGAGCGATACACAAAAAGACCTTACCACATATTGAGTTACTCTAGTTGGCCGAACACTGCTCCATCAGCCTAAATGCAATACCTAATGGACAGTTGCCTACCTAGTGATCCAGGTATGAGGTAAAAATTTTGTGATGCAAACCTACGCAGAAAAATAGCTAGCTTACTCCGTGAACAATGGCAATTACGGTAAGGTATCTCACACGCTAAAAGAAAGACCAGGTGTACATGGCAGACGCTCACTACATCCCAAAAATTTATTTTAAAGTCTTAGATGGTTAGCGTTGTTAGCGAACTTCACGCACTTTAATAGGGCTCGCTATCTATGTCGGTAGTGTGATTGTTTTCATCTAGCCGTTATCCAACTTACCGCGTTCACTGCGCTGTCTATAGTCCAATGGGTAGTGCATCGGGTTACCGTGCTTAGGGGACAGGGCTCAGACGCATCAGTAGAACCAAGTTTGGTGGCTGAGTATGTGGCAATGTGTACATATGTGCGCATTTAAACGATCCTCTTTCAGGCTGACCATGCACTACAAAGGGACACAGGTTGGCGGGAGAGCAATTTGATTACACACACACACACGCACACGCACACGGCAACTGCGTTGCGCGAAGGCCTGCCTTGCATTGGTTCCCCGGCGTAACGGAGCAAGCGAGCACAGCCAAAGTTAAAGTCGACGTTGAGGCCAGCGGGACATGAAAGAAGGACGCGCGAGGAGGGGAGTTAAGTTTGAAGCGACAGTGAAAACATGATACCAAAAATGCAGCAAGAGGCTATGGAGAAATGATGTGGAGGACAACAGAATGTCTCACGAGACTACGAGATGCCTCCATAGTACTGGTAATGTGGTTCTAATCGGGACGAGAATCATGTAGTACTTTCTGGAAGCCACACGATTACACTGCAACTTTCGGCGAGTCATATATACGAGCCGATGGACTTCACCCACAGACCAGATTTTCGACCATCCCCGATTCTCGTGGCTGCAATTGT
Organism: Dermacentor andersoni; assembly: GCF_023375885.2. NCBI lineage: Eukaryota > Metazoa > Arthropoda > Arachnida > Ixodida > Ixodidae > Dermacentor > Dermacentor andersoni. The sequence goes on from NC_092819.1 coordinate 138,650,390, forward strand.
TATGCTTGCGTGTTATTCGGTTTGGAATGCTTCCCTCCGCTTCCGAAAAGAAATGAAAACGCGAAATCGCGAAATGAAAGAACGTGCAGAGCTGCGCTCAAATTTCGCATTACGGGAGTATCTTTATAATCAGTGATTTTTTTTCTTCTCTCTCAGTACGGTCTATTACACGCCATCGCGAAAAGGAGGGATTCTGCAATGTACGGTTTCTTGGCACCTGGCCCGATGTGCTTAGATGCTGCAAGTTGAGGTGGACGCGGAGAGGCGGTGAATAGCAACAGCAAGTGATGCACAAAGAGTTACTCGGTAAATGTCATGGATAGCCCACTGCAAGTTCGTGCGATATCTGAAGTGGTCACATCACCATCTGCATATATGGGGGAATATCAGCAAAAAGTAGCACACACACACCCACACACACAGAGAGAGAGAGAGAGAGAGAGAGATACTGGGCCCCTGGAAAGTTCGTGAGGTACCCTAATAATAATAACACGTTACAAGTTTTCTCATCAGCTTCGAAAACTCCAATCTCCAGTTTACCCATGATTGTAGCGATAGCAGTACTTTACTCATACCCTGTCCTCCATCCAAGTTTCTTAGAGAGCGCTGGAATATGCCAGCTGCCACATAAACCTTTGAAAGAGATTGCGGTATTTCTAGCAAGTTGAGACACTGGTGTAATTCAATCATGTATTTCCCGCCACACGTTAGTGGGATCTTTGACATCTTTCGGTTGCACCGGCAACTAAGTGCTCGGCATGGTCTTTGCCGCCTATAAACCTAATCATTTTTCTGAATGGCTAGCTAGGCAGGACGAATCTAGTGGGCTTAGACAGCGTTGAGAAAACAAGCTCCTGCTTGGGTTCATGACATATACTTATTGCATACGCACACTTCTTTCGTTATTCCACTTGGATATTGAACGCCTAGGTGCGAGTAGGAGCTTTATCAGCACTCAAGAACCCACAGCCACGATCACACTGAAGTGGAAACCAGAACTGCTAGGCGTCGAACTATGAAGTTTAGACCTCCGGCCATATTGGTTAAAACAGGCTAATATAAAGTCTAAATTTAGGCATGACATTGCGATCCTGTGTTTTACTGATTTCGTGGTTGTAGTGTGATATGCAGCATGCCTTTCTGAGACCGGACAAAATCTTATCCACATTTGAAATTATGCTTGAAAACAAAAATTATGCTGTGTTCTAGAAGCCAAGACAGCCATAGCATCAAAGATTACCTTTAAGGCCGGGCTAGCGGGAGCAACTGTAATTATGGTTGACTTCTAGGTAAAGATGTGCTGCAGGAACTACCCACCATGTGAACAGAAGGTCCTTTTATAATTTACCTTATGACCACTGTACTTCTTTTCCGGCATCCATGGACAGCTCTGATACATGCAATTCTTCATCAGCGAAGCATCAGACAACAGCCCGGTTACCCAATTGCACATTTCTCAGCGTTCGCACATATTGGTGCGCCATACATTTCGGTGGCCACACGCAGGTTTCGCAGCGGCTCCGCTAGGCGGCGCCAAGTGTTTATAGGGAAGCACAAAAGAGTAGTTCTTTGCAGTCACGCCTCGCAAATGCGCGATTTCAGTGGTGGCTATAAGTTCTTTCGCGCAATTGGTTCGACGCTAACGCATTACTACCGACCGTAGATGTGATATGTGTTCTGCCGTTTTAGAGAGCAGCTCTTAGGCGCTGGTACCTGCGTTGAGCAATGGCGTGCCTCGCAGTTGTTCCCCGGCTTAACGGAGCAAGCGAGCACAGCCAAAGTTAAAATGGACGTTGAGGCCAGCGGGATATGAACGAAGGACGCGCGAGGAGGAGAGTTAAGTTTGAAGCGACAGTGAGAACATGAGACCAAAAATGCAGCAAGAGGCTATGGAGAAATGATGTGGAGGAAAACACAATGTCTCACGAGACTACAAGATGCCTCCATAGTACTTGTGATGTGGTTGTAATCGGGACGAGAACGATTTAGTACTTTCTGGAAGCCACACGATTACACTGCAACTTTCGGTGAGTCATATATACGAGCCGACGGACTTGACCCGCAGAACAGATTTTTGACGACCACCGATTTTCGTGGCTGCAATTGATATGCTTGCGTGTTATTCGTTTTGAAATGGTTCACACCGTTTCCGAAATGAAATGAAAACGCGAAATCGCGTAATGAAAGAACGTGCAGAGCTGCTCAAAAATTTTGCATTAGGGGAGTATCTGTATGATCAGTGAATTTTTTGTCTTCTCTCTTAGTACAGTCTATTGCACGCCATCGCGACAACGAAGGATTCGGCAATGTACGGTTTCTTGGCACCTTGCCCAATGTGCTTAGATACTGCAAGATAGAGCTGGACGCGTATCTTGATGGATGTTGTTGCGGAGAGCGGGAGAATTGCAACAGCAAGTGACGCACAAAGAGTGACTCGGTAAATGTCATCCATAGCCCACTGCAAGTTTGTGCGATATGTGAAGTGGATATATCACCATCTGCATATATGGGGGAGTATCAGCAAAAAGTAGCAGTGAGGTCTGGCCATCACGACTCTACAGATTTCAGCTAGGTTCCGTGATGGCACGGGATGATATCCATGAGAACAGATTACTTTTCTTTACGTATATTTGTGCAAATAAATTCGCATACACACATGGAACATCTTACGTGTGGGAATGCGAAAACATTGTAGTCGCTTCCGTCAAAGGTTGTCGCCTACGTATTCACTTTCATGTCGTCGTGCAGGTTCTAAATTTGCACCGTGATTTTTAGAGGCATGAAGTTCGTGTTAAACATGTTTTGGCGCCGAGAGCTGTGTAGATTGTCCAAGTAATGGATACGCAGAGCGCAGCGGTCCCTTTTTCATTGAAGGATCGTTAGCACGTGATAGAAGACGATGACAAAGGTGACCCGCACACGATCAAAAGTGTTGCGGGAGCTTTTTCAAATAAGCAAGACGCGATGCCGGGTTTTGTAAGGCACTTCGAAATTTGAAAAGTTAGGTGCCTTTCTTGAGCTATTTTTACTCTTTGTGGGATGAAGAAGACAAGACGACGATACAGCTGCCAAGGAAGCAAGAGATAGTGTTGGTGGTAGCCACCGGACTCCAGCTTGCGCTTGCCGGGATTTGTAGCTGATTGACGCGCGTCAGCATGTCCGGAGCCAGGGATTCTTAGCACTCTCTCCTGCGTCGCAGGTCTGACCGCCGCCGTGGTCAGTTGCTTCGCGGCTGCTGGGGACTGAGGGGCCGGTGTTTGATTGTCGTATTCATATAGGATATTGTGGCCAAGCACTGTACCAGGGTGGCCAATGCTGCTCTGGTGAGAGAGTGCGTTACCGGTTCTGGTCACTGGGATCAGGCGGCACTCCAAGCCTTTTTATGCAATTTTATCAACGCGCGGATTCCCTTTATTTTTTTTAATCAGGTGTAAAAGTGCGTGGCACCGGGTTTCTAACCACGGTCCTCTTGCACGCGAGGCGGATACTCTACCTCTTCGCCAGCGCAGGAGTGGAGGACAGGCCGCCATTGGAATCTGAAACTGGCAACGTTTAACGTTAGAACATTATCTAGAGAGGCGAGTCTAGCAGTGTTATTGGATGAATTAGACAGTAGTAAATGGGATATAATAGGGCTCAGTGAGGTTAGGAGGACAAAAGAAGCATATAGAGTGCTAAAATGTGGGCACGTCCTGTGCTACCGGGGCATAGCGGAGACGCGAGAACCAGGAGTCGGATTCGTGATTAATAAGGATATAGCTGGTAACATTCAGGAATTCTGTAGCATTAACGAGAGGGTGGTAGGTCTTGTGAAACATCAAAAGGGGTACCAATTGAAGGTCCTACAGGTCTACGGCCCTACATCCAGTCATGATGACCAGGAAGTCGAAAGCTTTTTTGGAGATATGGAATCGGCGATGGGTAAAGTCAAAACAAAACACACTATACTGATGGGTGACTACAATGCCAAGGTAAGCTATAAGCAGGTTGGAGACAAGCAGTTGGGGAAATATGGCATAGGCTCTAGGAATAGCAGGGGAGAGGTATTAGTAGAGCTTGCAGAATAGAATAATATGTGGATAATGAATACCTTCTTCCGAAAGCGGGTTAGACGAAAGTGGACGTGGATGTGCCCGAATGGTGAGACTAGAAATGAAATAGACTTCATGCTCTACGCTAGCCCTGGCACCATAAAAGATGTGGACGTGCTCGGCTAGGTGCGCTGCAGTGACCATAAAATGGTAAGAATTCGAATTAGCGTAGACTTGAGGAGGCAACGAAAGAAACTGGTACATAAGAAGCCAATCAATGAGTTAGCGGTAAGAGGGAAATTAGAGGAATGCCCGGATCCAGCTACAGAACAGGTATTCGGCTTTAACTCAGGAAGAGGATCTTAGTGTTGAAGCAATGAACGACAATATTATGGGCGTCATTAAGGAGTGGGCAATAGAAGTCAGTGGTAACTCCGCTAAACAGGATACGAGTGAGCTATCACAGGAACGAAAGATCTAACCAAGAAACGCCAGTGTATGAAAGCCTCGAACCCTCCAGCTAGAATAGAACTGGCAGAACTTTCTAAGCTAATCAACAAGCGTAGGACCACTGACATAAGGAACTATAATATGGATAGAATTGAACATGCTCTCAGGAACGGTGGAAGCCTAAAAGCAATGAAAAATAAATTAGGAATAGGCAAGAATCAGATGTAAGTGTTAAGAGACAAAGCCGGCAACATCATTACTAATATGGATGAGATAGTTCAAGTGGCTGAGCAGTTCTATAGAGATTTATACAGTACTAGAGGCTCCCACAACGATAATAGAAAATAGAATAGTCTACAGGAATTTGAAATCCCACAAGTAACGCCGGAAGAAGTCAAGAACACTTTGGGAGTTATGCAAAGGGGGAAGGTAGTTGAGGAGGATCAGGTAACAGCAGATTTGTTGAAGGATGGTGGGTACAGTGTTCTAGAAAACTGGCCACCCTATATAAACAATGCCTCATGAGCTCGAGCGTACCGGAATCTTGGAAGAAGGCTAACCTAATCCCAATACATAAGAAAAGGGACGCCAAGGACTTGAAAAATGATAGACCGATCAGCTTACTGTCCGTTGCCTACAAACTGTCTACTAAGGTAATCGAAAAAAGAATCAGGAGCACCTTATACTTCCGTCAACCAAAGGACCATGCAGGATGCCGTAAAAACTGCTCAACAATAGACCATATTCACACTATCAATGAGGTGATAGAGAAATGTGCGGAATATAACCTACTCTTATATGTAGCTTTCATTGACTACGAGAAAGCGTTTGATTCGCTGGAAATCTCAGCAGTCATGGAGGCATTACGGAATAAGGGTGCAGACGAGCCGCATGTAAAAATACTGAAATATATCTATAGCGACTCCACAGCCACTGTAGTCCTCCATAAAGAAAGCAACAAAATCCCTATAAAGAAAGGTGTCAGGCCGGGAGATACGATCTCTGCAATGCTTTTCACAGGGTGTTTACAGGAGATATTGAGACACCTGGATTGGGAAGAAATGGGGAGACGAGTTATTGGAGAATACCTTAGAAACCTGCATTTCGCTGAAGATATTGCCATGCTTAGTAACTCTGGAGACCAACTGCAATGCATGCTCACTGACCTGGAGAGGCAAAGCAGAATGGTAGGTCTAAAAACTATTTTGCAGAAAACTAAAGTAATGTTTAACAGTCTCGGATGAGAACAGCAGTCTACGATAGGTAGCAAAGCACTACAAGTAGTACGGGAATACATCTACTTAGGACAGGTAGGGACCGCGGGTCCAGATCATGAGACTGAAATAACCAGAATAAAAAGAATCGGATAGGGTGGGTTTGGCAGGCATTGTGAGATCATGAACAGCAGGTTGCCACTACCCCTCAAGGGAATATTGCATAACAGCTCCATCTTCCCAGTACTCAGGTATGGGGCAGAAACCTGGAGGCTTACGAAAAGGGTTCTGGTTAAATTGAGGACAACGCAACGAGCTATGGAAAGAAGAATGATTGGTGTAACCTTAAGGGATAAAAAAAGAGCAGATTGGGTGAAGGAAGAAACGTGAGTTAATGACATCTTAGTTGAAATCAAGAAAAAGAAATGGGCAGGGGCAGGACATGTAATGAGGAGAGAAGATAACCGATGGTCATTAAGGCTTACGGACTGGATTCTAAGGGAAGTGAAGCGTAGTAGAGGGCGGCAGAAAGTTAGGTGGGCGGATGGCATTAAGAAGTGTGAAGGGAAAACAAGGCCACAATTAGTACATGACCGGGGTAGTTGGAGAAGTATGGGAGAGGCCTTTGCCCTGCAGTGGGCGTAACGAGGAAGAAGAAGAAGAAGATGATGATGATGAATGACATTTGCTTGCGCTCTCTTCTCAAGTCGAAGCAAAAATTACTGGACGTATGGAGCAATGATCGAAGTTTTCCACTCGTCATTGTTATTTTTCCCCTAGTATAATACTAAGGCAAAATAGATGTTTTAGTGCCCTTGTTTTATTATGTTTCACGTAAATTCGTTATCAGTCGACTGCCTGGGCCATGTAAATGCAAAATGCCGAACAAAACATCCTGCAGCAATGCTGCTACAGTATTTTAGGTTACATTATTCGCCACATCCGCTAATGCCGACGACCTGAATTGCCTTTTGCAGTATATAAGGGATACCTGAACCATCTGAAATACCTCCCTGCATCTTCACCTAGTGAAGTTTCGGACCTTGGTTTCGACAGACGCACTGGTGAGTACAGCTATTTTTGCAGGTAGATTAGTGTGCGATATTTTATGGCTCCATTTAGTCACATTTGAGCTTTATTGGCATTTCAAGTCCTAGGCATTCTGGATTGCTTACAAACGTTGTTCGAAAAAAAAATGTTATGCATAATGTATAATACACCCAATAGAAGTTACGTGGCTTGCGCGACGAGCGAGGGTACATTTCACAGCCTTTTAATAAAATTTTGCCTGGATTGGCAAGAATCCTACTCGAAGGCATATGGCCCTGGTATTAGTTATGTAAAAGAGGAAAATACACTTAAAAGACAACCTTACGGGCGTTTGTTGACCATAGATATTTATTTAGAGTTGGTCGCAGTCCTAAAGAATAATATACATTTTCACACACTGCTTCACGTACTCCTAAATCGAGAACACTCGAATTTTCCTATTAAAAAAGGCGGTGTTAAGATACAGAAAGAAAATAGAATGAAAGGAAAATTTAAGGATAGAGAATCACACAGTTACCATAAAAATAACGGAGAAATTAGTGGCATGACTGGAAAATACAAATACTAATGTCGGCTATCGTTTTCTATATTGCCGATTTAAAAGGGTGTGGCTGCATCTGGTATGCATGTTAGTGAAAAATCATTTTAACTTTTCTAACTTTGGAAGTTGGGTTTCACAGAAACTGGATCAATGTCTATTCCAGGAAAATATGAAAAGGACCATATTTTGAACTTTAACAAAGGCCTAATGATGCAAATAGTTAAGCGGTTTTACATGCAAGCCAAGTCAGTTTATCTGTGAAACTCATTTGATGGCGCATTGCCTTTATGTGTAGTGCAAAGCACGATGAACCACCTGTTTGGAATGGACCTTCTGACTGTCGTTGCCATCGCAATTGGTAAAGATAACCTTTTGTATCCAACACATTGCTAATTGTTTCACTATATTGCCACACAAATTCATCCACTGCGGTTACGAAGCAGTAACACCTTATTATAACATCTATCTCAAGGAAGTGTAATAATACTTGATAGATGCAATTGGTGCTCATCATTGAGCCACTGAACAAAAGTAGTTTACCATTTTTCCTTCTGATATATAGTAGCGACGTCAATAAGACAATGATCGCACAAAAAGTACGGTAACATTCATTATGAACATCGAGGACTACGCGAATAACTAAAAACTACAATCGAATGATTCCTGCAATGAGAATCAAATTATGTTCTTGGGCACTACAGAGGTGATAGCTCGGTCAAATTTCAGAATCACAAAAGCATAATATATACTTATCAAATGATATCAGACTATGACATTATCAAATTGAATCACAAAACAAATCAAATTTGCCAGCAAACTTAATGCGCCAGAATGACCTTTATACCGCAACTAGTCCACTGAATTTCATCATAAAAGTCTTGCTGTTTCAAAGCTATCCTAATACATATGTCAACTATTTTGTTCTAACAATGTCGCACGTGGTGCAATTATATTGAGCAGAGCGTTATTTTTTTTTTCGATTCGACAGTAACTTTATTCAAATAATCAAAACTGGTATGCGACAACGTCAGCCCTTAGCCATAGGCTAGTTATGGATCCATGGAGGTATAGAAAGTAAGCGATTTAGACGCGGGCACAATAATTGCTTGCCTTAGATCAAACAAGCTATACGAACGAGAAAAAAAAGAAGAAACGAAGGAAATGAAACCAAACAACAACCAATGAACGAAAGTGCAAACCGTCGCAGGAGGGAAAATGCCACGGCCCCCGCCGGCTCGAGCGCGCGTCGATCCCCGTATGCCGACGACACAGCCGTCGGCACCCACGAGCGAAAAAGCTTAGTTGCTGTCCAAACTGCGAAGTATCGCCCCCGACAGGAGCCCCATACCACTAGTGAGGCAGTACGCTTCCGAGACAAGACGCATGGCCTCCCTCGCACGGCAGCCCACACACATAGATGCTAGCGATAAGGATACATGAAACGGTTACACAAGGAGAATTGGTTGAACATTTTCGGCTGTAGCCGTGTGCAGAACGGTAACACGTTATAAATATTGACTCAAGGCAGCAAGGATGTGCATTGATATGGTATATATACATTTGATGCACAGTGTGTCGAGTAAGAACAAGGCTACACCGGCACTGACACGCACACGTACGTAGAAATAAGAAGGAAGCGTAGCAGCAACGCTCTATGCAGTTGTTGACATCACTATAACTTTCGGTAAACACTGATCAGTTTAGATCAGAAAGAAAGAATTCTTTTACAGTAGTATTAACATTTATGACTGCTTAATGTCTGCAGGAAGCGAGTTCCATATTTTGACACCTATATTATGTATGCGTCGCTGGCCGTACTGGCTGTGACATATCAGGACCAGAAATTTCTGGAGGAAGGCTAAGCGACTGTTAAATGTTGATTCATTGAAGATAGTGGCAGGAAATGGCGTGTTGCATCCCGTTATCTAGAACACAAATAAGGCAACGCGGTAATCTCGCTGGTGCGATAATGAAAGGACTTTGTTCGCAAGAAAACGATTTCATGACGGTGTAGTAAAGCTAGCGTAGTTGATTATGCTCAAAGCTCTCTTCTGAAGTTGCACTACAGGCTCCAAGTATGTTTTGTATGTAAATCCACAGGCTTCAATACAATAGTCTAAGTGAGAATGAACGAGACAAAAATATAAGGTTTCGAACGTTTCGAAATTGCAATTACTCCGCGTCTTTGTCGGTACGAAGCATGCGGAAGAGACCTTACCACACAGCCTATCGATATGAGGCTTCCAGTTCATAGCGGAATCAAAGCTTACCCCTGAGTAGAGCCCTGAGTCGACTTTTTCTATCCAATCACGGCCAATCGTAATGCGCCATGGCTCCTCAAAAGGCTTTTTCTTCAATGGGGGCTTAAACATACCACTTTAATTTTATATGTATTTAAGGGAAGTCGATTACTTTCAAACCGTTTGCTAATATATTGAAGGCATCGTCGATTGCTTTAACTGCGTTATTTAAAGATTTGCTACAGACCTGTGTCACCAGCATACATGAAGGCAAGTGCTTCATTTAGGCCATCTGGAAGGTCATTTATGTATATTGTAAATAATATTGGCCCAAGTACCGATCCTTGTGGTACACGCATTGTGATGTCAGAGAGACGTGAGGTGCGCTCATCGATGACCACTGCTTGTTTACGGTTATCGAGATAGCTTTTTAAAAAGTCTAAGGAAACGCCTCGAAATCCAAGTCTTTAACTTTCATGAATTATATGCGATAGTCGACAGTATCAAATACCTTTCTGATATCTAAAAATACTCCTATTGATATTTCGTTGATGTTCAAAGCTTGATTGATAAGATTACTTAAAGACAGAATATCCGTAGTTGTCGATCAGGACGTCTGAAAGCTGTGTTGACGCGTGGAATGGATGTTATTTTTATATAGAAATTTTCTTATTCTACTAAGCAGTAGTTTCTCAAAAATTATATTTATGCAGTTCAATACCGATATAGCTGGATATTTACCGAAATCACTGGGATCCCAACTTTTAAAACAGGCGTCACTCTTGCCATTTTGAATACCTCCTGGTGTGTGCCGGTGCAAAATGCTTTGTTAAAGAATTTAGCGAGATCAGGTGCCAAGGTTTTAATTGTATATTTTACTACGGACACCGCAATACCATCAAAACTCGGTGCCTTTCCTCTAATAGATTCGCAGTTGCTATTACTTTCTGGATTGAAATATCTATGTAGCCAAGGAACATGAGTTCCAAGTAGGCTAAGTTTGCTCGAACCTACTTTGCATGCAAAAAAGAAGATGGGTTCCAACCGTACAAAAGTGGTAGTTAAATTTTTCACTTACTGATGAGGCATCGCAACCCGTAGCTGTCGACGAAAGAATTTGTTTTGAAACTGTAGGTTTAAGAATAGAGCTTATAGTAGCCCATGATTTTTTCCGATTGTGGGACGACGCGTTGATTTGGTTACTGTAATAAAGCTTCTTCTGTATTCTGACTGCTGCCAAGGCTTTGTTTCTCTGCTCCTTTTAATGATCAAAGTAGTATTTATTGTTGATTGCTGGTAAGGCTTTGCAAATAGTTGACGTTTCGCAAAAAAATATTGTGTAAGCGCCGAATAAAGTTATTGGCTGAAGTATAATCACTTCCATTCAACTTTCGCTGTAACAAGAAATATGTAACTCACATTTCTGGCACAGTTTAGGGTATGCGTCTCAAGTTTGATTCCTGAGCCGGTTGATACAAAATAATGTCTGTCTGTCAAAGGAATGCTGGGCACGTGTATGCTTGGTATGCAGGTGATAGAGTAGGAGACGTAGCTTACTTTAGCTTAGAACACAAAATCCTGCAGTATACGACAATGCTTTGTTATTGAATTTATTGCCCGGGCTATAACATCTGAATTCTCAAAACTAATGTAAGAGACGAGAAATACGAGAAAGATGCCATCAATGTTCTCAATATGCCTGGCACTCTTGGCGGTGGGAATCTTAGGAAATTTGCAGCTACCGGGTGCCGAGGAGCTCTTTGTGGCCGGGTAAACTCTGAGCAGGACAAACTGTGCTCAGGGCCAATAAATTGCTCGTTCGCGGAGGGGCTGCTGCAATCTATCGAATGTCAAAACTGTGCCTCATCCAAAACCACGATGATATGAAATTGGAGTCGAGCATAGTGCACTGTTTTTTTTTTCATTTCTTGGTATAATACTCGATAACTAGGTCGGCAAAAATATCTTTATTCTTCTATCTGGGAATTTTGGCTGTTGAATCATGAATGCAACTTCTATTATTATGAACTTCAATGTGAGCACGACTTTGAGGAAAGTTGATCGTGCCAAACGTCCTTACTTGTCCTTAACCTGCTTTCTGCTGCGTTTCAGCTTTGATCATCATGGCTCCAAATGAAGCTGTCGCGCTCGGTGGAGCTGTCGGAGGAGGCCAAGGTATCGGCAAGAAGTGAATTATTGTGCGCCCTTAGTCTAGCGACTCCATTGTTGTCGTGGTCTGGATAACCAGCTCGTCTGCAATAAAATGCACTTTGAAAATGTGGTTTGCAAGATTCTTCATTGGTTTTTAAGGTACAGCTGATTAGATATGGCTGAACCCAATTCGTGCATTCTTCTGTTGATGTTCGTGGAAACGGACGGTGTAAAGAAGAAACGGCCGGTGGGTTCTTCTCATAATGAAACTGAGGCGACCAGGAATTGGAAATAGGAGATGCTTGGTGCTTTGTTTGCTCTCTTGAATTTTTCTTTGTCAAAATATTTCACATGTCAAATACTGTATGAGATATTCTAAAACTGGTACAGCACAACATAGAAAAAAAGAAACAAGCCAAGTCGACCCAATGAAAGAACAAAGCGCTTACTTCCGCCTGGTTTGTGGCAGGTTGCACGAAATTATTAGCAAGAAGAAAGCATCAGGACATGTCGTCAGAACAATTCACAAATTCACAAAACATCACACTGAGAGAAGACTATACCATCAAGAGTCAGATAACGCACAGCTCTGTCATGAAAGGTTAAACTGATCAAGAAATCTTACTGGGAAGGTAGGCACAAAAATGACGCGCTAAGACAAATTCTATGATATGCGATCAGCTTCAACAATCACCCCCGTAAGTTGTGATCGGTGCTTTTTTAGCACTTCACAACGATAAAAATTCCGCTTACATCTACAGCCGCGACAGTGAATTCCTAAGTGTACCTGCTTAGCTTGGTGTACATCAGAAGAATGTTCTTTTAGACTTTCATTAACACAAAGACCAGTTTATCCTATATATCTATTCCCGCGTGATAGTGAAATTGAATAAACAACGCCGTCAACTCAGGACCCAAAACGCTTGTTCTGCTTGCTCGAGCCGACAGTACTGCCCGGGTGTACCGGATTTACGACCATCCAGAGCCTGCGTAGCTTATCCGGCATGGAAAACACTATATCCTCGATGCCCTCGCGGCCAGCCTTCCTCATACTCTTAGAGACGCTCTGTAAAGATGCTATGACTACTGGCCTCTTTGGTTGAATATTTCTTTGTGGGGCTTCTGTGTTTCTCTCCTTCTTTATCTGCTTTAGTAGCTGTTCAGCTATAGGTGACAGCAGTGTAGCCAGGTATCCGGCACATAAAAGCCGATCAACCTGATCGGCAGAACTTTTTCCTTCCCATGCTGCGCTGTACCAGTTTCAGAAAGCAATACTTGCTCGCCCAATCCTCAACCCTAGTGTACGAGATTTGTCTCTGTTCGTTCCTTGACACCACTACCCCGACGGATCAGGATGCATGCAGCATCGTTTGATCAAATAATACCTTGACCCGGTTTATTTTGATCGCTCATAGCACAGCGAGTTTCTCGACTCTCACACTTGATGTTACGATTCGACAATTTATTAGCAAGATTGCAGATTCCAGGTTTATTATATAATATACGCCTACGGTTGAAGATTTCATACCTGTCAGGATTTCAATGCTGTGTTTGGAGAAGAACATCTCTTTAACGTTTGTTTAGCACAAATGAAAAATAATGAATGCGCTGTGGCATACGAGCTGCCGATTAATGAAAAGAAAATGACGGGCTCTTTGCTGATGCTGTTCTTCCTGCGTCTACCTGAGGCAAGTTGTCTTTTTTTTTTCTCAACGTTTATTTCACTTTTCATACTTATTTAAATGCGGCAGCAGTATAGGTTCACCCCACCAACTTTAGCGGGACCAAAAAAAAAAAGCATGAGCCCACCCAGAAACAAATGCAGTATAACGCGGCGGTTCCAATAACTCCCTGTGGAAAGGAAAGAATTGAAGCATAACAGCGAATCGGCCTAGCTGGAACATATTCATCTTAAAAGGAAGTGCCAGAGGCACGCCTTCTATTACTAGGGGATGCAACGTAGGAAGAACGGCATCAACAGGTTCTCAAGTTGGGGCCAAAGTTCGGCGTGCAACCAAGGATCGACATCGTCGACAAGTTAGCACTTACAAGGGACATTGCCAGGAGTGTACCAGAGAAAGAAAAGGAGCGATGTGTGGTGGAATGTGTGGACGTGGTGGGCAAAGCTTCGGTAAGCGATAGATCCAGACCCAATGTTGATAGGACTGCTAAGTGTTTGGTTGAGAAAGCGCTCGTCCTTGTGCTGCCCTTTTCTTCGTCCCTTTTTGTTTGCGCGCAAAAGATTTAAGAAGGAAAGAATGTGAGAGAGTGGCACGTTGCGCCGGCACCAGATGTTTCTAAGAGCGACTTTGAATGCAAAATGGAACGCCTGCAATCGTTTGTCCATGGTTAGATTTCTGGGCTGCAGGGCGGTCAGACATAGATTAACTCACACCGTGGGCGGTGGATTTATTCCTAGCAATCCAGGCGCACTTCTCCAAATTTGCAAGTATGTGACGGAAAGCTCGAGAAGTGGTGATTATGTCAAAGTGTTCAAAAAATCGTAAGTTTCTATATGTTCCAAGTTATATTAGCGGCATATACACATATACGAATGCATAACGTCTTTCGTGATGTAAGCGCGCACCACTTTCGATAAACCAGAGATATCCATTATTACTTTTTGTGTGCTTCATTCCGGGAACAGATATTGACATGTGTACTTATCTTTCTCGGGCGATCACGTTTCGCCGCCTAACAAACGTTATCGCACAGCGCGGGACGCGCCTGCATATATCCGTAGGTTTTGGAAAGTTATTGATGCTTCTATCCGGCTGTCTGTTGTCGCCGAACCTTGTGTTAACTGATTTCATCGCGTGACGCGAATGGTGTAGAACTTTGTGGAAGGCACGCGGGTCCCAACGATTAGTCTGGAACATTCAACGACTTCTGTATAAATGCCGACGCGTTTGACACGCTGATCAGATTTTCGACGATCGCCGACCGTGTTCGCCGTGATCGTTGTGCTATAAGTGTAGCGTGTTTTTGTGGGCACAGGTTCACACAATAAAAGTTAGTTTTGTCTTGCACAGTATTGCTACTGTGTTCTTCAGCGTTACCACCACGTGACAATATTTTGCATTGTTATATTTTTTTTCACCAAGAGCTAAAACTCCTGCATTTCTATCTGCGCTGGTTGGGAAGGGTCACAGATTACATTCCTGAATGTTTATTTACTTCGGCGATATCTTTACATAGAAAATTTTATCAGAAAAGGAAGTAAGCTTATTATTTGAGCACGCGCCAAATGGTGAGCATTAGGAAACATTAAAACAATGTCGAAAGATCAACCCACACACTTCAACAATTTTCTGAGTTTGAAAGAGTCTAATAAGTTTTTATAGCGTATATTCTGTACCTGATTGATATTATTACGATATTCTCTGGAGATACTAGACGAGCCGCCGCGAGAGGGACGACGAAGTGTGTCTGTTACGAGCGGCATTCACTCGCGCCAAGTGCGAGCGAATTTCGGCCCTGCGGTATGGCTCCAGTCCGGTGTAAATTGCCTCTTCTGTCTGTGTCTTTCTACACGTAACATTCCTGCGGAGGTGAGCGATCCCCGTTCTCGCCGCGGAACTGCAGCGTGGTCGGTACATCGAGCTTGTCACCGTGATTCCCGGAGAGGAGACCACCTCTGCAAGGGCTTCGGCTTGTCCGACTGCTCTAATCGTCAAGGTTGCCCAACATGCGACCCTGGTGTGCTCTCTGACCTGAAGGGACAGAAAACGTTGACGAATGGATCAAGCTATATGATCAATCATATGTATGTAGGCACCGATGTATGCATGTATGCATGTATGTATATATCAAAATTGTCCCGCCAACCCGGGGCACCTTGCCATGGATAGTCGGCGTAAAGGAGGATTGTTTAAACGCGCACATATGTGCACACTGCCATATACTCAGCCAACGAAGTTGGTTCCACAATTGGGTTTAAACCCTGTCCCTACACTACAGCAGCCCAACGCAGTTTCCATTTGACTACGGGCTACGCAGTGAACCCCATAGGTGGGATAATGGTTAGATGCAAACAACCACACGTGGAAACATACATAGCTAGCCCTTCTAAACTGCGCGAAGTTCCCTAATACTGAAAATGGCATTGGCCTTTCAAGTGAATCTCCTGTGTGTAGTGAGCGTCTGGCATGTTCACCAGATTTGCTTTCATTAACATGTAAGAAAGCTCAGGGTACTTCCCAGACTTTACTGAGTAAGCTTGCAATGGGTGTGCGTAGGCCTGCATCGTAAAATATTCCCTCATACCTGTATCATCAGGTAGTGGATTGTCAACTGGGTATTTAGCCTGATGCAACAAGGTTCGAAGAGATCCATACGCCCAACTGAGGTCACTGATTAGTTGGCAATGTCTTTTTGCGTGCCGCTCTTCAACGATCTCCTTGGCTTTGACGATAAACTCACGGGTTGGAAAATGCGTGTTATTCGTTCGAGATGTCATCCACTCACAACGTATTAGAGTAAACACCACTGAACAAATCATAGTAACGACTAATATAAGTAATGTAATGACTGCCAAGTAAATTTACCTAAACTAGATCTTCATACGTTCAATTGATGTATATGTCACGAGAAACTATGCAAAATTTAGGATTTCGAACCCCTTTCAAGCTAGTAGTTTCTTATTACGAAATTTTTACCAACAAACAAAAGCTTAATTGGCTAACATAAGATATCAAGGCCACCATGATTTTAAGTGTAAAAATGTAGTCAATGAACGTTATCAGAAAGTGTGCCAATGTTTAGGATGGATCGCATCATTAATGCAATCAATACTGGATTTGTGGACTTCACCCTACGGTGTCACATTAAAACTTGGCGAACAAGTTTCAGGAGTGGCACTCCGCTCAACTATGCCTCGAAGATGGCATTTCTACTAAGCCCTCTAACAAGATAAACGTAATTTTAAAACCTTAAAGACAATTGGTTTTCCCGCGAAAGGAAGAGTGGTTATTCGGGACGTAGCAAAGTATGTTGCTTCGGAGACCTGCTCCATAAACGTGTATAAGGACGTTCGAAGAGACATCGAAACACTTTCATTTAGTAGATAGAGCCACTGCTGTATGAATAGCCATAGTCCTTGGGCTGGAAGATACATAGGGCACAAGGAATGACATGTCTTATTTACAAAATATCTGTGCGTACACAATATGTAACGAATTACCCCGATGATCATTTTTCTCTTCATTGCTAAGAGTGCCAATGTACTTTTTAATTCAATACCAGTGTGATTCTTCCATGACAGTTATAGGAATGTGCATCAGATTACAGTGACACTTGTAAGCTGTGTAAGAACTCTGCGTATCATTCGCAAAATAGATTACCTTTTTTGAAGGATCAGTAAACGTTTTCTCCTTAGTAAACTGTCGAATGTATTGCAGCGCGGTATCTTTGCCTACCTTCTATTCTTTCCTGCTAAAACTGACAGGTTATGCAAGTACAAATACAAACACGCCCAGCGCACAAAAGTGGGGCGGTGCATTTTTAGTACATTAGGCTAGACAGTACATCCTTCTCTGGATGCATGCTTTATAGATCCACTTCACATAAATGTAAAATGTCAAAGCGGCTGCGTTGTCCTCTTGCATCCATTGCAAGGACATAGAAGACCGTCCTGAGGCTGTCGGCCGGCATCGTTCCGACAGTGCACCTCGAAATCAGTTTTAAAGATTCTGAGAAATGATGGGGAAAGGCAAGCTGGGGTGTTGAGACACTTACTTGGGGCTGGTAAACAAGTTCAAGAGATTGTGAGACTTGCATGCTGTCATCGATCAAGTAGATATTCGTGTTGGGGAAGTTAACGTTGCCTTGCTTACGTGCCAGCCTTTTCGTATGGAGCCAACCTAGTACTTGTTGTGATACCGTCAGAGAGGGGCTCCCTCCGGGTCACTTTGGAAGTGCTCAAACTCTCTACCTAAAGATGTTGGCCTGAAAAACATTGTAGAGCCGATGAGAAACCCCAGGACAACGTCGCCGCGTGTCAAAGGGCGCCCCAGACCGTGAAGTGGAAATACGAATCCTTGAGAGATTCGATGTATTCAAGTAGGACATACCTCCAGTTTCTCGAGTACTGTTTTGACTTGGAGCATCGAATTTTTGAAGAGGATCCGTTTTCTGCTTATGCCTCAGATAAAGAAAATTCTGCAGTTTTATTTCGCTTTGTCCCGCTTCATTTCCTAGTTCACTTTCTTTTACTGCCAGAGTTAATGCCTCGGGGCATACATATGTATGGGGACAGAGCGAATAAAGATGATTATATGAATGAAAATGTATTTGCGGTTATAACAAAGTCCAGGAGGTATCGATAATGTTGTCCCTGCGTCCAAGCAATTTAATGGTTAGGATCATGCGGCGAAAGTCCGGCTACTACGAGGTGTCGTAGCCTCGTCGGCTTCAACGATGTTTGGGGACGACAACTGGCACCATTTCTCTTTGGTTCATATTCAGGTTAGGCAAGATGGAACCTCTATGTGTCATATGATGAATCTCACTATCGCGTAGTGCTCACACTTGGGGAAATAATGTTTAGGAATAGAAAACTGATTGCTTTATCGTCTTCCTGATTGTTTCCTATCGTTTCGTTCTTTTGGGTTCTCTCGCCTATGCGAGTGACGTCTATTCACAACCACAAATAAATCATCACTTCATCAAGGCATCTACCCGCAGATAATGCGTAACGCCCAACATTTTGCAACAGTTGTATGTCGTCTTGACGGCGCTGCTGAATAAAATTTCGTGCACATTTAGATTTACATTTCCCTCATAACTTAAGTGGTTCGGCATTCCTAACGCCGTCATTGTCGAACCTTAAGAAGTTTTTCCATAACTCTATTTTAATATTGTTCTTGGTTAGTTTTTTTATATTACGTGGTTTCGCTAAGAAATAAAAGAAGCTTATGCCAAATGCTATTTCTACAATACACAAGAGGTTGGCATGCGGATATGGGCGGGAGTATTGTTGTGGTATAGCGCGTTAGTGTTTATGATGCAGAAAACTACCAAGTTTTGGCAAAATAATATATAATGTAAATATTACTCTGTGAACTTCAGCGACAGAATGAGGTACCCACTAGTGCATGGGAAGCGCATCGAGTTGTCTCTCTAAAGTAAAGCACCATTCCAATTTTAGATTGTTCCGTTTCTGTGAAAATAAAGCAAGGTTTTCTAAGGCGATGTATCTATACCAATGCGGTTTTTTCTTTCAATGTCATATAAACAATTTTATATCATTTACCTGTGGCTCTTCACATTTGTTCGAAGAATGCGCTTTCTTGAACTATAATGTAGAGCGCGAATGGTTTCTTTGTAACAATAATCTTGATCTTTGTGGAAATATTTCTGCGCTCGGTATAAACTATACCAAAGGGCATGTGAACTTCCCATTTGGTGTTATTATGCTCCGGATAAAAGAAATCACGAACCACACAAGGGCACTTGGACAACCATGTGAGGAACAAGACTGTACACGAGGCATTGAATTTATGGCTAAAGTTCTGTTACAGTAAAATAATACAGGAGCATGAAAACTCTACGTTCACCGAACAGGCCGCCTAAAAAAATCAAAGGTATTTCAATGCATCCGACGAGTATTAAACAATTTTTCCAGAATAAATTTCTTTGACACTTACACAATAACACTTCTCTGAATCGAAAACTTATAGTGATCGAAAAATTTATCTTCATTTCTTACCATGATAACACAAATTCTGGTGTTGAAGTGCACGAAGTAGGTAGTAAGAAATGATTATCATGTGTCCATATGTGCATCGTACTACTGCAGTAATGCGCACTTTAAAAATTGTGTACGAAGCTTTACGACGAGTAGTTTTTTTTTTTATAAAAGGTCTTGCAGTTGGCACACCGTCACAGCGTTACAACATCAACAGTCCGACTGCATGCCCACTTAGAGAGGGGAAATATACACCACACTTTAATGTTGCACTCTGAAATGATATTTCGTTTCGGTTACAGGTTGGTCCACACTCAGTCCTTCAACCAATCCGAATTGTATTCTAACAGAGCAGGAATAGCTTAAAGTATGTTACACCTAAAAAATCACCACGTGGAACTAATATATATTGCCGAAAACGATGACGTTTGGGATGCCACTACAGCTGCGTGAATTGCGATAAGCCAAAACATATCATTAATGTTACCACCTCATAGATTAGTTAATTAATAGATTTGAAACTCTTTGTAGAGAATATGCGCCAACATCCCTGACTTCCATAACAAAGACCAATACACATTTTACTGAAGTTCACATAGAGTAACCTTCTCATTATGAATCTTCTAATGTAGATATGATAAACTATTTCACAGGAACGTGGAATGATGCGGTTCGCCTGCGTTGACCACATTGAGACTTAATTTAGCATATAAAGGCCTAATTGGAGATATAAAGGAATCTTTACAACTTCCTCCTGTGCTGAAAGTGTAAGGCAGTTATGATACTGCTTTCTTCTACTATTGCTTATACTGCTACTACTTCCCTGCTTTGAACACCATTTTTGTAAAGAACTGCTTAGTAAAGTATGGAAGGCAGTTAGTGCATTTATTGTAAAGAGTAGGGTCAAGTGCTCTGTTCTTAATATTTATGGTAGCTGAAAAGAGTGACAGTGATATATCACTCGAGTAGTCATGAGAAAAATGGACTAGCGATGCGGAAAGTTGATGTTAATGGTCAGAGTGCTTCGCGCAGGTTAAGGTGAGCATGTGGTTTCGTGTTATGCGCGTTAAGGCTCGTTGACATGCTGCTATTGGACCTAAAAAGCGGTGCAGTCGCGCTCGTCGCAATGGGGTTTTCAGACAGCTCATTTCAGAAGATTGTGAGCATAAAAATAGGGCTGGTGCTACGCCCACGTTTGCTTGAAACCATATATGGAGGCGTACACCGCATAATCCTTCACATGCAATGAAATAAAAAATCTCCATTACGCTATTGGTAATCAAGCTTTAGTAGGAACAAATAATACGGGCGCTTTCTAACATAACGACGCTTCGGCTTATAAGCTTGTTCTGTAGTTCGCAACGCCGCTTACTAATTTCAGTGCGAGGAGATATCGGCGACGTAAGCATGTGTTCGCAGCTGGTTTTTCAGCGTTGTTTTTTATCTTGTGGGCCTGTTCTCACTGTCGCTCTTCGTGTGCTACAACAAATCACAAGAGGACCTGTCGAGAAGCTCATCTCGCTGTCCCCATCGCATATACAGTATTCAGAATTTGGCTTTAGCGAAGTCGTCCCGTCACTGTAGACCCTGGCGGTATCCGTGCTTCACGTCAACTGTACACGAAATGATACATGTATGTTGCTCTTAATTGCACACAAGTGATATCTGCTCCAAACTCTGTTCTCTCGCAAAACTTACCAGCAAGAACCAAACATCGGCGACGAAATATGTGTTGTGCACTACACTCTCGCGTCTAGCGTACTTTGTATTTGTTGGTGTACGTGCTGTAAATTTTTAAAGAAGTTATCTTTGATTGTTTCGGTTTGCGTAAAGGCTAGCAACAAAATTTTTGGAGGAGCTGTAGTCACCTGCGTAGGCAGAGTCTTAAAGAGTCTGCACCCTTTGGAGCTTATTGTTTCTCGCAGCAGTAATCATAATATGTCTGGCCTGGCTTTACGTTCTTTAACGTAGCGCCGCTTCCACTTTCAGGCCGCGAATGAGATGCGCGTCACGAGTGGGACATTGCATTCTCGGCAGAAAAGTAGCGAGCGCAGAGCTTTTAACAAAGGAAACGGAATCAATGCAGATGACGATTGTTGTTGTAGGACAAGAAAATCCCAAAATGTTGTAAACTTCCTTTTAATACGTCGCATCATAGCATGCTAACAGACGTGGACGTTGTGTACTTTATCGTTTTGTGTCTCGCCCTGTTAGTATATTGTGAATCAGCATGAAGAAGCTTAAGTCAGATATGCTGCACAGTGTGACGAGGAGGCGTAGCCCATCGCAAAAATTATATGCGTTGTTAGGAGTACATTTGTTGGTGTAATCACAAAGTATAGCACTGGAATATTGTATTCGGAGTGGGACGCGTATGCTAGAAAAGCAATTATATCTATCGGCCAATCTCTCGACATGCTTGTGATTGCACCTACTTCTGCAAATTTTCTTAAACTGGGTCTGAAAACCTCTGATACATCAAAAACCTATGCAATAAGAACAGATGTTATGCTTCCCTTAGTGAAAAATACACCTCTGTCACACGGGCGCTGCAATGTCTTCTGAGGAAAAAGACATCTCCCGTGAACGAGTTTAGCTCGCAGACACAGGAGAGGGAGCAATGTGTTTTTCAGAAGTGGTTTTTTCTGGAAGTCGAGTTCGTCGATGTCTTTTACGGTCAAAAATGAGTAGCCTCGAAACCAGTAGGCGCCCGCAATTATCATATATTAAAGAAAGCTAAGCAAACGCGTAATTTTCAGTCGCCTAGGTTCATCGTAAAAATAATTTTCTGTCTGCCAGAAGGTGTAGTAAATTCAGTAATCCTCATTTTGCTCTGAACCCCCGTGAGCAGGTCAAACTGGTCTTGAAAGTAACTCGACCGTTCTCTAAACGACTACGATGAATCTTTACATTGACGTCTCTCACTCTGGTGTTAATAAATGTATTTGAAACTGGTGTAATAAGTTTTTTTAGCAACCGGGAAGGAAGGGCGAGACGGCCAGACGATGAGTCACATACGCACACGTTTAATGGTCTCTCAGACATGTTCTAAATCAAGAAGAGCACGCGCTGCCAGATCGCCGACCACGCGCAGTCACGGGGAACTATGTCTCCCCGCTTTCACTGGATCGCAGCATATACATCTCCCCCAACAGAGTAAGCGAACCTGGCTGCAGTAGGTGGCTTTACACACCTCCCACTTCTAGTATGCTTGTGGGAAGTGTTTTGGCAACACGAACGGGTGTCTGGTAGAGCGTTACTAATAAAAACACTTTCTGCGTTGGTTTTAGCAGGGGAATAGCGGACTAGCTGGGTCCTGTCCCCTCGTACAGCACCAGTGTCGGTGTTAACCGAGTAGGATCGAGGCTCTGTCCTGGGGCTTGGACTGTCGCTTTGCTCTGGAAGTCGGTCAACCAAACGTCGTCTCCGTAGAATAGCTGCGGCCGGTACCGGACTCTATGACGTATGTCGAAGTTTTTCCTTTGACGTTTCCGGTAATGTTCCTCGAACTTCCGAAGGCTGTCTGGATGCGGCTGTTGAAGTGTCAGCTTGGTGGAACTAAGAGGAAGCTTGGGTGTTAGCCCACGACCCATCACTAGTTCCGCAGGGCTCTACCCATTCTTCATAGGGCTCGACCTATAAGCTAGAAGCTTCACGTTAGGGTCTTTCGTCTTTCTCATGAAGGTATTGATGATTTTTAGCGCAGCCTCAGCATGTCCTTTGCCCTGACGAAAGTAAGCACTAGAGGTAATGTGTTTGAAGGCGTAGTCCTGTGGGAAGAGTGAAAACTCAGTCGACGAAAACTGCGGGCCTTTGTCAGAAACCACTTCCTCACGAATCGCGGGACGTGCAAAAAATCTTGCAGTGGTTAACCACAGCTGCGCACGTAAGCTTCTTGAGCCGAGCAAGTTTAGGGTATCTTAAACAATTATCTGTTGCCATCAACCTCCACTGGCTCTTATAGTGAAACTAGTGCATTGTAATGCGTTGTCAGGGTCTTTCAGGCAATTCGGAACTTTTTAGTGTCCTTTTCCTGTTACTTGTTGTTTTGACGCATTGCTGACATTGCTTCACCGGTGACGTGAGATCAGCTCCTGTAGTCGGCCACAAGACAGTCTTTATATCTTTATGTAAGAGTCGTAAGACTTCGTTTGAGCAAGAGGCAGGGACGCCAAATCGAGCCGTGTAGAGGAGTAAATCGTTCATTCGAAAGAGCTGGTGTCGATGCTCGTAGAAGTGTTTTAGGTCCACTGGTAAATCTCGCCTGGATGGCCACTCTTTTTTCTTGTTTCACTGGCGAAGTTGAGTGGTCGTTATTGGGAAAACAGGTTTTTAAAGAGCATACGAAAGCTTCCGCGTTTTCTTTGAGCTCCACGTCGTCTAGTTTTTCAGAAGGGCTCCTTTAAGTGTGCCGGCGCTTAGAAGGTCTGTGAAACGTATGCAATCTCGTACTGATATCGCATCATTCTCACCTTTAGCCTCTGTAATCTGCCTGTCAGGTTGTCAAGGCTCTTCGAAGTGGAAGAATGGCTTATGGTCCGTCTCCAGCTGGCCGACAAGATAATCGCGGAACTTGTCACATTCCCAGACTAAACCAAGTGCCTCTTTTCTGATTTGACCATATAAATTCTCGGTCTCTGAGAGTAATCTTGAAACATAAGCGATCACAGAAAACTTGCCATTCATTTGCTTCTGTCGGAATAATGCACCAAGTCCGAAGGACGATGCATCTACAGTGAGCATCGTTTCTTTCGATGGATCGTACACTCCAAGGACAGGGCGAGACTAGAGCACCGACTTCCATCTGTTGAACGACTCCTGTCGGGGAGCGTCCAAAGCAAACTCTGGCTTCTTTGACAACAAAAGATTAAGTGGTTCCAGGACTTCGGAGAGATTGGGAACGAATCTGGTGAGCTATGTTGGCATTCCGAGAATTCTCTGCAGCGCGGTCCTGTTTCTTGGACTCTCCATTTTCATAATGGCTTGGACTTTGTTTTCGTCGGGTCGTATGCCGTCTTGGTTCTAGCCAGTGTCCAAGAAACGGGAGGCGTTGAATATTAAACAAGCATTTGGTTGCATTAAATGTCAGTCGAGTCTTGACAAGTTGCTGGAGCACATTTCTGAGTGTCATATTGTGATCATGCTCATTAGAACCCCACATGCGGATGTCGTCCACGTGAGAGACAACCATACTGGCGCCTCGTAACAAGAGTGACCTCTGTTTCTGGAAGTGTTCACGAGCAGACGTAATTCCGAACGATAATTGTTATAAACAGAACAGTCCTAAAGGTGAGATGAACGTGGTGAGCTTTTAAGAACCTTCATAAAGTCCAATTTGCGACAATCCAGAATGGCAAGGTTATGCGTATGTTCCCCTATATCCCATGTATCTTGCAAGCGATATTATCATCCGACGTTTCTTTCTAATGCTGGCCTGTGCATTTTTTTCAATAGATGGCGGCCAACTAGCCGTAGTGCCAATCCGTGTATACATCTATTTAACATTCGTTTCTATCTCACTGCTCGCAGGTATTTTTCTCATGTCCTCGATTGTTGCAGTTACAATGATCTAGCTTCTTCGTTTAATAAATTGCACCGTGATAATTTGCTCACGTTTGTGCTTAAACACACAAAATGTGGTCATTACACAAGCCAGGAAGATGAAAATAATATTGTGGGACAAGATAAGCCCGAAAAGGTGTAATACTTTTATAGAATGTGGCATAATAACATCCTTACAGACGTGGGTGTCGTCTCCTTTCTCGTCCTGTATCTCGAGTTCTTAGCATATTGTGAATCATTATCAACAAGCCTAAATCAATATGCTGCACTACGTAGCGTGGCTCCGTGGCCCCATTGAATACGTTGCTACGTTGAATACGTTGTTAGGAGCACATTCATTTGTTTAATAAAAAATTAGAGCATTAGAATTGTTCCCAAAGGTGGCCAGCAAAGCCGCAAAATATGATGCCGATCCAATGTACTTGTAGAAATCGACATTAGCTGAGTCTGACGCAATGGCCAATGAAGCTCTAGAAAGCTAACGGCAATGTGTATATTTTGTTAATATTCATCCGATGAAGCACGCAATACTATGCAATGTTTGCTCATGAACCACACTGGCCACAACTTTAATGTCACGCTGTGAATACA
Source organism: Dermacentor andersoni (assembly GCF_023375885.2). Taxonomy (NCBI): domain Eukaryota; kingdom Metazoa; phylum Arthropoda; class Arachnida; order Ixodida; family Ixodidae; genus Dermacentor; species Dermacentor andersoni. The sequence goes on from NC_092819.1 coordinate 138,675,907, forward strand.
TAGCTCAGGAAATTCACTGAAATGTCATTTCAATAAGACTTAGGACTGGTCTATGTGGCTGAGTGCGTGTGTGCATGGCTAAGTAGAATATTGGTCAATTTGAATCGAATCAGGCTCGGCTGAGCAGACATTTAGTGGATATGTGTGGGAGCAAGCTCGGCTCAGTAATTTCTTGTGTGCGTGAATATGTGTCAGCGCAAGCTCGGCCGACTATAATTTTCACTTAACGAACCAGAGAAAGTTCGGATAAGTAGAATTTGGAGAAAATGTCCCGGAGGAAGCTTTTCCGAATATTGTTTTGGCTGAGTCTAAGTTTTCGTGAGCTGGGCTGAGTAGAACGTTTGGATAATTGCCACACACATCCCCATAAATAACACCATGGAATAAAACCGTAAGCACCCGCGTCGAACAATCTATGAACAAGAAGGTTCAGATACACAAACGTCACATTGTCTTTATATATTTTGCCAGTTGCATGATACTATATATTTTGAACGAGTGAGGACGAGGTATGGGTATATCAGTATGCAGTCAGGCCGCGTGTGCAAGTTGGCCTTCACCAAAGGCTTAAGACAAAGAACGGCAAAACATTGCCGATACATTCCACAACAAGGATTAGAATTTATGTAACTACATCACTGGTCAATTTGCAAGCCAAATACGGTAACCGCTGCACCAGTGTCGTTTTAAACAATGTGGTTGAAAAATAGGGCAAGGGTGCCCTATTGATAGATGATAGATGATAGATAGATGATGATTGATGGTTGATAGATAGAAAATGATAGATGCCGTCGATATGTAGTACATATTTAACATTTCTGGCAACTAGAATGAATATTCCAGTAGTCGAAGTTGACTTGATTTGGAAATCACACAAGTTGTCTACACTGCTGTGTCTGTAGCTTGGCACCATGAGTTTTCGCCAAGCTTGTGATAACTACCTCGACCTGACAAAATAAGTCCTTCGCCACCAGAATGACCCTCAAGAGAGGAACTTGCGAAAACTGAGAGTGCACCACGTATAAGGCGGCTGGCAGAAAGGAGCGTTTAAACTGTCTGAACACGACGTCTTATACGAAAAAAGAAAGCCATAAAATTATGTACACGCTAGTTCACAGGATCCACAGCCGTTAATGTGGTCAAAACAGACGGCCGCATAATTCTACTTTCCATCGAAATTATTAAGTTATCACTTCTGCATTAGAAGATTCAGAACGAAAAGTAACCGTGTGAACATCAGTGAAATGTGTGTTGCACGTTGTTAGGGAAATCAGGGATGTTTGTGCGTAGTCTCTAAAAGGCGTTGCTGTAAAAAAATAATCTATGTGGTCAAGGAATTAATGGTACATTCTTAGTTTATCGCAATACACGCTGCTATTGCAACATCCCGAACACTTTTGTTTTGAACAATAGAATTGTATTGCACTGGGTGATTTTTTGGTATGTCGTACTCTATACTATAACTGGTCTATTAGTCGTAGAATTCGGACATGTTAAAGGGCTGACTGTGAAGGAGCATGTAACCGAAACAAGATATCCTTTAAGAGTGCAACTCTAAACTGCGGTGTCTTTTGCACTTCTCTAGCTGGGCATACCGTAGGAGTGTTGTTGTTTAAATGCTGGGATGCTGAGCCAAGTGTAGGAGCTTTTAATAAACCAAACCTGCTATATGTGATCAAATTTTGAGCAACATTCTTAAAATGAACATTGTTGCACTCACACAGTCAACGTATCGACAACGATATCGTTACCCACTACTTGCTTCAGGCAGTTATGCACTGTTATGATAAGAAATGACGATCACTATATTGTTTCGACATAAACAAGTGTTATCGCTGAACTTATAAAGAAATTTGTTCCCGAAGAATTGCCTAATGCTGCTCAAATGCAGAGCAATGGATTTATTTTCTATAAGCTACTTTTTCGATTGAGCTTGTGTTTTCATGCTCTTGTATCGCTTTACTTCATCAGAGCTTTAGCCATACATTCACTGCTTGGTATGCCTTGTTTTTCACGTGGTTGCATAGGTGCCCTTGTGTGGTTCATAATTTTTTATACCCGATGCATATAATAACAAATTAAAATTTGGCATACCTGTTGGAATGCAATATGTTCAGCGCAGAAATAATTCTACAACGATAAGAATTTTTATGGCAAATAAACCATTTCCGCTCTAGCTTGTAGTTCAAGAAACTGTACTGCTCGAACAGATGTAAACAGGTTCAGGTCAATGATATATGTTCGTTTGAAGGGCTTTGAAACAAAAAGCTGCATTACCACAGAAACTTACCATCGAAAATTATACTTGAATTCCACAGAAGGAGAACGCTTCATAATAAGATTGGTGCTTCACATTCGACAAATAGTTCGATGGGTTTCGCTTGCATCAGTGGGTAACTCATTCTGTCGGCGAAGTTCACTGACCTATATTTAATATAGACATTATTTTGACAAAATAGCTATAAGTGTCTGGGTACTTTACTGCACCTTAAACACTTTCCTGCTGTCTCACAACAATATTCTCGCACTCACCTATAGGTCAATCACTTGTGGTACTGACAGGAATAGCGTTTGCGATATTCTAGTTTTTGGATTCCTTGTGACAACCACGTGAAATTGAAGAAAAAATAATTAGCAATCACCAATATGAAAACGCAGTTATGGAAAAACGTCTTTAAAAAACATTTCCGACATTAGGAAAACCGAACCTCTTTAGTTATGAGGGAAATGTATAGCTCAATGTGCACGGAATTTTAGTCAACAGCGCCGCCAAGATGTGATGTAACAAATGTTGCAGATGAGAAAGCAAAAATGATGCCGGGAACACAATATTGCCAGTTGCCAATATTGCCCCAATGTCAACTACGAAAGAAGAAGGCAGGAAAATGATATAACAGTGTAGAAATGAGAATGCGCGAAGTAACTCATACACAGAGAGATCAATTTATCACAAGGTGATACGGGACCGGAATTGAGATTGCCATGCTGCAGCCAACAAGTTCATTGAAATTAGGAAAAATAAATGGTCATGGGCAAGGCTTGTAATGAGGAGGGAAGAAAATTGGTGGTCATTAAGGGTTACGGAATGGATACCAAGAGAAGGGAATCGTAGCAGGAGGCGGCAGAAAGTTAGGTGGACGGAATAGATTAAGAAGTTTGAAGGGACAATTTGCCCACAATTGCCACATGACGAGGATAGTTGGAGAAGTATGATGTAGACCTACGCCCTGCAGTGGGCGTAGCCAAGATGATGATGATGACGATGATGATGATGATGATGAAATTATTTATATTAGTGGTTACTCTAGTTCGTTGTATTGTGTTTACGCTAATCTACCGTGCGTGAATGACAGCTCGAACCAATAACGCGCCGTTTTCAACCCGTGACTTTGTCGTCAACGGCATGCGGAACGTCGAAGAGCGATACACAAAAAGACCTTACCACATAATGAGTTACCCTAGTTGGCCAAACACTGCTCCATCAGCCTAAATGCAATACCTAATGGACAATGGCCTACCTAGTGATCCAAGTGTGAGGTAAAGAATCTGGGATGGAAACCTACGCACAAAAATAGCTAGCTTACTGCGTAAACAATGACAATTACGGTAAGATATCTCATAAGTTAAAAGGAAGACCAGGTGTACACGGCAGACGCTCACTACATCCCGAAGATTTATTTTAATGTCTTAGATGGTTAGCATTGTTAGCGAACACCACACACTTTACAAGGGCTCACCATCCGTGTCTCTAGTGTGATTCTTTGCATCTAGCCTTTATCCAAATTACCGCGTGCACTGCGTTGTCTATAGTCCAATGCGTAGTGCATCGGGTTACCGTGAGGGTTACCATCAGTAGAACCAAGTTTCCTGGCTGAGTATGTGCCAATGTGTACATATGGGCGTATTTAAACAAACCGTTTTCAGGCTGACCATGCACTTCAAAGGGACACAGGTTGGCGAGAGAGCAATTTGATTACACACACACACACACACACACACACACACACCCACACACACACACACACACATACACACACAGAGAGATGGAATGTTCGTGAGGTACCCTAATAATAATAACACGTTACGACTTTTGAAATCAGCTTCGAAATCTCCAATCTCCAGTTTACCCATGGTTGTGGTGATAGCAGTACTTTACTCAAACGCTGGCCTCCATCCAAGTTTCTTAGAGAGCGCTGGAATGTGCCAGCTGCCACATAAACGTTTGAAAGAGATTGCGGTATTTCTAGCAAGTTGAGACACTGGGGCAATTCAGTCATGTATTTCCCGCCATACGTTAGTAAGATATTTTAGTACATCTTTCGGTTGCACCGGCAACTAAGTGCTCGGCATGGTCTTTGCCGCCTATATACCTAATCATTTTTCTGAATGGCTAGCAAGGGAGGACGAATCTAGTGAGCTTAGACAGCGTTGAGAAAACAAGCTCCTGCTTGGTTTCATGACATATGCTTATTGCATACGCACACTTCTTTCGTTATTGCACTTGGATATTGAACGCTTAGGTGCGAGTAGGAGCTTTATCAGCACTCAAGAACACACAGCCACGAGCACACTTAAGTGGAAACCAGAACTGCTAGACGTCGAACTATGATGTTCAGACCTCCGGCCATATGTGTTAAAACAGGCTAATATAAAGTCTAAATTTAGGCATGAGATTGCGATCCTGTGTTTCACTGACTTCGAGGTTGTAGTGTGATATGCAGCATGCCTTTCTTAGACCACAGAATATCTTACCAACATATGAAATTATCCTTGAAAACAAAAATAATGCTGCGTTCTAGAATCCAAGACAGCCATAGCATGAAAGTTTATCTTTAAGGCCGGGCTAGCGAGCAACTGTAGTTATGGCTGACTTCTAGGTAAAGATGTGCTGCAGGAACTATCCTCAATGTGAAAAGAAGGTCCTTTTATTATTTGCCTTAAGACCACTGTACTTCTTTTTCGTCATCCATGGACAGCTCTGATACATGCATTTCTTCATCAGCGAAGCATCAGACAACAGCCCGGTTACCCAATTGCACATTTCTCAGCGTTCGCACATAGTGGTGCGCCCTACATTTCGGTGGCCACAAGCAGGTTGCGCCGCGGCTCCGCTAGATGGCGCCAAGTGTTTATAGGGAAGCACAAAATAGTATTTGCGCTGCGTTCACGCCTCCCAAATACGTGGTTTCAATGGTGGCTGTAAGTTTTCTCCCGACATTGGTTCGATGCTAAACGCATTACTGCCGACCGTAGATGTGATATGAGTTCTGCCGCTTTAGAGAGCAGCTCTTAGGCGCCGGTACGTGCGTTGAGCGAAGGCCTGCCTCGCAGTGGTTCCCCGGCGTAACGGAGCAAGCGCGAGCACAGCCAAAGTTAAAATGCACGTTGAGGCCAGCGGGACATGAAAGAAGGACGCGCGAGGAGGGGACTTATGTTTGAAGTGACAGTGAAAACATGATACGAGAAATGCAGCAAGAGGCTATGGAGAAATGATGTGGAGGACAACAGAATGTCGCACGAGACTACGAGATGCCTCCATAGTACTGGCAATGTGGTTCTAATTGGGACGAGAATTATGTAGTACTTTCTGGAAGTCACACGATTACACTGCAACTTTCGGCGAGTCATATATACGAGCTGACGGACTTGACCCACAGACCAGATTTTCGACGATCACCGATTCTCGTGGCTGCGATTGTTATGCTTGCGTGTTATTCGTTTTCGAATGCTTCTCTCCGTTTCCTAAAACAAATGAAAACGCGAAATCGCGAAATGAAACAACGTGCAGAGCTGTGCTCAAATTTCGCATAAGGGGAGTATCTTTATAATCAATGAACTTTTTTTCTTCTCTCTTAGTACGATCTATTGCACGCCATCGAGAAAAGGAGGGATTCGGCAATGTACGGTTTCTTGGCACCAAGCCCTATGTGCTTAGATGCTGCAAGATAGAGCTGGACGCGGAGAGGCTGTGAATAGCAACAGCAAGTGACGCAAAAAGAGTTACTCGGTAAATGTCATGGATAGCCCACTGCAAGTTTGTGCGATATCTGAAGTGGATATATCAGCGTCTGCATACATGAGGGAATATCAGCAAAAAGTAGCAATGAGGTCAGGCCTTCACAACTCTACAGATTTCAGCTAGGTTCTGTGATGGCTCGGGATGACGTCCATGAGAACAGATAACTTTTCTTTACGTATATTCGGGCAAATAAATTCGCATACACACATGGAACATCTTTCGTGTTGGAATGCGAAAACACTGTAGTCGCTTCGGTCAAAGGTTTTCGCCTACGTATTCACTTTGATGTCGTCGTGCAGGTTCTAAATTTGCACCGTGATTTTTAGAGGCATGAAGTTGGTGTTACACCTGCTTCTTTGCAAACATGTTTTGGCATCGAGAGCTCTTTTTGTTTACTGTCACGTAGGTTCCTCATATTCGCTATGGTAAATTGGCCAAGAAATGGATACGCAGAGCGCAGCGGCCCCTCTATTATTCAAGGATCGTTAGCACGTGATAGAAGACGATGACAACCGTGACCGCAGACGATCGAAAGTGTTGCGTGAGCTTTTTCAAATAAGGAAGACGCGATGTCGGGTTTTGCAAGGCACTTTGAAATTTGAAGTGTTGGGTGCCTTTCTTGAGCTATTTTTACTCTTTGTGGGATGAAGAAGACAAGACGACGACACTGCTGCCAAGGAAGCAAGAGACAGTGTTGGTGGTAGCCACGCGACTCCAGCTTGCGCTGGCCGGGATTTGTGGCCGATTGACGCGCGTCGGCCTGTCCGGAGCCAGGGATTCTTAGCACCCTCTGCAGCGTCACAGGTCTGACCACCGCTGTGGTCACTTGCTTCGATGCTGCTGGGGACTGAAGGCCGGTGTTTGATTGTTGTATTCATATAGGAGGTTGTGGCCGAGTACTGCACCAGGGTGGCCAACCCTGCTCTGGTGAGAGAGTGCGTTACCGGTTCTGGTCACAGGGATCAGGCCGCACTCCAGGCCTTTTTCTGAAATTTTATCAAAACGCGGATTTTCTTTCTTTTTTTTTAACCCGGTAAGAAAGTGCGCGGCACCGGGGTTCGAACCACGGTTCTCTTGCAAGCGAGGCGGATACTCTACCTCTTCGCCACCGCAGGAGTGGCGGACAGGCCTCAATTGGAATTTGCACCTGGCAACGCTTAACGTTAGAACATTATCTAGTGAGGCGAGTCTAGCGGTGTTATTGGAAGAATTAGACAGTAGTAAGTCAGATATAATAGGACTCAGTGAGGTTAGGAGGACAAAAGAAGCACATATAGTGCTAAAAAGCGGGCACGTCCTGTGCTACGGGGGCTTAGCGGAGACGCGAGAACTAGGAGTTGGATTCCTGATTAATAAGGATATAGCTGGTAACATACAGGAATTCTATAGAATTAACGAGAGGGTGGCAGGTCTTGTTGTGAAACTTAAGAGGTACCAATTGAAGGTCGGACTGTTCTATGACACTACATCCTGGGATGATGACCAGGAAGTCGAGAGCTTTTATGATGACGTAGAATCGGCGGTGGGTAAAGTCAAACAAAATGCACTATACTGATGGGCGTCTACAATGCCAAGGTAAGCTATAAGCAGGTTGGAGACAAGCAGGTGGGGGAATATGGCATAGGCTCGAGGAATAGCAGGGGAGAGCTATTAGTAGAGTTTGCAGAACAGAATAATATGCGGATAATGATTACCTTCTTCCGAAAGCGGGTTAGCCGAAAGTGGATGTGGAGGAGCCCGAATGGCGAGACTAGAAATGAAATTGACTTCATACACTGCGCTAACCCTGGCGTCATAAAGGATGTGGACGTGCTCGGCAAGGTGCGCTGCAGTGACCACAGGATGGTAAGAATTCGAGTTAGCCTAGACTTGAGGAGGGAACGGAAGAAACTGGTACATAAGAAGCGAATCAATGAGTCAGTGGTGAGGGAAACTAGAGGAATGCCCGGATCAAGCTAAACAACAGGTATTCCGCTTTAACTCAGGAAGAGGACATTAGCATTGAAGCAATCAACGACAATCTTATGGGCGTCATTAAGGAGTGTGATATAGAAGTAGGTAGTAACTCCGTTAGACAGGATACCAGTGAGCTATCGCAGGAGACGAAAGATCTGACCAAGAAACGCCAATGTATGAAAGCCTCTAACCCTACAGCTAGAATAGAACTGGCAGAACTTTCTAAGCTAATGAGGAAGCGTAAGACAGCTGACATAAGAAACTATAATATGGATAGAATTCAACATGCTCTCAGGAACGGAGGAAGCCTAAAAGCAGCTAAAAAGAAACTAGGAATAGGATAGAATCGGGTGTATGAGTTATGAGACAAAGCAGGCATTTTCATTACTAATATGGATGAGATAGTTCAAGTTGCAGAGGAGTTCTATAGAGATTTATACAGTACCAGTGGCAATCACGACGATAATGGAAGATTGAATAGCCAAGAGGAATTTGAAATACCACAAGTAACGCCGGAAGAAGTCAAGAACGCCTAGGGAGCTATGCAAAGGGGGAAGGCAGTTGGGGAGGATCAGGTAACAGCAGATTTGTTGAAGGATGGTGGGTACAGTGTTCTAGAAAACAGGCCACCCTATATGAACCATGCCTCATGAGCTCGAGCGTACCGAAATCTTGGAAGAAGCCTAGCCTAATCCTAATCCATTATAGGACCGATCAGCCTACTGTCCGTTGCCGACAAAGTGTTTTGTAAGGTACTTTACTAAGAATCAGGAACACCTTTTACTTCTGTCAACCAAAGGACCATGCAGGATGCCGTAAAAACTGCTCAACAATAGACCATATTCACACTATCAATGAGGTGTTAGAGAAATGTGCGGAATCTAACCTACTCTTACATGTAGCTTTCATTGACTACGAGAAAGCGTTTGATTCGGTTAAAATCTGAGCAGTCATGGAGGCATTACAGAATAAGGGTGCAGACGAGCCATATGTAAAAATACTGAAATATATCTATAGCGACTCCAGAGCCACCGTCGTCCTCTATAAAGAAAGCAACAAAATCCCTATAAAGAAAGGCGTCAGGCCGGGAGATACGATCTCCGCAATGCTTTTCACAGGGTGTTTACAGGAGATATTGAGACACCTGGATTGGGAAGAAATGGGGAGACGAGTTAATGGAGAGTACCTGAGAAACTTGCACTTCGCTGAAGATGTTGCCATGCTTAGTAACTCAGGGCACCAGCTGCAATGCATGCTCACTGACCTGGAGAGGCAAAGCAGAATGGTAGGTCTAAAAATATTCTGCAGAAAATTAAATTATAGTTTAACAGTCTCTAATAAGAACAGTAGTCTACGATAGATAGCAAGGGACTGGAAGTAGTACGGGAATACATCTACTTAGGACAGGTAGGGACCGCGGGTCAGGATCATGAGATTGAAATAACTAGAAGAAAAAGAATCGGCGGGGGTGGGTTTGGCAGGCATTCTCAGATCATGAACAGCAGGTTGCCACTATCCCTCAAGAGAAAATTCTATAGCAGCTCCGTCTTACCAGTACTCATTTATGGTTCAGAAACCTGGAGGCTTACGAAAAGGGCTCTGCTTAAATTGAGGGCAACGCAACGAGCTATGGAAAGAAGAATGATGGGTGTAACGTTAAGGGATAAAAAAAGAGGAGATTGGGTGAGGGAACAAACGCGAGTTAATGACATCTTAGTTGAAATCAAGAAAAAGAAATGGGCAGGGGCAGGACATGTAATGAGGAGAGAAGATAACCGATGGTCACTAAGGCTTACGGACTGGATTCTAAGTAAGGGAAGGGAAGCGTAGTAGAGGGCGGCAGAAAGTTAGGTGGGCGGATGACATTAAGAAGTTTGAAGGGACAACATAGCCACAACCAGTACATGACCGGGGTAGTTGGAGAAGTATGGGAGAGGCCTTTGCCCTGCAGTTGGCGTTACGAGGAAGGTGATGATGGTGATGATTATGATGATGATGATTATGATGATGAATGACATGTGCTTGCGCTCTCTTCTCAAGTCGAAGCAAAAATTACTGGACGCATGGAGCATTGATCGAAGTTTTCCACTCGTCATTGTTATTTTGCCCCTAATATATTACTAAGGCAAGAGCGACGTTTAAGTGCCCTTGTTTTATTACACGTCACGTAGTTTCATTATCAGTCGACTGCCTGGGCCATGTAAATGTAAAATGCCGAACAAAACATCCTGCAGCAATGCTGCTATAGCATTTTAGGTTACATTATTCGCTACATCCGCTAATGCCGATGACCTGCAATGCCTTTTGCAGTATATAAGGGTTACCTGAACCGTCTGAAATACATTCCTGCATCTACACGTAGCGAAGTTCCGGACCTTGGTTTCGACAGACGCACTGGTGAGTACAGCTATTTTTGCAGGTAGATTAGTGTGCGATATGTTATGGCTCCATTTAGTCACATTTGAGCTTTATTGGCATTTCAGGTCCTAGGCATACTGGATTGCTTACAAACATTATTCGAAACAAAAAAAAATGTTATGCATTATATCTTAATACACCCTATAGAAGTTACGTGGCTTACGCGACGAGCGAGGGTACATTTCACAGCTTTTGGATAAAATTTTGGCGTGATAGGCAAGAATCCTACTCGAAGGCATATGGTCCTGGTATTAGTTATGTAAAAGAGGAAAATACACTTAAAAGACAACCTTACGGGCGTTAGTTGACCATAGATATTTATTTAGAGTTGGTCGCAGTCCTAAACAGTAATATGCATTTTCACACACTGCTTCACGTACACCTAAAGCGAGAACAATCGGATTTTCCTATTAAAAAAGGCGGGGTTAAGATACAGAAAAAAAATAGAATGAAAGGAAAATTCAAGGATAGAGAATCAGATAGTTACCATAAAAATAAAGGAGAAATTAGTGGGATGACTGGAAAATACAAATAAATAATGTCGGCTATCGTTTTCTATATTGCCGATACAAAAGGGTGTGGCTGCATCTGGTGTGCATGAACTCAGGTTTCACAGAAACTGGATCAATGTCTATTCCAGGAACATATGAAAAGAACCATATTGTCATCTTTTACAAAGGCCTAATGATGCAAATAGTTAAGCGTTTTTACATGGAAGCCAAGTCAGTTTACCTGTGAAACATTTGATGGCGCATTACCTTTATGTGTAGTGCAAAGCACGATGAACCACCTGTTTGGAATGGACCTTCTGACTGTCGTTGCCATCGCAATTGGTAAAGATAACCTTTTGTATACAACACATTGCTAATTGTTTCACTATATCGCCACACAAATTCATGCACTACGGTTACGAAGCAGTAACACTTTATTATAACATCTATCTCAAGGAAGTGTAATAATGCTTGATAGATCCAATTGGTTCTCATCATTGAGCCACTGTGGAAAAGTAGTTTACCATTTTCCCTTCTGTATAATGTAGCGACGTCAATCAGATAAGGATCGCACAAAAAGTACGGTAACATTCTTTATGAACGTCCAGGACTACGCGAATAATTAAAAACTACAATCCAAGATTGCTGCAATGAGAATAAAATTATGTTCTTGGGCACTGCAGAGGTGAAAGCTCGTTCAAACTTCAGAATTACAAAAGCATAATATAAACGGATCAAATGAGATCAGACTATGACATTATCAAATTGAATCAAAGAACAAATCAAATTTGCCAGCAAACTTAGTGCACCAGAATGACCTTTACACCGCAACTAGTCCACTGAATTTCATCATAAAAGTCTTGCTGTTTCAAAGTTATCCTAATACATATGTCAGCCATTTTGTTCTAACAATGTCGCACGTGGTGCAGTTATCTTGAGCAGAGCGTTATTTTTTTTTTCATTCGACAGTACCTTATTCAAATAATCAAAACTGGTATGCGACAACGTCTGGCCCTTAGCCACAGGCTAGTTATGGATCCATGGAGTTATAGAAAGTCAGCGATTTAGACGCGGGCACAACAATTTCTTGCTTTGGATCAAAGAAAGCTATACGAAAGAGAAAAAATAAGCTGAAGGAAATGCAACCAAACAACAACCAATGAACGAAAGTGCAAACCGTAGCAGGAGGGAAAAAGCCACGGCCCCCGCCGGCCCGAGCGCGCGTCTATCCCCGTATGCCGACGACACAGCCATCGGCACCCAGAAGCGAAAAAGCTTAGTTGCTGTCCAAACTGCGAAGTATCGCCCCCGACAGGAGCCCCATACCACTAGTGAGGCAGTACGCTTCCGAGACAAGACGCATGGCCTCCCTCGCACGGCAGCCCGCACACATAGATGCTTGCGATAAGGATACATGAAACGGTTACACAAGGAGAATTGGTTGAACATTTTCGGCTGTAGCCGTGTGCAGAACGGTAACACGTTATAAATATTGACTCAAGGCAGCAAGGATGTGCATTGATATGATATATATACATTTGATGCACAGTGTGTCGAGTAAGAACAAGGGTCCACCGGCACTGACACTCACGTTTCTATTCATCCATAAACACATACGTACGTAGAAATAACAAGAAAGCGTAGCAGCAACACTCTATGCAGTTGTTGACATCACTATAACTTTCGTTAAACACTGATCAGTTTAGATCAGAAAGAAAGAATTCTTTAACAGTAGTATTAACATTTATGACTGCATAATGTTTGCAGGAAGCGAGTTCCACATTTTCACACCTATATAATGCATGCGTGGCTGGCCGTACTGGTTGTGACATATCGGGACCAGAAATTTTTCGAGGAAGGCTGAGCGACTGTGGAATGTTGATTCATTGAAGATAGTGGCAGGAAATGGCGTGTTGCATTCCGTTATCTAGAACACAAAAAAGGCAACGCGGTAATCTCGCAGATGCGATAATGACAGGACTTTCTTCGCAAGAAAACGATTTCATGACGGTGTAGTCAAGCTAGCGTAGTTGATTATGCGCAAAGCTCTCTTCTGAAGTCGCACTACAGGCTCCAAGTATGTTTTGTATGTAAATCCACAGGCTGCAATACAATAGTGTAAGTGAGAATGAACGAGACAACAAAAATATAAGGTTCCCAGCGTTTCGAAATTTAAATTACTCCGCGTCTTTGTCGGTACGAAGCATGCGGAAGAGACCTTACCACACAGCCTATCGATATGAGGCTTCCCGTTCATAGCGGAATCAAAGGTTACCCCTGAATAGAGCCCTGAGTCGACTTTTTCTATTCAATCACGGCCAATCGTAATGCGGCATGGCTCCTCAAAAGGCTTTTTCTTCAATGGGGACAAAAAAATACCACTTTAATTTTATATGTATTTAAGGGAAGTCGATTACATTCAAGCTGTTTGATACTATATTGAAGTCATCGTCGATTGCTTTAACTGCGTTATTTAAAGATTTGCTGCAGACCTGTGTCATCAGCATACATGAAGGCATGTGCTTCATTTAAGCCATCTGGAAGGTCACTTATGTATATTGTAAATAATATTGGCCCAAGTACCGATCTTTGTGGTACACACATAGTAATCTCAGAGTGACATGAGGTGTGCTCATCGATGACCACTGCATGTTTACGGTTATCGAGATAGTTTTTACAAAAGTCTAAGGAAACGCCTCGAAATCCAAGTCTTTACACTTTCATGAATTATATGCGATAGTCGACAGCATCAAATACCTTTCGTATATCTAAAAATACTCCTATTGATATTTCGTTGATGTTCAAAGCTTGACTGATAAGATTACTTAAAGACAGAATATCCGTAGTTGTCGATCGGGACGTCTGAAAGCTGTGTTGACGCGGGGAATGGATGTTATTTTTATATAGAAATTTTCTTATTCTACTAAGCAGTAGTTTCTCAAAAATTATATTTATGCAGTTCAATACCGATATAGCTGGATATTTACCGAAATCACTGGGATCCCAACTTTTAAAATAGGCGACACTCTTGCCATTTTCAATACCTCCTGGTGTGTGCCGGTGCAAAATGCTTTGTTAAGGAATTTAGCGAGAGCAGGTGCCAAGGTTTTTATTGTATTTTTTACTACGGACACCGCAATATCATCGAAACTCGGTGCCTTTCCTCTATCTATTAGATTTGTAGTTGCTATTACTTTCTGGATTGAAATATCTATGTAGCCAAGGAACATGAGTTCCAAGTAGGCAAAGTGTGCTCGAACCTACTTTGCATGCAAAAAAGAAGATGGGTTCCAACCGTACAAAAGTGGTAGTTAAATTTTTCACTTACTGATGAGGCATCGCAACCCGTAGCTGTCGATGGAAGAATTCGTTTTGAAACTGTAGGTTTAAGAATAGAGCTTGTAGTAGCCCATGGTTTTTTCCGATTGTGGGACGACGCGTTGATTTGGTTACTGTAATAAAGCTTCTTCTGTATTCTGATTGCTGCCAAGGCTTTGCTTCTCTGCTCCTTTTAATGATGAAAGTAGTATTGATGGTTGATTGCTGGTAAGGCTTTGCAAATAGTTGATGTTTCGCAAAAAAATATTGTGTAAGCGCCGAATAAAGTTATTGGCTAAAATATAATCACTTCCATTCAACTTTCGCTGTAACAAGAAATATGTAACTCACATTTGTGGCACAGTTTAGGGTATGCGTCTCAAGTTTGATTCCTGAGCCGGTTGATACTAAATAGTGTCTGTCTGTCAAAGGAATGCTGGGCACGTGCATGTTTGGTATACAGGTGATAGAGTAGGAGACGTAGCTTACTTTAGCTTAGAACACAAAATCCTGCAGTATACGACAATGCTTTGTTATTGAATTTATTGCCCACGCTATAACATCTGAATTCTCAAAACTAGTGTAAGAGACGAGAAATACGAGAAAGATGCCATCAATGTTCTCAATATGCCTGGCACTCTTGGCGGTGGGAGTCTTAGGAAATTTGCAGCTACCGGGTGCCGAGGAGCTCTTTGTGGCCGGGTAAACTCTGAGCAGGACAAACTATGCGCAGGGCCAATAATTTGCTCGTTCGCGGAGGGGCTGCTCCAATCTATTGAATGTCAAAACTGTGTCGCATCCAAAACCACGATGGCATGAAATTGGAGTCGAGCATAGTGCACTGGTTTTTTTTTTCATTTCTTTGTACAATATTCGATAACTAGGTCGGCGAAAATATCTTTATTCTTCTATCTGGGAATTTTGTCTGTTGAATCATGAATGCAACTTCTGATATTATGAACTTCAATGTGAGCATGACTTTGAAGAAAGTTGATCGTGCCAAACGTCCTTACATGTCCTTAACCTGCTTTCTGCTGCGTTTCAGCTTTGATCATCATGGCTCCGAATGAAGCTGTCGCGCTCGGTGGAGCTGTCGGAGCAGGCCAAGGTATCGGCAAGAAGTGAATTATTGTGCGACCTTAGTCTAGCGACTCCATTCTTGTCGTGCTCTGGATGACCAGCTCGTCTGCAATAAAATGCACTTTGAAAATGTGGTTTGCAAGATTCTTCATTGGTTTTTAAGGTACAGCTGATTAGATATGGCTGAACGCAATTCATGCATTCTTTTGTTGATGTTCGTGGAAACGGACGGTGTAAAGAAGAAACGGCCGGTGGGTCCTTCTCATAATGAAACTGAGGCGACCAGGAATTGGAAATAGGAGATGCTTGGTGCTTTGTTTGCTCTCTTGAATTTTTCTTTGTCAAAATATTTCACATGTCAAATACTGTATGAGATATTCTAAAACTGGTACAGCACAACATAGAAAAAAAGAAACAAGCCAAGTCGACCCAATGAAAGAACAAAGCGCTTACTTCCGCCTGGTTTGTGGCAGGTTGCACGAAATTATTAGCAAGAAGAAAGCATCAGGACATGTCGTCAGAACAATTCACAAATTCACAAAACATCACACTGAGAGAAGACTATACCATCAAGAGTCAGATAACGCACAGCTCTGTCATGAAAGGTTAAACTGATCAAGAAATCTTACTGGGAAGGTAGGCACAAAAATGACGCGCTAAGACAAATTCTATGATATGCGATCAGCTTCAACAATCACCCCCGTAAGTTGTGATCGGTGCTTTTTTAGCACTTCACAACGATAAAAATTCCGCTTACATCTACAGCCGCGACAGTGAATTCCTAAGTGTACCTGCTTAGCTTGGTGTACATCAGAAGAATGTTCTTTTAGACTTTCATTAACACAAAGACCAGTTTATCCTATATATCTATTCCCGCGTGATAGTGAAATTGAATAAACAACGCCGTCAACTCAGGACCCAAAACGCTTGTTCTGCTTGCTCGAGCCGACAGTACTGCCCGGGTGTACCGGATTTACGACCATCCAGAGCCTGCGTAGCTTATCCGGCATGGAAAACACTATATCCTCGATGCCCTCGCGGCCAGCCTTCCTCATACTCTTAGAGACGCTCTGTAAAGATGCTATGACTACTGGCCTCTTTGGTTGAATATTTCTTTGTGGGGCTTCTGTGTTTCTCTCCTTCTTTATCTGCTTTAGTAGCTGTTCAGCTATAGGTGACAGTAGTGTAGCCAGGTATCCGGCACATAAAAGCCGATCAACCTGACCGGCAGGACTTCTTCCTTGCTATGTGGCGCTGTACCAGTTTCAGAAAGCAATACTTGCTCGCCCAATCCTCAACCCTAGTGTACGAGACATGTCTCCGTTCGTTCCTTGACACCACTACCCCGACGGATCAGGTTGCATGCAACATCGTTTGATCAAATAATACCTTGACCCGGTTTATTTTGATCGCTCATAGCACAGCGAGTTTCTCGACTCTCACACTTGATGTTACGATTCGACAATTTATTAGCAAGATTGCAGATTCCAGGTTTATTATATAATATACGCCTACGGTTGAAGATTTCATACCTGTCAGGATTTCAATGCTGTGTTTGGAGAAGAACATCTCTTTAACGTTTGTTTAGCACAAATGAAAAATAATGAATGCGCTGTGGCATACGAGCTGCCGATTAATGAAAAGAAAATGACGGGCTCTTTGCTGATGCTGTTCTTCCTGCGTCTACCTGAGGCAAGTTGTCTTTTTTTTTTCTCAACGTTTATTTCACTTTTCATACTTATTTAAATGCGGCAGCAGTATAGGTTCACCCCACCAACTTTAGCGGGACCAAAAAAAAAAAGCATGAGCCCACCCAGAAACAAATGCAGTATAACGCGGCGGTTCCAATAACTCCCTGTGGAAAGGAAAGAATTGAAGCATAACAGCGAATCGGCCTAGCTGGAACATATTCATCTTAAAAGGAAGTGCCAGAGGCACGCCTTCTATTACTAGGGGATGCAACGTAGGAAGAACGGCATCAACAGGTTCTCAAGTTGGGGCCAAAGTTCGGCGTGCAACCAAGGATCGACATCGTCGACAAGTTAGCACTTACAAGGGACATTGCCAGGAGTGTACCAGAGAAAGAAAAGGAGCGATGTGTGGTGGAATGTGTGGACGTGGTGGGCAAAGCTTCGGTAAGCAATAGATCCAGACCCAATGTTGATAGGACTGCTAAGTGTTTGGTTGAGAAAGCGCTCGTCCTTGTGCTGCCCTTTTCTTCGTCCCTTTTTGTTTGCGCGCAAAAGATTTAAGAAGGAAAGAATGTGAGAGAGTGGCACGTTGCGCCGGCACCAGATGCTTCTAAGAGCGACTTTGAATGCAAAATGGAACGCCTGCAATCGTTTGTCCATGGTTAGATTTCTGGGCTGCAGTGCGGCCAGACATAGAATAACTCACACCCTGGGCGGGGGATTTATTCCTAGCAATCCAGGCGCACTTCTCCAAATTTGCAAGTATGTGACGGAAAGCTCGAGAAGTCGTGATTATGTCAAAGTGTTCAAAAAATCGTAAGTTTCTATATGTTCCAAGTTATATTAGCGGCATATACACATATACGAATGCCCAACGTCTTTCGTGATGTAAGCGCGCACCACTTTCGATACACCAAAGATATCCATTATTACTTTTTGTGTGCTTCATTCCGGGAACAGATATTGAGACGTGTACTTATCTTTATCGGGCGATCAGGTTTCGCCGCCTAACAAACGTTATCGCACACCGCGGGACGCGCCTGCATATATCCATAGTTTTCGGAAAGTTATTGATGCTTCTATCCGGCTGTCTCTTGTCGCCGAACCTTGTGTTGACTGATTTCATCGCGTGACGCGAATGGTGTAGAACTTTGTGGAAGGCACGCGGGTCCCAACGATTAGTCTGGAACATTCGACGACTTCTGTAAAATGCCGACGCGTTTGACACGCTGATCAGATTTTCGACGATCGCCAACCGTGTTCGCCGCGATCGTTGTGCTATAAGTGTAGCGTGTTTTTGTGGGCACAGGCTCGCAAAATAAAAGTTAGTTTTGTCTTCCACAGTATTGCTACTGTGTTCTTCAGCGTTACCACCACGTGACAATATTTTGCTTTTTTTTTTTTTTCACCAAGAGCTAGAACTCCTGCTCTGTGTCGTGCTTTTCAACTCCTTTATTTCTATCTGCGCTGGTTGGGAAGGGTCACAGATTACATTCCTGAATGTTTATTTACTTCGCTGATATCTTTACATAGCAAATTTTATCAGAAAAGGAAGTAAGCTTATTATTTGAGCACGCGCCAAATTGTGAGCATTAGGAAACATTAATACAATGCCGAAAGAGCAATCCACACACTTCAACAATTTTCTGAGTTTGAAAGAGTCTAATAAGTTTTTATAGCGTATATTTTGTACCTGATTGATATTATTACGATATTCTCTGGAGATACTAGACGAGCCGCCGCGAGAGGGACGACGAAGTGTGTCTGTTAAGAGCAGCATTCGCTCGCGCCAAGGGCGAGCGAATTTCGGCCCTGCGGTATGGCTCCAGTCCAGTGTAAATTGCCTCTTCCGTCTGTGTCTTTCTACACGTAACATTCCTGCGGAGGTGAGCGATCCCCGTTCTCGCCGCGGAACTGCAGCGTGGTCGGTACATCGAGCTTGTCACCGTGATTCCCGGAGAGGAGACCGCCTCTGCAAGGGCTTCGGCTTGTCCGAATGCTCTAATCTTCAAGGTTGCCCAACATGCGACCCTGGTGTGCTCTCTGCCCTGGAGGGACAGAACGTTGACGAATGGATCAAGCTATATGATCAATCATATGTATGTAGGCACTGATGTATGCATGTATGCATGTATGTATATATCAAAATTGTCCCGCCAACCTGGGCCACCTTGCGATAGATAGTCGTCGTAAAGGAGGATTGTTTAAACGCGCACATATGTACACACTGCCATATACTCAGCCAACGAAGTTGGTTCCACAATTTGGTTTAAACCCTGTCCCTACTGTACAGCAGCCCGACGCAGTGTCCATTCGACTACGGACTACGCAGTGAACCCCATAGGTGATATAACGGTTAGATGCAAACAACCACACGTGGAAGATACATAGCTAGCCCTTCTAAACTGCGCAGGGTTTCTTAATACTGAAAATGGCATTGGACTTTCAAGTGAATCTCCTGTGTGTAGTGAGCGTCTGGCATGTTCACCAGATCTGCTTTCATTAACATGTAAGAAAGCTCAGGGTACTTCCCAGACTTTACTGAGTAAGCTTGCAATGGGTGTGCGTAGGTCTGCATCCTAAAATATTCCCTCATACCTGTATCATCAGGTAGTCCATTGTCAACTGGGTATTTAGGCTGATGCGACAGGGTTCGAAGACATCCATACGCCCAACTAAGGTCACTGATTAGTTGGCAATGTCTTTTTGCGTGCCGCTCTTCAACGATCTCCTTCGCTTTGATGATAAACTCACGGGTTGGAAAATGCGTGTTATTCGTTCGAGATGTCATCCACTCACAACAAATTAGAGTAAACACCACAGAACAAATCATAGCAACGACTAATATAAGTAATATAATGACTGCCAAAAAAATTTACCTAAACTAAATCTTCATACGTTCAATTGATGTATATTTCACGAGAAACTGTGTAAAATTTAGGATTTCGAACCCCTTTATAACTAGTAGTTTCTTATTACGAAATTTTTGCCAACAAACAAAAGCTGAATTGGCTAACATAATATATCAAAGCCACCGTCATTTTAAGTGTAAAAACATAGTCGATGAACGTTATCAGAAAGTGTGCCAATGTTTAGGATGGATCGCATAATTAATGCAATCAATACTGGATGTGTGGACTTCACCCTACGGTATCACATTAAAACATGGCGAACAAGTTTCAGGAGTGGCACTCCGCTCAACTATGCCTCGAAGATGGCATTTCTACTAAGCCCTCTAACAAGATCAACGTAATTTTAAAACTATAAAAACAATTGGTTTTCCCGCGAAAGGAAGAGTGGTTATTCGGGACGTAGCAAAGTATGTTGCTTCGCAAACCTGCTCCCTAAACGTGTATAAGGACGTTCGAAGAGACATCGAAACACTTTCATTTTGTAGATAGAGCCACTGCTGTATGAATTGCCATAGTCCTCGGGCTGGAAGATACATAGGGCACAAGGAATGACATCTTATTTACCAAATATCTGTGCGTACACAATATGTAACGAATTACCCCCATGATCCTTTTTCTCTTCATTGCTAAGAGTGCCAATGTACTTTTTAATTCAAGACCAGTGTGATTCTTCCATGAAATTTCTAGGAATGAGCATCAGATTACAGTGACACTTGCTCTGGCCCACAATGGTGAAAGCTGTGTAAGCACTCTGCGTATCTTTCGCAAAATGGATTACCATTTTTTAAGGATCAGTAAAAGTTTTCTCCTTAGGAAACTGTTGAAGGTATTGCAGCGTGGTATATTTGCTTACCTTATATATTCTTTCCTGCTAACACTGACAGGTTATCCAAGTACAAATACAAACACGCCCAGTGCACAAAAGTGCTTCGGTGCATTTGTAGTACATTAGGTTAAACAGTATATCCTTCTCTGTATGCATGCTTTATAGATCCACTTCACATAAATGTAAAATGTCAAAGCGGCTGCGTTATCCTCTTGCATCTACTGCAAGGACATAGAAGACGTGGTCCTGAGGCTGTCGTCCGGCATAGTTCCGAGAGTGCACCTCGAAATCAGTTTTAAAGATTCTGAGAAATGATGGGGAAAGGCAAGCTGGGGTGTTCAGACACTTGCTTTAGGCTGGTAAACAAGTTCAAGAGGTTGTAAGACTTGCATGCTGTCATCGATCAAGTAGATATTCGTGTTGGGGAAGTTAACGTTGCCTTGCTTACGTGCCAGCCTTTTCGTATGGAGCCAACCTAGTACTTGTTGTGATACCGTCAGAGAGGGGCTCTTTCCGGCAACATTGGAAGTGCTCAAACGCTCTCCCTAAAATGTTGGCCTGAAAAGCATTGTAGAGCCGATGAGAAACCCCAGGACAACGTCCCCGCGTGTCAAAGGGCGCCCCAGACCGTGGATTGGAAATACGAATGCTTGAGGGATTCGATGTATTCACGTAGGACATTCCTCCAGTTTCTCGAGTCCTGTTTTGACTTGGAGCATCAAATTTTTGAAGAGGATCGGTTTTCTGCTTATGCCTTTATTCTTTATTTCATGTCCTCAGCATGTGAAATATTTTTGCTTGAGTTTAAGTGGTGTCTAGGTGGATGTGTCACAATGCGCTATTTTGATTCTGCAGTCAATTTCGCTTTGTCCCGCTTCATTTCCTAGTTCACTTTCTTTTAATGCCAGAGTTAATGCCTCGGGGCGTACATGGGTGTGGGGACAGAGCGAAGATGATTATATGAATGAAAATGTATTTGCGGTTATAACGAAGTCCTGGAGGTATCGATAATGTGGTCCCGGCGTCCAACCAATTTAATGGTTAGGATCATGCGGCGAAAGTCCAGCTGCTACGAGGTGTCGTAGCCTCGTCGACTTCAACGATGTGTGGGGACGACAATTGGCATCATTTCTCTTTGGTTCATCTTCAAGTTAGGCAAGATCGAACCTCTATGTATCATATGATGAATCTCACTATCGCGTAGGACTCACACTTGGGTAAATAATGTTTAGGTATAGAACACTGATTGCTTTATCGTCTTCCTGATTGTTTCCTATCGTTTCGTTCTTTTGGGTTCTCTCGCCTATGCGAGTGACCTTTATTCACAACCACAAATAAATCACCACTTCATCAAGGCATCTACCCGAAGATAATGCGTAACGCCCAACATTTTGCAACAGTTGTATGTCGTCTTGACGGCGCTGCTGAATAAAATTTCGTGCACATTTAGATTTACATTTCCCTCATAACTTAAGTGGTTCGGCATTCCTAACGCCGCCATTGTCGAACCTTAAGAAGTTTTTCCATAACTCTATTTTGATAATGTTCTTGGTTAGATTTTTTTATATTACGTGGTTTCCCCGAGAAATAAAAGAAGCTTATGCCAAATGCTATCTCTACAATACACAAGAGTTTGGCATACGGATATGGGCGGGAGTATTGTTGTGGAATATCGCGTTAGTGTTTATGATGCAGAAAACTACCAAGTTTTGGCAGAATATTATATAATGTAAATATTACTCTGTGAACTTCAGCGACAGAATGAGGTACCCACTAGTGCATGGGAAGCGCACCGAGCTGTCTCTCTAAAGTAAAGCACCATTCCAATTATAGATTGTTCCGTTTCTGTGAAAATAAAGCAGAGTTTTGTGAGGCGAAGTATCTATACCAATGCGGTTTTTACTTTCAATGTTAATTAAACAATTTTATATCATTTACCTGTGGCTGTTCACATTTGTTCGAAGAATGCGCTTTCTTGAACTATAAACTAGAGCGCAAATGGTTTACTTGTCATAAAAATCTTGATCTTTGTGGAATTATTTCCGCGCTCGGTATAAACTATACCGAAGGGTGTGTGAAATTTCCATTTGGTGTTATTATGCTCCGGATAAAAGAAATCATGAACCACACAAGGGCACTTGGACAACCATGTGAGGAACAAGACTGTACACGAGGCATTCAATTTATGGCTAAAGTTCTGTTACAGTAACATAATACAGGAGCATGAAAACAGTACCTTCACCGAACAGGCAGCCTAAAAAAATCAAAGGTATTTCAACGCATCTGACGAGTATTAAACAATTTTTCCAGAATAAATTTCTTTGACACTTCAACAATAACACTTCTTTGAAATGAAAACTTGGAGTGATCGAAACATGTATCATCATTTCGTGCCATAAAAGCACAAATTCTGGTGTTGAAGTGCACCAAGTAGGTAGTAAGAAATGATTACCATGTGTCCATATGTGCATAGTACTACTGCAGTAATGCGCACTTTAAAAATTATGTACGAAGCTTTACGATGAGTAGTTCTTTTTTAAAAAAGGTCTTGCTGTTGGCACACCGTCACAGCGTTACAACATCAACAGCCCAACTGCATGCCCACTTAAATAAGGGCAAGATACACCACACTTTAAAGTTGCACTCTGAAATAATATTTCGTTTCGGTTACATGTTGCTCCCCCTCAGTCCTTCAACCAAACCGAATTGTATGCAAACAGAGCAGGAATAGCCTAAAGTATGTTACACCTAAAAAATCACCACGTGGAATAAATTTACACTGCCGAAAACGATGGCGTTTGGGATGCCACTACAGCTGCGTGAATTGCGATAAGCCAAACATATCATTAATGTTACCAGCTCATGCATTAGTTAATTAATACATTTGAAACACTTTCTAGAGACTATGCGCCAACATCCCTGACTTCCATAACAAAGACCAATACACATTTTACTGAAGTTCACATAGAGTAACCTTCTCATTATGAATCTTCTAATGTAGAGATGATAAACTATTTCACAGGAACGTGCAATGATGCGGTTCGCCTGCGTTGACCACATTGAGACTTAATTGAACATATAAAGGCCTAATTGGAGATATTAAGGAATGTTTACAACTTCCTCCTGTGCTGAATGTGTAAGACAGTTATGATACTGCTTTCATCTACTATTACTTATACTACTACTACTTCCCTGCTTTGAATACCATTTTTGTAAAGATTTGTTTAGTAAAGTATGGAAGACAGTTAGTGCACTTACTGTAAAGAGTAGGGTCAAGTGGTCTGTTCTTAATATTTATGGTAGCTGAAAAGAGTGACAGTGATATATCATTCGAGTAGTCATGAGAAAAATGGACTAGCGATGCGGAAAGTTGATGTTAATGGTCAGAGTGCTTCGCGCAGGTTAAGGTGAGCATGTGGTTTCGTATATGCGCGTTATGGCTCGTTCACATGCTGCTATTGGACCAAAAAAAGCGGTGCAGTCGCGCTCGTCGCAATGGGGTTTTCAGACAGCTCATTTCAGAAGATTGTGAGCATAAAAATAGGGCTGGTGCTACGCCTACGTTTGCTTGAAACCATATATGGTGGCGTACACCGCATAATCCTTCACATGCAATGAAATAAAAAATCTCCATTACGCTATTGGTAATCAAGCTTTAGTAGGAACAAATAATGCGGGCGCTTTCTAACATAACGACGCTTCGGCTTATAAGCTTCTTCTGTAGTTCCCAACGCCGCTTACTAAGTTCAGTGCGAGAGGATATCGGCGACGTAAGCATGTGTTCGCAGCTGGTTTTTCAGCGTTGTTTTTTATCTTGTGTGCCTGTTCTCACTGTCGTTCTTCGTGTGCTACAACAAATCACAAGAAGACCTGTCGAGAAGCTCATCTCACTGTCCTCATCTCATATACAGTATTCAGAATTTGGCTTTAGCGAAGTCGTCACGTTACAGTAGACCATGGCGGTATCCGTGCTTAACGTCAACTGTACACGAAATGATACATGTATATTGCTCTTAATTGCACACAAGTGATATCTCCTCCAAACTCTGTTATCTCGCCAAACTTACCAGCAAGAACCAAACATCGGCGACGAAATATGTGTTGTGAACTACACTCTCGCGTCTAGCGTGCTTTGTATTTGTTGGTGTACGTGCTGTAATTATTTCAAGAAGTTATCTTTCATTGTTTCGGTTTGCGTGAAGGCTATACACAAAATTTTTGGAGGAGCTGTAGTCACCTGCGTACGTAGACTCTTAAAAGAGTGTGCACCCTTTAGAGCTTATCGTTTCTCGCAGCGGTAATCGTAATATGTCTGGCGTGCCTTTACGTTCTTTAACGCAGCGCCGCTTCCACTTTCAGGCCGCCAATGAGATGCGCGTCACGAGTGGGACATTGCATTCTCGACAGAAAAGTAGCGAGGACGGAGCTATCAACAAAGGAAACGGAATCAATGCAGATGACGATTGTTGTTGTAGGACAAGAAAATCCCGAAATGTTGTAAACTTTCTTTTAATATGTCGCATCATAGCATGGTATCAGACGTGGACGTCGTGTACTTTATCGTTTTGTGTCTCGCGTTGTTAGTAAATTGTGAATCAGCATGAAGAAGCTTAAGTCAATAGGCTGCACAGTGTGACGAGGAGGCGTAGCCAATTGCAAAAATAAATGCGTTGTTAGGAGTACATTTGTTGGTGTAATCACAAAGTATAGCACTGGAATTTATTATTCTTAGAAGGACGCGTATGCTAGAAAAGCAATCATATCTATCGGCCAATCTCTCAACATGCTTGTGATTGTACCTGCTTCCGCAATTTTTTTTTAATGTGGGTCTGAAAACCTCTGATACATCAAAAACCTATGCAATTAGAACAGATGTTATGGTTCCCTTAGTGAAAAATATACCTTTGTCACGCGGGCGCTCCAATGTCTTCTGAGGAAAAAGTCATCTCCCGAGAAAGAGTTTAGCTCGCAGACACAGGAGAGGGAGCATAGTGTTTTTCAGAAGCGGTTTTTTTCTGGAAGCGGAGTTCACCGATGTCGTTTACGGCCAAAAATGGGTAGGCTCGAAACCAGTGGGCGCCCGCAATTATCATACATTAAAAAAGAGCTAAGCAAACGCGTAATTTTCAGTCACCTAGGTTCATCGTAAAAATAATTTTCTGTCTGGCAGAAGGTGTAGTAAATCCAGTAATGCTCATTTTGCTCTGAACCCCCGTGAGCAGGTCAAACGGGTCTTGAAAGCAACTCGAACGTTCTCTAAACGACTACAATGAATCCTTACATTGACGTCTCCCACTCTCGTGTTAATAAATCTAATTGAAACTGGTGCAACAAGTTTTTGTAGCAACCAGGAAGGAAGGGCGAGACGGCCAGACGATGAGTCACATACGCACACGTTTAATGGTCCCTCAGATGTGCTCTAAATCAAGAAGAGCATGCGCTGCGAGATCGCCGAGCACGCGCAGTCACGGGGAACTATGTCTCCCCAATTTCACTAGATCGCAGCATATCAAATAAACACTTGCTGCGTTGGTTTTAGCAGGAGAGTAGCGGACTAGCTGGGTTCCTGTCCCCTCGTACAGCACCAGTGTCGGTGTTCACCCAGTAGGATCGAGGCTCGTCGCCTGGGGCTTGGACTGTCGCTTCGCTCTTGAAGTCGGTCAACCAAACGTCGTCTCCGTAGAATAGCTGCGGCCGGTACCGGACTCTATGACGTATGCCGAAGTCTTTCCTTTGACGTTTCCGGTAATGTTCCTCGAACTTCCGAAGGCTGTCTGGATGCGGCAGTTGAAGTGTCAGCTTGGTGGAACTAAGAGGAAGCTTGGGTGTTAGCCCACGACCCATCAGTAGTTCTGCAGGGCTCTACCCATTCTTCATAGGGGTCGACCTATAGGCTAGAAGCTTCATGTAAGGGTCTTTCGTCTTTGTCATGGAGGTCTTGGTGATCTTTAGCGCAGCCTTAGCATGTCCATTGCTCTGAGGAAAGTAAGCACTAGAGGTAATGTGTTTGAAGGCGTAGTCCTGTGTGAAGAGTGAAAACTCAGTCGACGAAAACTGCGGGTCTTTGTCAGAAACCACTTCCTCACGAATTGCGCGGCATGCAAAAAATCTTGTAGTGGTTAACCACAGCTGCGCACGTAAGGTTCTCGAGCCGAGCAAGTTCAGGGTATCTTAAACAATAATCTGTTGCCATCAACCACCACTGGCTCTTATAGTGAAACAAGTCCATTGCAATGCGTTGTCAGGGTCTTTCAGGTAATTCGGAACTATTTAGTGGCATTTCCCTGTTACTTGCTGTTTGGACGCATTGCTGACATTGCTTCACCGGTGACGTGACATCAGCTCCTATAGCGGGCCGCAAGACAATCTCTCGCTCGAGCAAGTGTCTTTGTTATGCCGAAGTTTCATTTATGTAACAGTCGTAAGACTTCGTTTGAGCAAGAGGTAGGGACGCCAACTCGAGCCGTGTAGAGGAGTAAATCGTTGATTCGAAAGAGCTGGTGTCGATGCTCGTAGAAGTGTTTTAGGTCCACTGGTAAATCTCGCCTAGATGGTCACTCTTTTTTCTTGCTTCACTGGCGAAGTTGTGCTCTTTGTTGGGATGCCTTTAACCATTGAAGGCAGTGCTCGTTTATGGGAAAAGAGGTTTTCAAAGAGTATACGAAAGCTTCCGCGTTTTCTTTGAGCTCTATGTCGTCTAGTTTTTGAGAGGGGCTATTTTAAGAGTGCCGGCGCCTAGATGGTCTGTGGAACGTATGCACTCTCGTACTGATATCGCATCATTCTCACCCTTAGCCTATGTAATCTGCCTGTCAGGTTGTCAAGGCTCTTAGAAGCGAAACATTGGCTTATCGTCCGTCTGCAGCTTGAACAGCTGGCCGACGAAATAATCGCGGAACTTGTCACATGCCTAGACTAAACCAAGAGCCTCTTTTCCGATTTGAGCGTATCAATTCTCGGTCTCTGAGAGTAATCGTGAAGCATAAGCGATGACAGAAAACTTGCCATTCGTTTGCTTCTGTCGGATTAATGCACCAAGTCCGAAGGACGATGCATCTGCAGTGACGATCGTTTCTTTCGATTGATCGTACACTCCAAGGAATCTGGTGAGCTATGTTGCCATTCCGAGAATTCTTTGCAGTGCGGTCCTGTTTCTTGCACTCTAAATTTTCATAATGGCTTGAAGTTTGTTTTCGTCGGGTCGTATGCCGTCTGGGTCTAGCCAGTGTCCAAGAAACGGGAGGCGTTGAACATTAAACAAGCATTTCGTTGGATTAAATGTCCATCGAGCCTTGACGAATTGCTGGAGCACATTTCTGAGTGTCCTGCTGTGATCATGCTCGTTCGAACCACAGATAAGGATGTCGTCCACGTGGCAGACAACTATACTGACGCCTCGTAACAAGAATGACCTCTGTTTCTAAAAGCGTTCAGGAGCGGACGTAATTCCGAACGATAATTGGTAGAAATAGAGGAGTCCTAAAGGTGAGATGAACGTGGTGAGCTTTTTAGAACCTTCACAAAGTGGAATTTACAAAAATCCAGGATTATTGTCCAGTTTGGAGAACGCTTTATCGCCTTGGAGAAGTCCGAGAGTGTGCTCCACGGAAGGGATAGGATGCGATTCTCTCAGAGCGTGTCGGTTCAGTTCTGTGAAATCCACGCAGAATCTCACGTCGCAGGAGGGCTTTGGGACGACTATCATTGGTACACACCGATCGGCTCGTCAACAGGTGATATGACGTCGAGATTCTGCATTCTTTGTAGTTCCAACTTTGTCTTTTCGCACAAAGGAACTGGAATGCGCCTCGGAGAGCCTAGCACGAAAGGTTTCGCTAAAGCTTGCAGCTGAATTCGGTGTTCTTTGTGCAGCTTGCCGAGTCCATGGAACAACGCTGGAAATTCTTCTCTCGGATTCACCTTCTCGGCAATGGCGTTTACAAATGTCAACAACCGTAGTTCTTTGATTGTTGGATTGCCTAGCAACGGAGTGCGGACCTCATCTAAGACGTAGACATCCTGAGTAGTCGTACGGCCACGGTAGATGAGCTCCAGTTGTGCCACTATTGCGGTTGGAAGAAGCTTTCCGCCTGGGCCATGTAGCTGGCGAGGAGGAGCTGAGAGAAAAGGTGTGTACTTGAGTGTCTGGAATACGGTATCTTCTGCGGCAGTGCGAATTTTGAAATCTACCAGCTGACCTTGAACCAAGACTGTTGCCTGCTACGCTCCAGCATCCGACGTATTGATTACTCTGTGGAATCCTGCTTCTAAATTAAGAAGTTGCATTTCGACACAGTCGAGGAGCCGCAACATGCATACGGAGGCGTATTGACCCTTTTTCTGGCAATTCCTGCAGAGTTCCGAGCGTTCTTGGCAGAGTACGAGGTTGACGCTATTGAACTCACAAAAGACACGGTTTCTATATGTTGTTTTTACCGGAGGATGCAGATGGCTTTTTTGCCCCACGTGAATAGCTGCCGCTTTTGTCCCGTTTCCATGTAACCCAAGTGGATTGGGGAGCGGACGCAAATACATTCACACATGGCATTTCCTCGCGGAGCTTGACTTGACAGGATCAACTTGACAGGATCAACAGCCTTCTGATGAGTGTAGTCTGCGTCGAGCTGTAGGCTGGCTGATAGCTGCTTATCTTTTATCCCAACTACGAGGTGGTCGCGCAAGAACTCTTCTTGAAGGGCGCCGAATTCGCAGTCTTTCGTGTGTCTGTGAAGCGCAGCAACGGAATCTTCGGCCGAATCACCGTCTTGTTGCACTCTGGCGTTGAATCTGGCTCGTTCAAAGATTACATTGCGTCGCGATATAAAGGATTTGTCGAACTGCTCCAAGACTGCGCCGAATATCTTGGAGTTCTCTACAGATAGAGTAAAAGTGGCGTAGATTTCCTCGTGGCACTCTCCCATGATGTTCAGTACCACGTCTACTTAGTTTCTTTGTTTCCGCTTTAGCCACTCGTTCCGCGACGAAAGGTTGAAGGCGTCCCGTGGTTGAATTACCACTAACGCCATGGCCTCGAAGGTTAAGGGGTCGCATTGCTTGAGTACCGAGATATGCGTTTAGGGAGCAGCTCACTGGCGTTTCGTTGCTGCCATGGTCCTTCGCGCGGAGGAGGACTAGAAGCCGATGTCCGCTGGTAGAACCTGTTCTTCTGAAGCCATGTTGTAGCCAGGACGCAAGAGCGAGACGGCCAGACGAGGAGTCAGATACACACACGTTTATTGGTCTCTCAGACGTGTTCTGTCTCAAGAAGAAGTAGAGCACGCGCTGCCAGATCGCCGACCACACGCAGTCTTCACTAGATTGCAGCATATAGAACAGGTTTTAACTTCATTTTTCGACATGAATCAGTTTATTTTGACCGATTTTTTTCTAACACTAGAGCCACCTGTTTCGTAAAGCGCGTCCAGAAGAAAACACTAAAAAGAGATCGTCGGTGCCGGGTGTCTTCCGCGAAACACCTCTTGAATAAAGGTTCTTTAAACTTGGTAAAACACGTATAATTGTTTCCAGCAAGTACGGACGTGAGCACAAAAAGCAGAAACAGACAGGGCAACCATTATACGTTCACCATGCACCAACTGGCCCACCAAACTACTCTACTAAATTGGTAATACACCGCTTACATAAGGGAGCTTTTGCGTGCTCGTGTGACAGAAGTATAAAGCAAGAATTCTAATTTTAAGCTATGCTTGTGCTTAACTTGTGTTATACCAATATCAGAACATAGAAATAAGAGCCACTTCAAACAAGATTATTTACAAAAGAAATAAGTGCAAGGAAAGCGTCGAAGCACAATCTAATCTGGAGTTCTCGAGCGGGCTGAATTCGCAAAGTTTCGCGCTTGCATGAATTGCTTGCGTTAGCCCAATCTTCAAAAAACTGGAAACTGTTTGCATTTCTTACTGTCGAAAAGTTCATTGAACTTAAATGGTATACTGGATATTGGTCTGGGGGGCTAAATATCGACGATATCTGTAAGTTTTAACACGGACTTTGTTCGGAGGCAATTATTGAGTAAAACTGTTTACACTTGTAAGCTTCAAAATTTAAACATTGTGAAATTCTTGGGAGGACCACAATAAAACTTTATTATATAAACCCCCAAAAGTGTGCCTAAGTAGTAGTACACACCGAACACACTTGAGTGGTTGAGTACATGACTGCGGAATGCCAGAGCGTCTGCATCTACTACCTCGGGGGAATGGCAAGATTATGCGTATGTTCCCCTATATCCCATGTACCTGACAAGCGATATTGTCCTCCGTCGTCTCTTTCTAATGCTGGCCTGTGCATTTTTTTTTTCAGTATATGGTGACCCACTAGCCGAAGTGCCATTCCGTATATACATCTATTTAACATTCGTTTCCATCTCACTCCTCGCATGTATTTTTCTCACGTCCTCGATTGTTGCAGTTACAATGATCTAGCTTCTTCGTTTAATAAATTGCACCGCGATAATTCGCTCAAGTTTGTGCTTAAACACACAAAATGTGGCCATTACACAAGCCAGGCAGATGAAAATAATATTGTGGGACAAGATAAGCCCGAAAAAGTGTAATACTTTTCAAGAATGTGGTATAATAACATCCTAACAGGCATGGGCGTCGTCTCCTTTCTCGTCCTGTGTCTCGAGTTCTTAGTATATAGTGAATCAGTATCAACAAGCCTAAAACAATATGCTGCACTACGTAGCGTGGCTGCGTGGCCCCATTAGTTACGTTGCTACGTTGAATACGTTGTTAGGAGTACATTCGTTTGTTTAATAAAAAATTAGAGCATTAGAA